>NW_028141159.1:2108195-2708195 GCF_030444845.1 Prenolepis imparis
AAGCAGTGGTATCAACGCAGAGTACTTATTCCCATATGTCTTATCCACAATTTATACGTAGCGCGGAAACGTCACTCGTCGGTACAAACGTCAAAGTAATTAATGTTTCCAATTCCTAAAAGTAGATGGCGCTACTGTATAAAAACGTTCCCCGAATGGCCTTTCTTCTCTCAGACTTGTCAGACCTCTCTGACTAAACTAAACTCCAAAATTACGCGTAAACAAAGGCACACATATGTGATCGAAAAATGCGCTGTAATAATGCGAATTGATGAGAATCTTTCAATTCGTTCCAAGTGTCATTTCTCCCTGTCGATTCTTTACATCGACATGAATATCGATATTATATCACGTAATAATTGACGCGCAATCGGATATTGCCTACTCCATCGGCTTCTTTATCATATTTCTGTTTGTCGCTTATTCCGCTAATCTTGGACTATTAACTCCAACATGTCAGACGTGAAGAGCCTTGAGCATCCTACATTGAAGGTAATCCATATTTTTCTCATTTTATTAATAATTTTTTCTCATTACAGTGTAACGAAATATTTGGAAATTTTATTCTAGCTATGTTTTGTAATAATTGTGTACCCTATATATTTAATAGATTTATAAATAAATTTTTTTAAATATATATATATATATTATATATACATATAAAACACTTTTTAAATATAAATTTATAAAAATAAATAATCTATAAAAAATAACAATAAATATTATT
Organism: Prenolepis imparis; assembly: GCF_030444845.1. NCBI lineage: Eukaryota > Metazoa > Arthropoda > Insecta > Hymenoptera > Formicidae > Prenolepis > Prenolepis imparis. Next base: position 2,108,923 of record NW_028141159.1, read on the forward strand.
CTACATTCCAAGCCAATATAAAATAATATACAACACTATCTTTATTACAATAATGTTGCTAGTTACATTTTTTTATAAACATATATCAAAATCTGCATATGTATTTGAGGAATGTATTTTTAAAATATAGGTTCCATACGAGCTTCTCAACAAGAAGTTCCGCTCTGCCCAGAAGACTCTCGACAGAGAAGTGTCACATGTCCAAGCAGTATCTAATGAACTTGAGAAAAGTCTTAAAACTGATGGATCTTATGTAGCTACTGGAGAAATCAGCAAATTACTTGGTGGTGTGGTTGCCAGGCTTCAAGTTTTAAAGCGTAAAGCTCAAGAATCTATAGCAGAAGAGTTACAAGCAGGCATGGTGTGCAAAAGAAGATTGGACCACTTAAAGGAACATGCTAATACCTCTCCAAGTGCTGTGAATCAGTGGAGACGACAGAGATTAGACAGAATGCTAGTAGAATATTTTCTTCGCAAAGGATATTACAAAACGGCGACTAAATTGGCAGACAGTAACGAGCTCAGAGATTTAACAAATATTGGTACTTAAATATAAAAAGAGCTAATTAATATATATATAATTTATTTATTCCATCTCTTAAAAGATCATTTATTAATAGATGATTGTTAATCTCTTTTCTCAAGTTGTATGATATAGGATAATAGGTTGAAAAAAAATCTAAAATTATTCTGAAAAATAAAAATTCAAGGAAATATTTTCTTGATTCTTTTTTTATAATCATCGAGTTTCTAAACTTTTATATATAAACTCTCAACACAATTACTAATACATATTGTCAATACTTTTAATGCTTATAGATGTATTTATGGTATCGAGAGAAGTGGAGAAATCTCTGGCCAATCACGAAACTGCGAGATGTATTGGGTGGTGTCATGATAATCGTTCAAAATTAAGAAAATTGGGCAGCACAATGGAGTTCAATTTGCGTGTACAGGAATTTATCGAATTAGTACGAACTGATAGACGACTGGACGCGGTGAAACACGCCCGGAAGTACTTCGCCAATTACGATGACTATCAACTACAAGAGATTCAGTGTTGTATGGGCCAGTTAGCATTTCCAGCCCATGCATATTTAAGTCCCTATAAAGATTTATTAGATGAAAAAAGGTTTGTAATCGATATTTAAGACATGTATCACAATTATGGTTAATTCATAAATATTTATTTAAAAAAACTTATAATAATAGATAATTATAAAAATTTGTCTGATTTATATCAATCACATAATTGTAAAAATTCAACAATTTAATAATATAGCATAATAATAATTTTAATTATATAATAAATCATAACATAATTCATAAAAATTCATTTGCAGATGGGACAAGCTGATTGAAACATTTCGTCAAGAGAATTACAGATTATTTCAATTGGCGAGCCAGAGTGTATTTACAGTGGCTCTGCAAGCCGGTTTGTCGGCTCTTAAAACTCCTCAGTGTTACAGCGCAAATAAGGAAGGCCGAAATCCTAGTTGCCCAGTCTGCAACGAAGCATTAAATGAATTGGCCGCACCGCTGCCTTTCGCTCATTGCTCACAATCGCGACTTGTTTGTAGTATAAGTGGGAAACCATTAAATGAATATAATCAACCGATGATGATGCCTAATGGATATGTATATGGTGAACAAGTATGTGAAAATACTTTGAAACATTAATCAAACAATTAGAAATTATTGTCGTAAAAATAAATATTAAGATAATATAATATATAATTACTCTAATTGCTAATATAAAGTATTAAAATAATTTCAAGTTATAATAAGTATTAATTATTGGTATATTAAACATGGTATATATTATATACAAAATATACACATATTTGCAATTATTGTTACAGGCATTAGAAAAGATGGCTCAGGAAAACAACGGCACAGTGATTTGTCCAAAAACTAAAGAAGTATTTCCATATAAAAAGATCGAAAAAGTTTACGTCATGTAAACTTATATTGACACAGTATATACATACGTTGTACTATATGCTTAACGTTCTAATGGTCTCCTTCTAGCTCTAATCTTTCTGTTATTTAATAGTGATTGTATACAGCATTAATATGGAATAAAATAACATTTATTTTTAAGAAAGAATCTTTGATCAATTCATTTATTGTTCATCATATCCTGCATAAGAAATACAAACAATTATAAAGAAATATTAATTCTTAATATTTAAGTTACATATTTTATTATAATAAAAAGTATATTCATTCATAATTATATAATAAACTATTTATGGACATTTTTTTTTAAATGTAATAATTAGAAGATTAAAAATCTTACAGAATTTTTACAGTTAATTATAATAAAAATTTTGTTATTTTTTATGCTTTAATGAATGAGCTTTATATTGATGTTAAGTTTAATAAATTTTTATTCTTTTATATGTATATTATTGCTACAATTTATTATTATATTATTAACTAAATATTTTTCAATGGGAATAATTAGTCCTTATTCATTTATTTAACGTTCTTTCTACAATAAATTGAATAGTTCAAACTGTTTCCATAAATCTACTTATTCATAAAATGCAACCATTTCTTATCTTACAAGGTCTTCAATTTTTACATATACAGGATGTTTTACAGAATTTATATTTTTTAAAAATCGCAGATAACAGAAATCAAACAACATTCAAACAATGTTCAGAGAATGTTGATTTTTCGGATGTTAAAATACTTTAAAATAGTCAAGTATAAATATTAAAAATTTAAATCTAATATATATATAAAATTGACAATTAGCTATAAAATGTATGGATTCAATTTAATCTTTTAAATTTAAATTTTAAAGAGTTGAAATATATATATATAATAGCATAGAATATAGATTTTAAAAAAATTGTTAAATTGTTATCTTATTCGATGAATCTATAATGAGAGAAATCTGCGATTTTTTAGACATCTTGTAGGTTTATATATGTAATCAATATATTATTATATTTCGACATAAAAATGATAAAACTCCTTATAGAAGGAATTTGTTTAAAGAGATATGTCATTTTTATGTGGAAATAAATACGTATTTAAATCTTATATATGTATAATACGTATAATATTAATGCGTGAATTTTTTTTAAATAGAGATTGCTTATATGTATATAATCTAAACGGTATATAATGCGCACGAAACAATTCGTCGAATGAAATTTATTTATGTATGACTGAGAATCCATATAAAAATATTCTATCTATTCTCTATCAATTTTTCTTTTTTCTTCTTTAAATTCAATGAATGTTCCGATTTTATTGGATTACTAGCTTTTATTGAATTCCCTTGATTATTTATTGTCTGCTGCTTTATACGGAGGATTGTCCTTGTACGAATTCAGAATTTATTTTAGAATCATCATTTTCGTCAATCTGATAACAATTAAAGTGTAAGAAATCCCTTCTACATTCTTATAAAATAATAATAAAAAAAGAGCAAATTTTTATTTGCAACACAGTGATTCGATGTATGTGAAATAATTTGCTTATTATTTTATAATTGTCTTAAAGGACACAATTATAACTTACAATTATGTTACAATGATAATCTATTAAATTTATATTTAATATATATAGCTTAAATTAAATTTACTGTATTAAATTTAGATTTAATCTAATTTGTAAAAGTTTCTTGTAGAATCACTGTTTCGCAAATAAGGAAATCTTTCAAATGCAATTGTAATGCAACTTTTTACGTTTATCAATTAGTAGAGTGTAAATTGAGAATGAAAGTTATTAGATGAGACAATAATTATAGAGGTTACATTTTACATTTTAGAATAATTAAAAATGCATATATAAATGCTCTCTTGCTGAATATATCCCACATTGTATATACAGGGTGTTATCAAAATATTTGAATAAATTATATTACCGTATCGTAATCACGAATTTGTAATGATATTATAGGTTTTTACCAGTACAATTAATAGAATATAATCGGCAGGTAAAATTGGATAATAAAAAAATTAATAAAAAAATTTATAATACGATTAGTTGAACGGAATTATTGAATACAGTTCGATAAAATTTAATCAAACATTTTAGAAACACTCCGTTTTTACACTCAAGGCGAAACTCTTATAGAAAAATACAAAATATAAAAAGACATTCGAGTCGTCTCTCACGACATACTCTGTACTAACTTTCAATATAATGCAAATTCTACATTATAAAATTAGTAAAGACCTTTAAATTAGTCTACAAAGATGAAAGATTCAATTTGCTATAAGATACAATGGAGCTACTTATAAATAACAAGACAGTATTCAAATCTATCACTTGTGCGCATTGATTCTGAGGTATGTAATGTTACATTTGAATCTTTATGAATGTATATACATTATTTAATAACGATTTAAAAAAAATTATATCAAACTATTCACAAGCAGCTCCGTTATATCCTTATATCTTACTAATAGTTTTAATAAAATAATACTAATTGTAATTATGATACTAAAATATAATTTTCTAATATAAGTTTAAAAAAACATCAATAAGTTTTCCTATGTCCTATAAGCTTAAGCTACAAAAGTTCAAGTTTAAAATTAGATTTTTATCTAAAGCAATGTCTTTTAATTAAAAAAAAATTGTACAGATTGTTCAAATATTGTTTTGTTAGAAGAATATTGTGCATTGCACAATTTAATCGCATTTATTCGAAATGTGTAAAACATCATTACTTTTTACATGACTAATATATAATTAGAACATAAATAGTATGAACACATGTACATATGGCAAAAGAAGATTATTGTAAGACATAATCATAGCCCAAGCAAATGTGTAAATATTTTCAATTTTTTAAACTAGCATTAATCTCAGATAAGATGGAAAGCTCGTCATCAAAGTTCTGAAAGGACTAGTATTAATTGGATGGCCAACAGTCTTGACTCTCCTGCATATCTTTTGTAATATGATTTTTATATCAAGTATTATAAAACAGAAAATTTATAAAGGCATCGTGAAATTGAACAATTACCAAAATTTTTGCTTTGAAATATTCATAATTTTAATAAAATTCAAGACGTTGCAATTTTTTTGTGTAAATACATTGTGTCAATATTTTTTATTTTTATAAAAATATTGAATAACGTACTAGATAGTATTAAAAAGTGATAAACACAACCTTGTAACCGTGTAATTACAGAGTAGATTTGTAATATTAAAACTAATATGGAAGTTTTTACGTGACTATTACATTAAATCCTGCTATAAAACTTTATCAATTATTATGGTCTTTTTTATCATTATTTTCAAATTTGACTTTTAAATTAAGATTCAAAATTTAATTTTTCAATGTAACTAAATAAAATTATAAATGTTTAATTCACAGGAGTGCTACTATAACTGTTTTTTTTAAATCTGTCATGTCTTTAAAATTATTCTCTATTGTTACATACCAATAGCAAGATTAACTTACAAGAAATAAAATCTCTTTGCAGGAAAATTCAGCATGGCAACTTTAGCATAAACTCTATCTAAAAATGTAATGTTTATCTATTAAGAGACATATATTTTCGTTACGCGTTTAGCGCCACAGATGTGGGAGTGTTTGATAATAATACTATATATGTTAAATGTAATCTTAATAAAATAAAAGTTACGTTTAGTGCTAAACGCGTGACGAATTGTACAGATTTAAATGTATCTCTATAAGTATAATAATTTAGCAGTTTACTATTCGAACAATGCGAAAAATGGGAATACCGTACAGCTTTTTTTTTATTAATAAGGCTTATTGGTCCGGTTTTTATTAATAAGGGCAGTAGTAATATATTTCTAAATCCTGATAAAACCTGATAGATCCTGGTGTTTTCTACACAGATCTGTTGTGAAACGATCATTCTGGTCGTTAATGCACTTCAGATGGTCTTATTTAATTTCCATAACTATTTTTCCTATCAATGGGACATCAAAAATCAATCAATCCGAAAACTTCAAATCACACTCTTATATAAAACATGCAATGTTACTTTTAAAAGTTCTTACTTAATTAAAAGCTGTTTTCATTCATAATCTGTTATTTAAAGAATTGTACGATTATATATGTATATGTATTCAACGTGTATATATATATATATATATATATATATATATATATATATATATATGTATATAAGCAAACATTTCAAAATGTGTTTCTCTTATTTCGTGTTGAATAGCAGTAGCTTTAGTATTTCCTAAAACTTTATTTTTTCTTTTTCTTAAGGAATAGAAATTGCTCATCTTAACTCGAATAAGAGAAACATTCCAACATCTCAACTGTCAATCCTTTTTCTAACTCCTGAGTAAATACGAGCATATCGCGATGCTAAATTTCATCTTTAAAACAATCAAAATGCCACGTTGGCCACCAAACTCGGCATTGCCATGGAAAACAGGATTCCTGTAAAGATCCCCGTGATTAAAGATGCTGCCCCGAACATGCCAGCCGTTGACGCGTACTGCGAATCCACCATTCTGAAGTACAAAGTACATATTATTATATATCATTTTTATGTTCTTTATTTTTTGTCATTGTGTATTATTCATTTCAATAATATAATTATTATAAGTATATACAGAAATTCTCGTATGTTTTAGTTTTCTCTTAATTTTTTTATTAATTGTACTTACATAGGACAGTACATCATCGATAATGATGACAAGTAGCCGCTACTGAGACCCATAGTAAGGGCAATAACCCAGAAAATCCAGTCATTATCAATAAATACAGGTAGGATTCTCTCTATACGAGCCGGTTGATAATTACAGAATAAAAATAGTGGTATGTAAGCAAGTCGCAGTCCTATTGGAATCAGCAGATATTTCTGGCTGGGCTATAAAAAAAAAATAATTAAAATGTATAGTATATAAAAATTTTATATTTTTACGTACAATAGTTATATAAAATACGTAAAAATACACACACACACACACACACACACACATAAATTAATGTCATATAAAACCATAAAATATAATTTAAATATAAATACAAAATATTTAAAATGTAAAATGTAATACATAATAATAATTTATATATATAAATACAAATATATATAAATTATATATATAAATATATAAATAATTATATATATAAAATACATATAATACATACACACATTTACATATAAAGTATAATGAAATAGAAAACTCTAGATTCTACATACCCATTGAACAAATGATGCGATTGTGCTTCCGAGCATAGCAGTGATATTAAATGTTAAAAAGCACATAACACTGCTATAATATTCAGATGGAATCACGAAATTCTTATCTGAAGGTTGTATATCAGATTGAACAGATGGGAAAAGTGCTAGAGTCACGAAGAAGACTAAAAATGTGTTAAAACATTGCGGGAAACACCCCTTAAACACTCTCCAATATGGTGGGCTGTTGCTTCCCCTGGAACTGTTCTCTAATTGTCTTTTATTTGTCTCTTTCTGATGAAGCAGTTCATGATATCGATAAAACCTCTGTAATTTAATTTATTAACATTATTTAGCTGGTTTATTTTGATATGCTTAACTAAAAAATTCTGTTTTCACTCCTTTATGATGCATATATAAAATTAATGAACTCTCTAACAAATTAATAATTTATTCTAATTCATTACTTATTTATCAAGAGATTTATGAATTTATTTTTCAGTTAAGCATATATTGGAATAAATATTGGTAAACAAGAGATACGATGAACTCTTACATTTATTGGAAGTGCGAAATATGTGTCAAAGCAAGCCAGTAGGATAAACAAAGCCGTGATGAAGTAATATATAGCAGCAGTACGCGCATTCGGCGCCATTATTTGTGCAAAGAAGTTTATTATGGCTGTCAAAGTTCCACTAATATTCTGAAAAATAATAGATGATAGAGATTTATACATTATGCAACGATTCTTTGTCAGATGTGATATTGATATTGATATTTACTGAGCCTAAGATAACAGCGCCTGTGTACTTGATAGGCAGTTTCGCCGCCATTCCAAACACTGAATTCTGGTAAATGCCATTGGCAGCTGAAACATAAATTTCCGATTATGAACAGAATACCAATTAATAATTAATGATAATGTCAATAATTAATAATTATGACTTAATTTAATATAATAATTTAATTTGATATATGTATATGTATAATAGTTTTTAATATTGATAAATTACATAGAATAGACATACATAGAAATGTATATGTTACTTACTATTTAATATAACAACGGATACCATAGTGGTCCAGAAGAATACTCCGGGCCAACCAGAACTGTCAATCATCGCTAAGACGACAGTAAATACAAATATTACAACCAGTATAAAAATGCTCCATACTATGCGCGTTGTTAAGTTGCCTCTGAAAAAGTCAAAAGCGCATGTCTTCAACAAACTATATTATTATTATTTAACAAATTATATTTTTATTACTATTAGTGAGAATTCTTTTATTATATCTCTTATAATATTTAATTAATAATATACTCAATAAAATAAAATCAATTACAAAATTTACGTTTATAATTTGATCATTATTAATACACATTATTAATAATGAAGTAAACCATTCACTTAAGAAAGATTGTAAAAATCTCTTATTACAAAATGCGTTTTTTTATTTTGTATACATACCCAAGTTGTAAAAACACATTCAGCCAATTAAACAGTAGATTCGGAATTTGCGCCGCGAATCCTAGATATGCGAGAAAATTTGTCGCATAGTTTGTATCTACATCAGTGTACTCCTTAGACAATTTATAATTCACAAAATACTGCAAAATATACCAATATTTTGCATATAGATTGCATTATAATTTCAACTGTATTATTATGAATTATTGTACTTGATTCACTTACGTCTTTAGCTGTTATAAACATATTCCATGGCATCAAGGCACCGATTCCATGAAGTAAGAGTATGAAAAATACTAAATTTAATCTAAAACAGTTTTGTTTAAATTAACGAAATTTTATACAAGAAATAAATATATAGAATTAACACATATATTTATATATAATACATATAACTATATATTATATATAATTCTCTATCATTATTCTTTAAATATAAAGCTTATATTTTTTTAAATACATAGATAATCCTTATTAAATAATACAACAAACGAATAATATAGTTATACCTATCTCTAGGAGGATTCAATTCAAGATCTGCTTGATCCATTGTAACGCCTTTAAAATTAAGTTCGTCGTCAGGTCTACCTGTGCCTTCCCATCCTGGTGAAAGACGCACAGGTTCTGAACCTTAAATAAAAATTAGTTTCAAAATTAAATTAAAATTCTTTTTTTTTAGTTTCTAAATTAAAAAATTAATTATAATTATGTGCTCTAATATAATACCTTTAAATAATTATTTTTAAATTATTTTTAATTAGAAAAAAAAAAACTTTCAAATATATTATTTTGCATTGTATAGGTATATTAAGAAAAAATTAAATATATTAAATTAAAAAAGATATTCTATATAAAAAATCTCTAAAAAATAAGATTTATTAAAAATTTTGACTTTTACAATTATAACTAAAAATTATAATTAAAAATAAAAATCATTTTAACAGAGCATGCACATTCCTTTCAATAATCACTAAATATTCCAATTGATAGTATTATGTGCAAAAAATTTTGACACATAGCTGATACACACAGAGAGTTAATTTAGACACATAGATAACTGATTACAATCAAAAGATAATTGTGTGCAGCTGTTATAATAGAACGTTGTAATAAATTGATCCATTAAAATCAATTGATGTTGTCTGAGTTGACATAATACATGAGATATTAATAACAATTTAATAACAAAAAAATAAATAATGTAATAAAAAAATGCACATGCATTCGTGATTTATCGTACATTAATTAATTATCGTACATTAATTAATTATGAATTACCGATAAACAGAAGAAAAGTATTATAAGATGTGCAAATACAACCTGTAAAATAAACATTTATTTTACATTCTAAATTATCGTTTAATCTCTTGATAAACAAAATTACTCGAATATCTATTGTATAATATATATATATATATATATATAAATATGTGTTAAAATTGAGATATAATAAGTTATAATAAATGACAATGACTTATATTAAACTAACATAAAATTAACATAGTATTAATATACATATAAGTTGTTAAAAGTATAAGTTACTAGAAACTCTTGGAAAAAAATTGGAAAAACAAATTATAGGATAAAATTAGCAGTTGAGAAAAAATACCTTTTCCAGCCATTTGTCTTGCACTGAATTATTTACACAAAGTAATAAACATTAATAAACATTTTATTAGTTTTTAATTTAAAAGTAAAAAAAATAAAGAATAATAATCAGATAGATAGTATATAAAGAAGCTTATATCACTGCTCAGTGAATTATTACTACTGATTACTTTTTATTCATCGTCTGTGAGATACTATTTCGCGAGTGCGTCTCATACTTCTCATTCTGTCAGTGACTGCATGAAAGGCTCGCGTTTTTTATTCAGCTAAATCAGCATGATATATCAGCAAAATAAAAATGTCTCGTCTGTATATAAGCTATGCTAAAATGCTTTAATGTTATCATATTATCATTACACATATTTAACACTTTTAAATATGTTTATATATAGATTAAATAATGTCAAAAACTTATTCTGAAAATTCCACACATTTTTTAAAATAGAAATTATAAAGTTATTAATATCAATTCTAAACAATTTTTTAATGAACCATTAATAATGTTAGATATTGAGTTAGTTTAATTTAAAAGAAGCTTGGAAGTTAAAACATAGAATGTATATAAAATAAATAAAAAATATAATAAAAAAAGTATAATTTAAGAGAGAATAAGAGAATAATTTAAATAGAGAAATTATATAAATAGAAAATATATGTACAAGTTGTCCCAATATCGAATAATCGCAAACAAAAAGTTTTTTGACCTTGAGGGGGACATAATATGGTGAAATCGGTTTGACGTTGGATAGTCGTTTAAAGATCACATAGAGGTCACCTTCAATTTCTTAAATGGAACCTATTATTTCTAATTGCATATTCTTGTATGATATATAAGCATATGCATATTCTTGTAAATAATTGTTTTAAAAAAATTTATGTAATTTGCAATATGCAGCTGCGTACTTTTTCTTAAAAGCAACTATGTATTTTTTTACATCAATTGATTTGTCTCATTATTCCGTCCATAAAAGTATTAAAGTAATATTACCGAAAACTGAATATTTTACAAGCTATTTTACATTTAACGTCAAAAAGTCCTACAAAACGAGCCTACAAAAAATATTCTAGGACCTATATAGGCCTTAATTTTTGCAATCAAGTTTAAACGTTTTTTCGTGAAAATTAAGGTCTTTATAAAGCTTAGAACATTTTCTGTAGGCTCGTTTTAAAGGTCTCTTCAAGACCTACAAAACGAGCCTACAGAAAATGTTCTATAATATATACAGGCCTTAATTTTTGAATTCAAAGTTTAAACGTTTTTGGCGAAAATCAAGGCCTATGTAAGTCGGAGAACATTTTCTGTGGGCGCCTTTTAAAGGTCTCTTCAAGGCCTACAAAATGAGCCCGAAGAAAATGTTCTACGACTTACACAGGCCTTAATTTTGGAATTCAAAGTTTAAACGTTTATAACAAAATAAATCAACATCTTAAAATAAGCACAATAATTAGACAATTTCAAGAATATTAAGCAAAATTTACATCTCACAGCGGACATGTTAGATATGTGACAGCTGTCAAACAGTGCGGTGTTTGAGACAATGCCGTTTTTTATAACGCGAAATAACTCGGAAATAATAAAAGTTAATGTTTGTCAAGAGGTTTCTTCGCGCGTTTATTCGACATCGGGACAACCAATGAACCAATCAACATCGCGGAAAAGCGGTGACATGATCTTCGATATATGCGAGTATCGATTTGACATCTTTTTAATAATGGATTTTGTTCTAGTAAAGTAAAATAAGTATGTAAATTAGACATCTAAGAAAGACTGTTGAGATTGGTGAAGAAAGCTTAGAAGTTTCTGATTTAAAATAATTGATAAGATTAATTATGTATTTTCAAATAATATCAATGCTAGAAAAATCGAAATTTTTAAAGCTCATACAAAAAGTTTTTAATGAAAAAAGATGGAATTGATATAATAATAGGCCGTGCAAAGTTGAAAATGTTTCTACTATAGAAATATTGAATTATTTTAAACTTATTATTTACAAATGTCTTTTAAGGAAAAATGAATTCTTAAAGCTACTTAAACCTCACAGAATTATTATAAATAGTAAGGTATGTAAAATTATATATCATGCATGAAAATTATAAATTGCCATAATTATATAAACAAACCAGTCTAGTTTCTTTGTTATTATATATGCTCTTGTCAAATTAAAGTTTTTTTTATTATTATACTATATATATAAATATATAATAGAATATTATATATATTACACACAAGAAAATGCAAAAAGTATAAGCTTCTAATAAATAAAATCCAAGAAACTATCAACTACACAGACCAATGTTGAGCCTACAAACACTTCACTGCCAAGAATGCTGCATCTGCAGCCTGAAAGCCTCCTCTACAGACTGGTTTGGGCAGGTATACACCAGGATAAAATAAAAGGACAAAACAGCGATATTCCAAGAAAGCTACTGCATTCCCCTGTAAACGTCCCACTATTACCTTTCGAAGCCACGATGCGGGTCCCGTTGGAATCCTTCAACAGAGTCTGCTCCTCGGGCCCCGCGCCAAATTCCTTCTTCGTGTAAGTGCCTGCCATTTTTCTATTTTTGTTCTACTCCTTTCTTTTCGTTACACAAGAGAGATTCTTCAAACGCTGACAAACGGACTTCAATGATGATCTCAGCGATGACTTTACGACGACTTTAGTGCATCTTTCGACGATCGGTTCCCAGAAAGAATGTAGATTTATCTACACTTTCTGCACTCTTTCTCGTGATTTTATCTTCGTCTGAAAAATGTAAATATTTATTTATTATTCAAATGTCACATAGTTCGCATAAAATTTTCGTATATATTAATATTATTAATATTATAATATTAATTTCGTTTAATTTATAATTCATAGATAATGTTATTGCAAAAATATTATACGAAAATATAAAAATAAAATATATATAAATTTAATTATAAAAAGTTTGGGTATAAATTTAATTTTATGAAAAATGACTCGTGCAATCTCTTCATAAAACCTAAATAATATTATCAAAAAAATTGTTAAAATAAATAAGATATTCTTAAATTATATATAGATAATTTTTTTAATGTAAATTAATATTGCAAGAAATATTTTCAAAAACAACATAATAATTATAAAGTTAATATAAGCTGTTAAACACAATGATGCACATGTTATAATTGATATTTATAATAGTATTAGGTTCCTATTGCTCACAATCAGATTTTCTTGAATTAAAGATCAAACTTCAGTTGACTATTCTTAGAACAAGATGGGATCACGTGATTCTTGCATGAAGAAACGTAAACACTACGATTCCAATGATTTATTTGTAAGAGATCGTTGACCACTGGATACACTTTCTGCTACACACTACACAAACATCTTAATTCATTGTGCCTATTTCTGGTTAAAGCAGATTTGAGTAAAAGCTAATATTATTACAAAGATTAATTGAAGAGCGACATAAATAATATGAGAAGAGAACATGCGGTACATATAATATAGTATAATATACAACAGTATTTAACAATTTGTATCCTGTTTTTAAAAGCAATATTTTATTACATAAATTATTTTATATATTTATATTCTGAAATATTTCACAATTTTGACAATTTGATAGAACGCGTGATATTTCTACATGAAAGTTTCATGAAATTTAATATCATCGTAAGGATTATTAATCTAAGAATGTTAAGATAAATAATATACAGGGTGTTACAAAAGCATCGGATTTGCTTAGCACCATGCGATAGAGAATGAAAATCTAAGATTTTTCCTCAATGAAAATGTCGAGGCATCAATAATTTTCGAGTTATAAGTGATTGAAAATGAAGGGCTTTTCGCAAAATAAACTTTATGGAATTAAAATATTAACAAAACTGCATTCTTCAGTTAATTTCAGGTCGAGTTTAATTTAATAGAATTTTAATTTAAGGCTTAGTTACTAAGATATATGATGGCAAAAATTGGGAACTTGCAAAAAATGATGACCTCCCTCGACATTTTCGTTGATGAAAAATCTTCTTAGATTTTCATTCTCTATCGCATGGTGCTAAGCAAATCCGATGCTTTTGTAACACCCTGTATACACACTGAAAATATTCAAATATTTTAAGCAATTATCAAGTGATAACAGTGTATATCGGAATAATGCAAGATATATAAAGATAAAAAAAAAAGTGCATAAAATATTCTTCAGATTCTTAGATATTACATAATCTATGTAACGATTAAGGAATCAAATACACTTCATGTCAGTATTCATAATTGTAAGATTAAATAAAGAAAGTATTAATATAATATTAAAATATAAACGATCTTTAACTAAATCAATTATAAATAAAATCTCTTTTTCATATCTAGACAAAAAATTTAGATATTACATTCAATTGCGAAATTGTACATATCCGATTTGTATTAGTATTCTTTACGTAGGTTAAGAGTATAATCTAGCAGAGTAAAGATAAATACTTTATCAGAGTATAAATGCTCTCTTCTACGTATAAAGACGTAGCCGAAAAATGAATATATTCTGAAGGAGAGTCTCCTCGAGATAGGGTAGACAGGTTATAAGTGAGAGGAAAGTGTAGTCGTGCGGAAAAGAAGACAAATCTTATACCGAACCTTTCTGTGCTCGCTCGTCTCCAACTCGACTACCGATCACGGATTTGCTAAGCTTATTGTTCAGCTAATGAACCGTCCGGAGCGTGATGAAAAAAAAAAATCACGTGCCAATGTCCATCGGTCGTTTGCGTCTCGAGTCGAGTGTTTTTATTCGCTTCTTTCGTAGCGTCGTGCGCGCGAAAGGAAAAACAAATAAATGCAGTTAACGACTAAACGGAGTAGAGATCGCTCGAGATACCAGGAACACTGCGAGACACGCGAGCGTCCGTACCATGTTTCCGTATCGCCCACTATTTTCCTAGGTTAGGTCGCGGGGTCAAGAGTTTATCGAGATACGCAATTCGGCGCTCGGCGCTGCTCGGTGTCTCTCGTCGCGAAGAGCGCCGGAGATTGCCGAATGTTTACGAAGTTCGAGAAAGAGGTAAAAATAGCGAATTCATATTATATATATATATATATATATAATATAATTACAAATATAATAAATAATAATATATTATATGTATATAAATTATATATATATATATATAATAATATTAATGTAATTTATAATAATATGTATGTAAATAAATAAAAAGGATTATCGATTAATCTTTTAGTTTCTTGAATATAAGAAATATATCAGATACATAAGTATAAATATAACAAATTCTTGTTTATTTTTTATTTATATGCATATGTGCATATATATATAAATATATATACATATAAATTTATATATCTATACATATTTATCCATGCATGCATTAGAAATAAGAATTAGAAATAAGAAATTTATTCAAGAAGAAATAATCAATGATAAATATACATATAAATATATATATCTATACATATTTACCCATGCATGTGTTTTAAAAATAAGAAATTTATTCAAGAAGAAATAATCAATAATTGCAATAAAAGTATTTGTTCCTTTTCAAAATTTATTCAGACATGCATACATTGATACTTAAAACAAATACATATACATATGTATCAATCATGTGTGTCTGAATAAAACAATGCACAGATATTTTTATATTATATATGAATAAAACGTGAAAAAAATAAATATATATACACTTTTCTCTTTTCTTGAAGACAAATCTTTGTGATTTTTTTTTATATTTTATCAACCCCAAGTCTCAATTTGATATCGATTGTTCTTTTCTAGATCCTTGATGAACGCTTGCGCCTGTTCTATCGTCATTTTACCAATTTCCATTGCCAAACAAATGAATTCATTGTACACGTCGTTTGGCATATTTTTAGAATTTCCTGCTAAATAAATGCTGCCGCCATTTTGTAAAAATTGCCAGCATAGCTCTTTTTGTTCGCGAATAATATGTTGCACATATCTGAAAAGATACAATATATATGTGTATAATTAACAATCAAGGCAATTAAATACTAAAATTTTATAAAGTTTTGTACTTTTATTATTATCATCACGATTATATTTTTATAAGCAAAATTGTGGACATGTAACTTACATTTTATAATTTTGATCCCTGGAAAATGCACAGAACAGATTCAAATTATTTTCCCTTAAGCGTTCAAAATTCTCTCTAAAATGAAAATCCTTATCCTTATTCCTGCATCCAAAAAACAGAGCGCATTCCTTCAAATCTCTATTTTCCACTGCTTTCTCCAAAAGAAAGGACCTAAGCGGAGCAACTCCAGTTCCAGGACCAATCAAAATCTTCGGCTTATAATCTTCAAATCGAAAAGTTCCCTTTTGAAGCCAAAATATTACTTTGTCATCTTTTTTTAAACTTGCCAACCAATTCGAACATAAACCAAATCTTGGCTCTAACAATCTAGTTTTGAATTGAACTACAGCTACCAAAATTTGAATCTTATTTGGAGTAGCTTTTGAGCTGGAGGCAATGCTATAAGGGCGTGGTTTTATGGGTGACATAATTTCAAATAACACTCCAATGTTTATTTTACTAGTGGTATAGGGAAAGTCGGCTAAAACCTCCAAAATATTTCTTCTTGGTCTGTTTATGTAATCATAAAATTCTTCTTGGCCATCCGGACTAGCAAATTCACATAATTTTTCCTTTTCCAACTCATTTTCACTGATAAGAGACAAATAATGCATTGTAGATCTTCGTGGTTTGAAATTCAAATCCCAATATTGTTCAACAAGTGATTCTAAAGTTAAACACTTTTTCAAAACAGATGGAACTTTTATTTCCTTCTTCGTTACTACAACCATCATATCTTTATACAGTTCTACATTGCTTCTGTGAAGTATATCAAAGAAACGGTTTACTTGTTCCATAGAATTCTTTGGTCTAATATAAATAACATCTCCAGGATCATATTTAATATTATATGGTAATAGAATACTTATTAATCTAACATCTTGAAAATGATCTTCTGAGGTAGTTCTTTTATTTTTAATTATTGTTCCTATTTTAACATTTACATTTTCATATATTTCATTTTCATAGATGTTTTCTGATATATTTGGAGGGGATATTACCCATCCGTCACTTGAAATTAATGTATTTGACGTGTAGAAAAAACTCCTTTCTAGTATTAAAGTGCGATATTTTTCAATTATTAAGTTTTCTTGAATCTTGTCTTCTACAGAAATTTTAAAAACGTTTGCAATTTCTTCCCACAATTTTTTAATCCAGGGATCCACTACAGCATCGATGCCTAAATTATGTTGGTCATCGGCAAGTCCTATGGGTAATAACTCTTTACCACTTAATTGCGCAAGACGTTTGTCTAATTTCTTTGCAGCAAAGTTGAATTTTGAATAGGAACTATCACCCAAACCAAGTACACCATAGTTTAAATGTTGCAGCAGATCTGGCCGAAGACTCTTGCCTAGTAGACGTCTCCAAAATTTTTTCATGTTAGTTGGAGGATCTCCTTGCCCAGTAGTTGCAACAACGAAAACAATTAGTTGCTCGGAAGAGGGATTTTGCATCTCGTACTCCTCCAAAGATGAGACAGTGCTTTGCAGTTGTTTTCTTTAAAATTTCAAACAAATATTTGTATTTAAATGTCTGTATTCAAAGTTTTAAACTAGAATGTTATACTAAATTAAAAAACTTTAAAATATATAAAAACTGTGTACTTTTTTTATCATAAAATATATGTTTTAATTATTTTCTAAATTAGGATAGGATAATGCTTATAATTTCTTATATCTCAAAATTCATAAAGTAAGAATAGATAACTTATCTTCCATCGAATATAAAGTCTTATATACAAACGAAGACAGAAAGAATAAAAAGACATGATAAGGATGACAGTGTGAATTCGAATATCTATTTAAAGATCATTTAAATATATAAGAGTAATGGGGGTTCGTGTGCCAAAAATTTTCCTAGAGAAGATATTAAAGTTCGTGTGTGCCAGGAAGGGAAACAATAACAAAACCTTTGGGCGCTCTTCCAAATCTGCTCAGCGACATCCTGTGCAGTTCCGGTCTCACTTCCGTATAGCACCCGCATCACCAATCTGTTCATATTTGTCCTTACGTCCGACGACGACGATGAACCGGATGAAGAGTTTACGCTGTTCATTCCTGGCAGACACGTGGTTGACTCCATGACTGACGTATCTCAGCTGATTGCCGGTGACGTCACGAGTCAAGCAGACGACATGTGAAGCACGAGGTTTGTTTGCTTGCAATTTCTGCGAGACAAATATAATATATGTATATATATATTTGAGCGTTGGAAAGAGAAAAAAAAGTTTATTAACTGTATTCTTCAACTAATCATTTCACATCGAAAAGTAGAACTGAAACGAATAGACTCGTGTTTAATGATCTATTATATATTTGACGCGGGAAAACGTTTCGGCTTTTATAGCTTCTCGCCAAGAGGTCCGTACAATATTGCGATCTCGTTGACGAAATGTCAAGGATAAATGTTTAGGTTTTAGGTCCCCGATGTTTGGCAACTGGCCCGAGATATATTTATAAATAAAAAAAATAGCCCCGCTCTAGAGAGAATCATCGAGTGCATCTCGGGCTTTTCCACGGGTTTTTAATTTCAATTGGAATTTGTGATTCATTCAATCAAGGTGGAAACAAAAATCTAAAGACGCAAATTTAATTTATGGACGTTATTTATAACAAATTTACGAGTAATTTGGAGTTGAATTTAAAAACGCGCCGGATAATATTTTGTTCCGCGATCTTCGAAAACGGATATCGTCGAGGCGGATGTTAAGAAAAAGTGAAAAAAAAAAAAAAAAAAGACGAGGAATCTCTCTTTTGAATTATTATCAGTGATTTCATCTTTGCCGACGAAATAGGAATGACAGTAAAATTATACGAACACGCGCGAATGCGTTTCGAGACGAAGTCAGTCTCGCGTGATGTAACGGGATCAACAAACCAGTTGGCAACAGTGGCATATATTATATCGTCGCATAAATAATCAAAACGTGAGTTAAAATCCTACTTGTGTCCTGGAGTTTACTTGCATCTCTCGACAGAAGTCGAGAAAAGAGAGAAACACGAGGAGCGATTGAGGTTAGATATCAAAAGTCAATCGATACTAATAATTAAAACTGTTCGCGTTTGCAATTATATATTATCGCGATTTTAATTTTCGCGAAAAGGAGAAAATGAAAGAAAACGAAAAAAAGAAAGCTGTACAAAAATCAGCAAAGATTGAGGTTAAGTAGTGTTTTAAGTTATACTGAAATATCCGCGCGATTCATTCTCGGAGTTCAAGATCGAGGTTAAATTATTAATAATCATGAAACTCACACGAAGATTACGTTTTCCAACGAACGAGCGATATTTACCGACGATATTCGATCTCCGCGAGAAGAGAAAGTGAGGTTAGGTCAGAGAGTCCGTATCTCGTTCCGCGCCACTCGCGAGCACCTTTGACAGAACGCGAGAGAGATGGAGGCTCGCGCGCGCATGCGCGCGCGTGACGTAACGGTACGCGAGCGAGCGAGAGAGCTCTCGCGCGCGCGCGGTTGGCAGTACTGGCGTCCGTCTGTTTGCGGATGACTGTCAAAACCTACCTCCTCCGTGACTAGCGTGAACGACATCGTCGACCTCGTCGTCGTCGTCGTCGTCGTCGCAGCGGATCTCGCGAAGCGGAACTCGCCCCCGGCATCACATCTCGGGACAGACTGCTTGCTGGCTCGGGAACGCTCGCGTAGACGATGTCGTGACGCGGTCGCTCACAGTGACAGCTCCGCGCCTCTCTCGTGTCTTCTCTCGTGTCTTCGTCGAGGAGACGACTCCGCGTTCTCCGCGTCTCCGTTACTCGGTGGCCCCCGGCGACGTTGTTGAAATATAATTTCTCGCAGGAAGGGAGGGGGGAAAGGGGGAGAATCGCGCAGCGCGCGATATTTCTCCGGATATTTCTCCTTTTATTTCTCCTCGTTCCCCTCGCGTGAAATCGAAGTCGCGTGCGTGTATAAGTGCGCCCCGCGTACATCGGGTATCCTCTAACCCTACCGTTTTCCGAATGCGAGGTGGTGCGAATGTTCGCTGGTGGACGAATGACACGCGAGTCGACTGGATAGTGTCAATTTGAAAGATCCTTCAATGGAGGATAGTCCAGTGTGACGATAGCTTTCGCCGCGCGAGAAGCTCCAAGGTGGTTCAGGATAACATCGAGGTTACCAGTCCAACGAGGTAACGAGGTCTCTCGACTATCTCGAAATGATGCAATTTTAATTTTCAAACTGGCGAATCCTCCGTCCTGTTCGCGATCCTCGATAGATGAGTTTCTCGTTCTCCGATAGGTTAGGTTAGGTTCTTCGTCGAGACGCTTCGATGAGCGCGGATAAAGGGTCTAGGGAATCACGCGGTGTCGCGTGTTCTTTTTTTTCGTCGAGTGTAAATGAAAAAGAATAGAGGCGTTTTGAATTTTAATGTTTTTTCGAGATGCTTATGTACAGATTTGCTTTTTGAGAGAAATGAACAAATTAAGAACAAGTACATCGGTCATACAGACATGTTCGTACATAAAAAAGTCATGTGTGCACATTAATAAAAAGAGCCATAGTAAATATATAAATACAAAATATTTGTATATACTGTAGCATGGTATAAAAAAATTAAACAATTTTGAATATTAATATTCGAATTCATATGAAAGCTGAATCAATGTTTCATCTATTTTAAAAAAAAGTAAAGCGAAAGAGGAAGTACAACTAAATTAGATAATAATGTCATGTTATTTTGTATAATGGATATTTAATATAAATATATTGATTTATAATGTTACGTCTTATTAATTATGTATGCTTGTTTCAATTTTTTATATACAGAAAGTCCTCAACAATTGAAATTAATAGAACTATTTGTATTTTGCTTCATATATATATATATATATGTATATTATGTGCAAGATATATCTTTAAGTTAGACTAATTAAGATTGTTCTATCTTATATAAAATCTTGTATAATATATTGTATTATATCTTGTATAAAATTTTTATGATAGACTTTACATATAAATTTTGTTTTCTTTTTTAGATTCTTCCACCAATGTCCACATCGGCGCATCTCTAGCAGCTTTGTCTCATCACAATCAAACATAATGCTGATTACGTAGCAGAAATTGGATCATAGAAACCAAACACTTAGATACAAATTTCCCAATAGATCATGTACGGCAACGCGTAGAAAAATTCAGTCAGGATATTTAGGATATTTAATGCTCACTGCACATATTTTACCTTAAGATTTTCTCCTTCGTCAAGAAGTACTGCATTCTTCGCAGCAGAGACCAAAAAAAACTCCATCGATCAACTTCCATCCGGTGAAGATGACCAGCAGACTCGAGGAAACAGAGCAGAAATGGATCTGCGAGTACTGCACTTACAAGAACTGGCCCTCCTCTTTGAAATGCACTATGTGCAGGGGCACTAAACCTCTTCTAAATGAAGACATCTACCGTCTTCGGGATCCTAGTCCTCAAAGATGCTCCTCCAACGTCGCTTCCGGTCCTGTGCCCCAAATAAGCCCTACAGACAACTACATCTCGCAAAATTATAGTCAGAATGTACCTTCTGCGGGGAAGTGGGTCTGTAGCATATGCACTTATCTTAATTATCAGAATACAACGCGTTGCGTTCAGTGCAGCAATCGCAAGCCAGTCAATCAATCCGTCAATTCGTTAGCCTCGAATCTGCATGAACATTTAGCGCCGCTACGATTAGCCGATGGGCCGCCAAACTCGGGGTCGAATTCTCAATTGAATTCTTCGCCAATCAATCTCCATCCGGAAAGGTTGTATAATATGCATCCAGAAAAGTGGTCTTGCCACGTGTGTACTTATGAGAATTGGCCCAAGGCGACCAAATGCATCATGTGCGGTCATCCAAAGGAGAAGGATAGAAGGGATAAGGGTACACAAGGAAATGTAGGAGTGATCTTACCGAGTCCCGAGAGAGAGCATAGTCAACGGAGCCTGCCGTCACCTCCGCTGCACGCGTCCTATATTCATCAGACGCAGAGGGAGGATAATTTAGCGATAGGAAGGAGGTAAATAAACTATGTTTTACAAGTTGCATTCTTTGTGAATATTATATATTCTCGGAATGATGTAAATTTTTCCTATTATATAATAATATCCAGTGTTATATCTTTCTATATATAAATATAAATATATACAACGCACGTATAATACATATAATGTTATATATATTAAATATACGGTATATAATATTCAGAGAAAGAGATGTAGAAATTTCGAATTAATTACATATTTTTGTAAACCTATGCATAGGTTCACATAATCGATTAAATATTCATAAAATTTATATATGCAATATATTTTAGTATCGTGAGAATATATGATATTAATATTTTTCTAAAAATATATATTAGAACGCTTATTTACAACAATGTAAAATCTTTCAGAGGTTCACATAGGTATGCAGACAGCCGAAATGACAGCCTGTCGACCCCTCAATCCCCGAATAACTGTGATTACGAGCGCCGATTGAAGCAACTGAGACGCCACACCGATTGGTGTTGGCTCAACGCTTGTCTCGGTATTGTCGAAGGTGACAACACTCCCGTCGAAGCTTACCTGGCGAGCGGAGGCGATCCCGCCCGCCAATTGACGCATTCTGAGGTCTTGCTCCTCAATAGAAGCAGCGCGTTTGACGTCGGGCATACTTTAGTGCACTTGGCTATAAGGTAAATAGATAAATTTAATATTTTAATAAGTTATTGTAATAATAATAAATTATTAAATATTTTAATATATTTTTTAATTATTTATACTGTTAATTATAAATATTAAAATTATAAATAAAATTTTTATCATACAAGTTATTTGAGACATTTTCAATAAGGTTTTGAATAGGATGCTTGCCGACACTCTGCAAATAAACACCGTTCATTATTCATTCTTATAATTTGGTACAATTTTAAGGTTTCAAAGAGAAGATATTTTAGCGACATTACTGTCGCAAATCGAGGGTTCGGGCTCGGGAGTAAAGAGGGTACCGAGCTACGTCGCGCCAGATCTTGCTGTGCAGATTCGCCGACATGTCACCAATAGTATACGCTTACGCAAAGGTTCCTTTCCCTGTTATTTCGTCACTGACATGGCCACTTTCGCGCTGCCAGCCGAGGTTACTATAATACATACATAACAATTTAATATAAGTTTTAATCGATAAGTAAAAGTTTAATTCATTGAGAGAGTCAATATTTCTAATAAATACCAAAACAATAAAGTCAATATAATTTTTAAATAATAAATAGTATTGCTTTAAACTTCAGTAACTTCTAATTTTCCTTTAAATAGGTTTTTTTTAACGTCTCTAAATCTCATTTTATATTTTGTTTCTTTTCTTTGAATTTTTATCTTTTCTATCCTTTATCTTCTTTTAAAATTCTTTGAATGTTCAATATTCATTCAATATTTACTTATAAAGACAAATATATAAATATTATTTTTCTATATTTGAAATTTTTGGATATGTTTTAAGGTCGACGACTTACCGAGTATCGTGCAAGAACAGATGCTGGAGGAATTGTTAGATAAAGAAGCTCAACAGCAACTAGAGGGTGGCGGCGGTGAACCGCCAGCCCTAAATTGGTCCTTAGAAATTACTGAACGGTTAGGCAGTCGTTTACACGCACTTTGGAATCGATCGGCCGGAGACTGCCTCCTAGATTCCGCCATGCAGGCAACCTGGGGTGTCTTCGATAGGGACAACGCTCTGAGAAGGGCGCTTGCTGACACTTTGCAACAAGCCGGACAATTGTAAGCGCTTTATAATCAATTTAATATAATGTAATGTATATTATTAATATCATTAGATTAATTTAATAATTTAATAGAAACATATACATTTATATATAATAAAATTTAAGATACTAGTAATAATACTGGAATAATATGCAAACTGATAAAATTATTCCTTCAAATATATATAATATTAATATATATATATATATATAATATTATTTCAGCTTTTATCCTCGTTGGAGAGAATATGAAGCCTCGCAGGCAGCTAGAATGTTAGATTTTACTTTAGAGGAGACACAATGGCAAGAAGACTGGGAAAGTTTATTGGCAACGGCCGCTCAACCTGGAAGTGCGTTAGAACAATTGCATGTATTTGCTCTTGCCCATATTTTAAGACGACCTATTATCGTCTATGGAGTTAAATATGTTAAGAGCTTTCGCGGTGAAGATATAGGTAAATTAAAAAAAAAATTTTGTTTTTGTTTACTTAGTAATTAATAATTAATTTCCAAGTATATTTTTAACCAAGTGAAATAATTTTGTTAAATTAAAATCCTAAAAATCTAAATCCATTAGTTTTTTAATCTTCTACTGAGAAAGTTTGTGTGTATAATTTCTTTAAATTTTAAATCTCCAATAGTTTTTTGATTTTCTATTAAAAACATTTATAATTATAATTAAACTTAAATTAAAAATTATTTTCTCAAGCTCCTGTAAAAACCTAATCTAACCCATAGAAAGTTTTATATAAAATGTTTCTCTTTTTTAAAAATTTGCAAACTTTATACACACAAAAATTTCGAAGGTTTCAAAAATTTTTAATCGATTTAAAGATATCAAAGATAATATTGATTTTAAGATATAATATACATATAATCGATTATTTGCGTCAATTTCGTAGGCTATGCGAGATTCGAAGGTGTCTATCTTCCGTTGCTCTGGGAACCTTCGTTTTGCATCCGTTCACCGATCGCCTTAGGTTATACTCGCGGCCACTTCACGGCGTTGGTGCCAATTGAACCGTACACCTCGTCCAGAATACCACCCCTAGCGTCCCATGGGGTGGTTAGCAGCAACAACAGCTCGCTCGAACAAATGCAGATTCAGATGCAAACCACCTTTATGCCGCTAATGGACCGCGAGCATAAACTCCTACCGATACACTTCCTTACGGCGGATGAAATCGGCCGCGAGGAATCCATCTACAAGGAGTGGCTGGACGTGTGCAGGACCGAAGGTGGAATTCTTGTCGCGCATCAGAAGCTTCACAAAAGACCACTACTCGTTGCGCAAATGTTAGAGGAATGGTTGAATCATTATCGTAGATTAGCGTGAGTAATGTCTTGTTTCGTTAATTCATTGAAAATCATAATGATAATATAGAGAAATTTAAAAAAAGATAAAACAAATTAAGAAAGAAGTCAAAAACCTAATACAATTAAGAATATTAAGAATATTATGAATATATTTATAATTTAAATATAATCATATATAATTATAACTAATAATATATAATAATTGATATAACTAATATAATCATATAATTAAAGAATATTTTGATTTTTAATTTCGAAAAAAAATCAAAGCTTACAATACTAAAATAGATATTAAATAGTTAACAACTTTTGATGCTTGGAGATCAAGTACTGAAAATTTAAAAGAGGATAAAATGGAGATTATCCTAGCATGTTAGCGGTAACATCTTTTTCTTTTCCAATGCTGCAGTCAAACCAACGAAGCACCCTTTTCGAGACCACCCATTCTGCAGGATTACAGCAGTGATGGTGATACTGAAGATGAGTAGTATGATAATCCTAAGAAAGAAGTATTGCGACTGACATGAGAAAGCATCTCCGTTCTCACAAGTTTACTCTCGGCTGAAAATTTTAAAATAGCTAGAATTATATAAAATGTAAACTATAATACACGTGAATTCTGTACTTTATGGATAACTCGATACAGAGAAACTACTACGTCCATACATATTCACTGGCAATGTACTATTTAAAAAGGTTGAAAGCTCTGTTATATTGCTATTAATCGCCGTGCGATTAAAATTGTGTGAAATTTGAATTTAGATTTGTGAACTGTTCTGAATGCTTTAAAATCAATTTCTAATTATTCAAAAATTAATTAATTATTGACATAATTCTAATAAATTTGAATTAATATGAAATTAGAATAATTAATTAATTATTGAACTATTACCATACATTATTACAAATTCCATTTATAATTAAATTACCATAAATTCGAAATTTTCAGTTATAAAATAGTAAAATAACGTGAAAGTGAAAAAACTTTTTTTGTTAAGGAAATTATTTTTCTATTAAAATTATTTTTTTTTCTATGTGCACCTAAATAACATTACTCAAGAAAGTTAATGCAATAATTATTTTATCGGAATGAAACGTCAAAAGAAAATACATATTTAATTTCTTGAAGTGAAAGGTGAAGAATGTTGAGTATGTTATATTAGCATAAAAGTCTTTAAACAATACATTATACATGTAAGTGTTATACAATCCATTGCCAGTGACAGTGAGCAAAAGTGGAAAACATTGTCGTTTGTTATACATTATCGAACCGTTTTGCATAATAGAAATTTAATTGTTAGGCTATTGAAAATAACATTTTTCACAGATAGTTTGTAAAAATGTAATCTCGAATGAGAGAGAGAGAGAGAGAGAGAGAGAAAAAAAACTTAAAATTTTCTCTCTTACGAAATTGCGGAATTTTGCAAAAACGTTCGGATGAATAAATTTTCGAGCGATTTTTTGACGCGTGTTCCATTAGTTGAATTCCTCTATTTTAAAATATCGGTCAGCTTCCTGGTTATTCTGGAATTTCTTCAATTTCGACTCTATTCTGATGGCACCTAGGCAGGATGAAAATGTTGCGTTCTTTCTCTTTCACTTATTCTTTCACTTTACATATGATTAGGTAATCATGTAGTAAATGTAGTGGAAGAACAGTGCAAGAATTCCAATTTACTGAGGAAGTAATTCAAAATAGCAGAGACAAAATAGAGGAGTTCTACTGTATTATAACGAACAAAATAATACAGGGTGTCGTTGTTTTCCTAAAAAGAAAGATTTAAATTAGATTAAATAGATACAGATATTTTATTTCTCTTACTTTTTTAGCCCAAAAATCTATTACTGAAAATCAATACAGGACACCCTGTACAATCACGCGAATTCCGACACACTTGACAAGATCTTCGAGGATAGTAATTTAGAAAAGTCAACAAATTCCGTGTATAATCGTTCTTAATTTGTTTCACCTATTACAACTCGGAGTTGCGTTAAAGAGTTGAAGCAACTGAATACACACAAACAACGATCTGTCTTCTTTTTAATGATCAAAAAAGATCGCGCGATTATCCAGAGCGTTTATCTCCAACGGTATGTTGATAGGAAAAAAAATAAATATCTAATGGACTTGAAAATTTGTGCTTTGTGCTCTGTGAAGAAAAAAAATTGTAGTTTAATTTTTATGCGGGGAATATAATGTATTATTATTTAATAATAATGATGATGACGATATATTAAATTCTCCGCATAAGTATGGTTCACAATTGTGTTAAATATTATAGATAACACTATGCGAACTTTTATAAAAAGCGTTGAGGAAGAAATTAAAGAGACAAGTAGTACGTATGTTTAAGCGTTAAGATTATTATCGAACATCCGATACACACATGCATTCACTCACTCATTCATACATTTAACAACACATTCTAATGAACGAATGAGCGATTGTAACAAATCTTTAATCAAAAAAGTACAAAAGATCGCTAGAGACGTTTCTTTGAAAACGCTCTTCTTTGTTTATTCAATATAATAATGATAGTCTTTGTTTCTTATTACTTAATTCTGATAACAACAACACAACAACGTAGTGTCTAGTCCTTTTGCATATAGCACCACATCGCGTTCTTCTTTCCTTCTAATTATGATAATCAATTATTGCGAAAGTCACGTGATAAAAATTAGCAAGGAAGAATCGAAAAGATCCAAACTGGATCTAGAAATCGGTATAATTCCGTTGAATATCGAGTTTTCAATTTTCGAAGTAAATCTTTTCTCGAAAAATTGATGATAGAAAATACATTTTTAGATAAAATTTTATAAATAACTTTAAATAAAATGTAAATTTTTGAATATATATGAAGTTATATGAAAAAATATTATTAATTTTTCGATTTATTACTATTTTGATTTATCTTTACGTGAAGTATTACCTCTCTTTTTCGATTGTACCACGATTAATCCCTTCATGCCCTGTATATTGGATTAGGAAAATAGAAAAAAAGAAAATTTTTACAGATTTTTTACAAAGATTTATGCAGACTATGTAAATAAATTAATTTTATCTATATCTCTCATAGAAAAAAATTAATAAATTTTTTAACGAAAATTTTTATTACAAAATTTCGATTAGATTGACGGAAATTATATCGATTTCCGAATTCGTAATTTGAGGGACAACAGGTATAAGTCAATTTCACATTATCGTGTCTGCGAAAGCGACAGAAGCGGAAGATTCACCGCTATCATTGTCATTATAGCATAATGTACATCGACGCAATCATTATCATTCTTATTATTATTCCAATCGTTAATATACATACATATATATATATATATATATATATATATATATATATATATCAAGAATAAAAAAAGTCCGTATTTTATAAGGCTCGTTTTAAGTACGAAGTCGTATCAATAGAGTAAACCCCACAAACTACGGACTTAGGCCACATTCTTATTTAAAAAATTCTTTTTTCTTTGTCATAAAGTGCGGTAATGCTGGTTTCTACATGAAAAGGAAAAAGTAGCGAACTTTCTTCTCGTTAATCTCTTCGATATTAATTATTATTAATTAAATATTCTAGTTATGTTTAGTATATATTACATTTTGAAATATATAATAATAATCTTATAAAATCTAATTTCTAATTTTTTATAGTCAGAAATTTACTAATTATTTCAATTGAATTTAATATAGAAAACACTAATTAGTTATTGTTAATAATAATTGATATCGAAAGAGGTAATTTTAACTTTTCATTAATTCTCGGATTAATTCTCGGTGGACACAGCGAATTATGTCGGAAAAATAAGAATAAAATGTTTAAAAAAAAAATTAAGAATATAGCGCGATGTTTGGCGGTGGCGTGTTTTCTTTTTAAGCACGCGAAGTTTTCTCAATCTCTTGTTGCCAGAATTTGCTCTCGGCAGGTGATAAAATATAGAGAGTTTTAAGAATCTATTCTCTAATCGCGGGAAACGCAGATAGAAAAGTCTATAAATATATAAATATAAATATTAATATAGAGTATATATATATATACATACACGAGATATAGATATTATATATATGAGATAATATATCGATGTACAATAATTCGAAATAACGATTTATTATTATTATTATTATAATAATTTTATGATGATTATTATTATAAATATTATAATAAGGAAACATCGAGAGGTGTGAATCAATAAATTACTGAATTACTTTACGTCACTTTTATCCTTATTGAAAAAGAAATTCTTTCCTGAGTTTATTAGATGAAGAATATTTTTTAGATAATGATAATTTTTGCTCGAATTTTATATATTATCTTCTTCATATAATTTAGAAAAATCTTTTGGAAACAAATTCAAGATATCTTTCTAATATTTTTCAGAATGAGAGGAAAAGGGAAATATAACTTTAATTGTTAAAATAATATAAAATTGTTAAAAGAAAATCTATATTATTGTTAAAAATTATTTTAACAAATTAATTATATATAAAATTATTTTTAATTACATTATTTTGGAAGACTTAAGATAATTTATTTATAATCTAGATGATTTTATAATTTGATTTTAAATATGCTCTTTCAGTTAAATTAAACTTCACAAACTTCTTCCTAAACTAATTCTTATTTTCTTTTTATAAACCTATCTTTAATCTTACAATATATTCTATTTTTTAATTGCGATTAATTCATCAAATTGTTAAAAAGGCAAATTATAATATAAAGGATTTTAATTAAATTATATTTTTTTATTCTTTAATTATCTCAAATTGATCTCAACGAGAAACTGTTAATAATTTATATCTATATTTATTAATCTTTGTAAATTAAAAAATTCTCTTTTTATTATTTTTTTATAATGTTATTTAATTTTCGAAAAAATTATTTTTTTATCATGTAAAATTTTTATTCCAAAAATAATCTTAAGGGAATACAATTTTTCAAAATGAGATTTTACTATAATAAATGTCTTAAATTACAAAATATGTAATATAATTTTGTTAGAGATAAAACTTAGAATAAAACTTAATTTTCAAGTTAACTTACAATTTTATCGCGATCAATAAAGAAATCGTGATGGATGATATGATCCTCAATCTTCATCAAGAAAATTAGCAGCAAATTCCTCCAAGAATTCAAAATTGGGTAGTGATGCGGTTGGTCGAAAAAAACTCCCTATAAAAATAAAAAATTAATATTAATATCTCTGTTCAAAGTTTTTATCTAACAATTTCTAACAATAAATTTTTCTTGGTAAATATCTTGGTTTTTTTAGTGCAAACAAAGTCGTAAATCTGAGATACTCTCGTAATAATAATAACTTTTGTAATAATACTCTCGTAACATGAGATAGCAAAGTCACTCGTTTGTAACGGCATCTCAATCCGACTTCATGTAGTTTCAATCTACATGTAAACATGCTAGTCGAACGGATTCGTTCGTCGCAAATACCGTGTTTATTGACTATCGAGAATTTATTCGGTCACAGCAACGTAGAAAATAATTTAATATTAAAAACTACGTTATGATATAATGAAGTACATCATCTTATTTTTCAACATTTCTACGGAAACTGAAAGAAGATATCCCAAAGAAAGAGAAGAATATAAATGATTTAAAAGATGATTTTCCGCGAAACTTCATACGTATAGGTATGTACATTCTTTAGTCTTTAAAATATCATGTTAACAATTTAACGGATAAAAAAGATTTTCCATTTATATTTAGTTATTAAAAAGTTTTATGAAGACTTCCAATTATAATTAATTGAATTAGTAATAGAGCGCTACGCGTTAATATTTATGTAAGAAGTATTTAACGTTGCTTTAAAAGTAAAAGGTTAACTTCCAGTGAAATGGACTTTTGGCTTTCAAAAAGCCATTTCCGCACATATGTAAGGAGCTCCTTGAAAATTCTATTAAAAGTTAAATCAAGTCAAATTAAAAATTAAAATTACTAATTGTGACTATATCACACATGTTATCTACAAGAATATCGCATCAAAAAAAAAGTTTTCAAATCAGGTTAAACGAAAAAGTGCTATTCACACATCATAGCAGAATAAATTGCTTATTTTTAACATTGATTTTTATGGATCTTTTAAAGCTGTAAATATTAACAAATTGTTTAATCAATTATTTAAATGGAATTTGAGATTGCCGGTTTCGATAAGTTCCTTGAAAATATAATGTTCGTCGCAAATGGACAAGATCTGAGTATATTTACTACTCTGGTCATCGTCAATAATCTAGTCACGTAGCTTTGTAATATGTAAGGGCCTACGAAAAAGCAGTTCATCTCTTCCTTGACACCCTCTTGCTTCCCTTGTCGAGGAAATAACCCGGGGAAACATAGAGATTTCCCCGAAATTTGCGTCACACCCTACCTCAGTTATTGCCATTTTAATCTTCACCGAGCATCATAATAATAATAATATTTAATAAATAACAAAATACTAAGACAAAAATAAATAATCATTCTTTCTTTTTTTCGTTCAGAAAAATAGTTTGGAAAAACAAGTAAGATTTTTAAAAAATTTACGTCAAGCATTGCATTGGATACTGATATCTTTTTATTTCTGCATGCTATTATAATTAATAAATGTTTTTTTCATAGACTTTTTAATATAAATAAGAAAAATATATTAATAATTAAAAAAAAAAAATGTCTAAAAATAATAATTAAAATATTTATACATATACACACATATATCAGATAAAAAAGTCTTTTTCTTTCCCTTTTTCTCTCTTTTGATATTATAATTAATCATTAGATTTATCCTCTTCTCATGCATTTAAATCATATTTTAATCAAAATAATGTACCTATAATAAAACATAATGATAAAATAATTTGTACAACTAATAAAATTGATAATTCCTTGTAATATTTCTAAATACGTTAATAAATACTTTTAATAGATATGCTGATAATATTAATAGTAATAATTAATAATAATTCTATCCATTATATTTTATTAAAACCAATCTTCATATGCGTTATAAAACGATTTTTGCGTATAATAAAATCGAGAATAAGCGTTTAGAGATTTATAGAGAAGGCGAAGAATATGTGACTAGAGAGACTGTACACGAATTGATGTCATTCCAATTTGTGAAACGAGACCCAGATAACAAGAGGGTCATCTTTTTTTTATAGCTGCAGGAAAAGTGTGATACAGCTGTCTATTATATTATTTTTTTTTATTTTATAAATATTTCTTTTTACAATATAAGAAAAAAATTGAAAAATTCATTTTCGAACATCTTAAATTCGCATTTTTAAAAATAGGAATTATATTATATAAATAGTAATTAAGTAATTAAAAGTTTAATATATGACTATACATTTTATAAGTATAATTTTATAAGTTTTGTGACTTTAAATATCTCTCGAAAAATATTGGATATAAATATTTAATGTATCCAAAGAAAAATAAAATGCTCTATCATTATTAAAAATTATATATAAATATAGAAAAGAATTTAAAAACATCTCCTTAAAGAAATAAAGGTTTATTTTCAACTTAATAATTCAAATATCATGAATGATTTAATGGTTGCATAAAACAAAAAATTTCATGAATGTATAAATATGCTGGCAATTGTTACTATAAATATTGAAGAATATTTTAAATATACACAGATTGAATAAAAATATTAAAAACGTAGAAAGAGATTATATTTTATTTTTATTATAAATATATAAAAAATATTCAAGAGAAGTATAAAGTTTAATATGTGCCATTTTCAATAATTTCAGTGAAATTATAACGATACTCGACAGGCATCAAATCATTTGTCATCTGAGTCGTTTAATTATTTGCGATTGGCGCAATTTACAAATAATTTACAATTTTGGTGTTGCACCGAAATTATGTTAATGCGTATTTATTTGTATATGTTTGATGTAAAATCGAACATTGATTATTTAATGAATATAAGATATTCTTGCAAACGTATAATCCATTATTAATAAACCTCATTTATTGCGAACGTATTATTAATATTATTATAGTTCTGCAATTGCGTTGAAAAAATACTATGCTCGTTCTTGATTGATCCTGATTTTTATTTCCTTTTTATTTAAATTTGTTTAAATTTTGTCTTTCTATGGAAATTAATTTTTTTACGTAAAAATTCATTTTTTAAGTGAAATTTCATATTTACATATTTATAAGTATTTAGGTTCAAAGAGTTTTACATATATACGGTTTATCGTCTCTAAATTCGCGCTACTGTACATATTGCTATAAAAATTTGTTTTCCTTTTATTTTTTTTTATTACACGAAGAATCAAAATTCAGAAAAAGAAAGAGAGAGAAAGAAAGAGAAAGCACAGAGCGAGAGAAAATACATAGATTCCGATTTTATTTCTACTTCCGAATATTATTGTATTTCTTGCTGTAATTCCATGAAAAAGGATTTTTATCGAGATAAAAGACTTACTGTTAGTTTTGCTTGGTTCAAGAAAGAAGACAATAATAAAAAAAGACAAATCTGTAACAATTGCAATTAAGAGAAACACTAGATAATCGATTTTACAATACGAAGAAATATACTTGTTAAACTGTATCCATTTCAAATTAACAATGGGGAGGGAGATGCAACGTTTTATAAATAGAATCGATAACGAATGATAATCACAACCAATAAAAGCCAAAGCATAGATGCGTAATGTAATTAAATGCTTTTTCAAACAACTGAGAATTTATTTGTAATGTGTTTACGTTAATGTATGTATACATCTTTTGAAAAAAATTTAATTATTACATACCGTCAATAATCTTTTTTTTTTATGTCGTTGTATTCTCTTATTTATATATATTATATATATTTTTTTATATGTTTTTTTTAGAGATTATACTTGAAAATTGTTTATATATCCGATATACAAATGCTATATATATACAGGGTGTTACAAAAGCATCGGATTTGCTTAGCACCATGCGATAGAGAATGAAAATCTAAGAAGATTTTTCATCAACGAAAATGTCGAGGGAGGTCATCATTTTTTGCAAGTTCCCAATTTTTGTCATCATATATCTTAGTAACTAAGCCTTAAATTAAAATTCTATTAAATTAAACTCGACCTGAAATTAACTGAAGAATGCAGTTTTGTTAATATTTAATTCCATAAAGTTTATTTTGCGAAAAGCCCTTCATTTTCAATCACTTATAACTCGAAAATTATTGATGCCTCGACATTTTCATTGAGGAAAAATCTTCTTAGATTTTCATTCTCTATCGCATGGTGCTAAGCAAATCCGATGCTTTTGTAACACCCTGTATATATATATATATATATATATATATTTATATATGTATGTATGTATGTATATACTTATATATAATTACAGTAATAATTATACTCTAATAATACATAATACTTATATATATTTTTTCGTGTCTCGGCAAACTTACTTCTTACTTCCAGACGCGTAGTTTGCAGAAGTTTGCGAAAAGACACGAAAATATTTTTCTTCTCTTCTAATTGGCGAAAATAACGAACCTCGTTACCGCAACAGCCATCGATTGTTTATACACGCACCACGGCGGATAAAATCAAGTCGGTTGGTATGATTAATAATTGCGAGACGGATTAATTGTCAGGACTTACTCTTCCCGCGGCTAGCAAGGAGAAACTTTTCGATTTTACGAGACGTACAAACACGAGATTTATTAGAGCTACGGCGAAAAATCTAAAAAAAATTGTATGATAACCGAGAGAAAAATAATTCCCTAAATGTATAATCATTTATCGAGGCTACAGAAAAACAAGTAAAATATTTTGCTTCAGTTTGATTTATTAAATTTTTAATAGTCTCTTAATATTCGCGCAACCGAAAATGCTATATTTTAACATAATGAGATTAAATGTGTATTTAAATTATATTATATTACGTGTAATACAATATTATTATATTTTAGATTAATCGTTTTTATTTATATTTTTGACTTTTACTATTTATGAAAGGGAGGAAGTACGCGACTTCTGGCATCTAGAATACATATGTGGGACATTTTATCTGGCGGACAATCCAATTTTCTTCCGCGCGTCCCGCTTTATTTTATCGCGCTAAACTTTTTCTGTTCTCTGCCATATGCACTCGATACACACACGTTATACACACGACACATATGCTTATACATCTGTACGCCAAGAGGATAGACAGAGGTGTGTAGGAAATGGTACAACAGAGTTGATGAGTTCCGCTTCGCAGCTTTGTGTCAATTTTTAGATGATTACGGACACGCTCGAAATCGATCGAGATATAGTCGCTTTTTCTAACAGAAATACCGAAAGATAACTTTCCTTTCGGAAACTGATTAAAAAAGACAATTAATTGTGGTAAATTAAACTTAATTAGAATTTTTTAATTAATATTTTTATTAGAAAAGTAAAAAAATGTTGCTTTAAGATCGTATTACTGAAATATTGTTGAAATATGTATGGACGCTTCAGAAATTAAGCGATATGTGATGTAATCATATAATTTCTATTTCATTTTTATTGTAATTTAGATAAAAAATATTTCGTTTAGGTTGCTCAAGAAAAGTTCTTTACATACTCTCTTTATAATTACAGTTTTTTGATAAGCTGATTGATTTTACATTAAAATTAAACTTTTGTTAAAATATTTTCTATATACTGTACTAATGCATCTCATATTTTATACAATAATTGGCCGTCTAATCAATTTTTAATGGATTAGTACGGATGTTCCCAAAATAGTTGATAATCGCAATGTCTGACTGATCCGAGACTTGACGTCTCGATTTTAGCGAATTAGATTCACTGTCGACCTCGCGGAGGTGGCAGTCGCGGGCGTTCGTTGGCGTCGGAAAATCACCTTTCTCTGCTCGGGTGGTGGAAGTACGATAAAGAGGGTGAACTGGGCATGAAATTCGCTGGCAAAGAGGTAGAGAGAAAGAGAGAGGGAGAGATCAGGGTGGATCAGGGTGGTGGCAGTGAGGGATTCGAAGAGGAAGGTGGAAGCGGCACCCCCATCCGATGTGGGGCGAAGAGGGCCAGAGTGAGAGACGCAGAGACAGGGTGGCGCAGTGGTGCGTCGCTGGTGGAAAGCGGGAAAGCCTCTGAAGCGACCACCCACAGTTCACTGCGGCCTCGCGAGCCGTGTTAGCCACACACACGTCGGGCCACTGTGTGTCGCGTCGTTCAACTGCTCGTCTTCGTTCTCCCTGGACAGGCTCTCTCCAAGCCTTCTCGAGTCGTGTAAGCAAAGCATTAGCCCGGGCCCGGGATATATATGCGGGAATTCTGTCACAGATACATATATCTCGCGAATATTCACAGAGAAGATACAACACGTGGCGATGGGGAGCCTTCGTTATTATGCATCGTCGCGAAAATTACTTAGAGTAAAAGCGAAATCTTTCTTTTTCCCGTAAGAGGAATCCGCAGTGACAAATGTTGAGTGGTAGATTGAGGTGTCGCACTCGAGGATGCGTATCCCGTCGTTGGAGAGATCAATGATGACTAATCAATGGTCTAATTTCAATCCACTGTTCCTGGATATCCTAATGTCAGCATATGAGTCAATGAATCCGAGAAGTGTCTCGTTTAAGACTGACGTTCTAACTCTGATCTTCCGCTCCTGAACATTATCTTGCCGCGAACGCAAGAGATATTTAAGATATTTAATAGATCAATGATGATGATGACTCGACTTCGATTTTCTATGTGTGGACATTGCAAAGAAATGCTGAAGACATTTCTCTAATTAATAGACTGACAATGATTGATAGTGAAAACTATAACAGTTGCTGAAGAGATATATTTGTTCGATAAGTCGAGGCTGATGCACTAACTTTCGCGATAATCATATACACGTCCTGGAATTCTCCCGAGTGTATATTTTATGAAATTTAATAACAATTTCTATTAAAATTTCCAATAATCAGCATTCACGGGATCTGCGCATTAATTTCCAGCAAAATTTAATTTATTCAAACTGGAGAAGATTATATCATTTCCCCCCGTTCAGCCGAAACATTTCTCTTGTTTAATCAGGACGGATATAAATCAAATCACGGCTTTCATCATACACCGATGGTACTACATGTGCTTTCCTCGTTGCTCGTAATCGATGATCAGTGTTTCAGATCTAAGCACCATTAATATCTCGATTACAATACATTTTGTAAAGAAAAAGTTGACAACTATAGAACTGGTATACGTTCTCTATTTGCGAGAAGACGGATAACGGATGAGGAGGACGAGGATTCTGTTTATACCGCGATGTGTTAAGTACACGCGGACATTCGAGAAGGTAGAAGCCTGTCTTTGCTAATCCCGACCACGTGTTTCGTGTGATATCTGTGATAGTGCGGGTACCGTGACGAGGTGCGACTTCGTGCGAAGTTTCGGAAGATGACAGTGCATTAAGTGTTTGTACAAAGGAGGTATCTATCTTCTAATACGCATCGACGATTTTACAAGATCGATTCATGTAGATTGCACGTTTTAAATTTATCGCTCTGAGAAAGTGCTCCTTGCGATATATCATTTAGGGAATATTAACTGACAATTAATGAAAAATTCGTTTAATAAATTATAAATTAATTAGAGATGGCCTATTCTAGATCAAAGGCATTAATGTTGTAACATTGGCATTCGATATATTTTGTAATTACGCTAGCCATCTATTAAATGCGACACGTTGTCTATGCTGTACTATCTATAATAATGACAAATATGCCGATATTTTCATGGACAACTTTCACAGTTTAATATTTTTTAATTTTTAATTCGAAGCAACAACGCGGATAATAATCGCACATATAGTTTCTTAATATTTATCGCATTAATAATTAATATTTTCGCTACCAATCTATTTGTGAAAAAGAAATACAGATAAAAAAATTACTTTTCTTTACGTAATTTCATAGACTTTAAATTGATAAAACAGACAGAAATTATTTTCCGATTATATTATTCATCGACATGAGAAATTATCTTTTGATCTATGTCATTATTCTAAAATTCATTCATTTTTAAAATAGAATAATACGAGTTTAATAAAAAGGCTCTTTGATGTAAAATCCGAATAATAAGAGAAAATGATTTATGAGTCTATAGCTCTTGTGCTATTAATGTAATACTACGATTTTAATTTGAGATTGGTGTATATATGATGTTATTATACATAAATAATTTATTCAGCAAATCGTAATGTTATAAATATATGATATTTGGTAGCAAAATTATCAATGCGATTTCATAATTTTATTCACAATCATATATATATATATATATATAGCTGTGTAAATAATACGAATTAATAGTATTTATACAGTATATTATGCAACAGCAAAGGCGATTAATTCATCGACTCAGTCGCATATTTCCGCTAAGACTATTTGCAAACAACACTGTCTGCTCATTCAATAGAATATAAGCTCAATGAAATTTACTTTGTGTCGCACAATGCTTTTCCACGAACCATCCATTGAAAGACAAAAAGTTTCACTTTCTTAATAAACAGTGCGAGCAGAATGTGATCAAATAACTGAAGAAATAACTCGAATATAAATACAACTGAGGAGCTAATGAGTAATTAAATAAATGTAACTGAGAGAGCAAAAAATATCAGAAGGAAAATAAATGTAATGAAACAATAACAAGATATAAAAAGAAGAAATAATAACGTCGAATCGAATAATCTCAAACGTATAATAACTGAAACGTATAATATCGGAAGATGTCTTTATCTCCCGGAATCTCGATTAATCAACGTGAAAGACATTATGACATTATTTATGTGTGCGAGTGGAACATTGAAACATGAAACTAAAATACTATAAATTGATTTTTTCTTGTGGGCAAGACGCGCTGGAAGTAGCTAGATCGGAAAATGTAAACCAACTGAGAGAATCCTCAGGTAAGACATTATATCTAATATAGCTAAAATATAGACGAAATACGAGTGTTATTCGTCTTCCATGCGCGACAAGTGCATTCGCGTATTTATCTCTGACATTAACTAATCTATATTATTGCTATTTATTAATATCTATGGAATCGCGCACATGTTTTATCAACGACTATTATGTTAATTCGATAAGTGCAATGAATATAATGGATTCATGAATGTAAATATTATTATAATTAATATTCAGCGTAATCGCATAATACGCATAGTATAAGAATTTTTAAAAAGATAGAGTAATGTGAGATAGATCTATATTTAACAATGAAAAAGAAATACTTTATGAATATTTTTTAAAGAATCTACAATATAAATATCATGTAATAATTTAAACTTTTAAAAATTTGTAAAAAATATAATTAAAACCTAACTGAACCTAACCTAACCGTTTAATTATTTAACTTTAATTTAATATTATATTTAATTATTATGTTTAAAATATTTAATAAAATTTTATGTGGTTTAATAAAATTTAATAAGATTTTATGTGGTTACGCGCAGTCTTCCATTTAATTAATTAAAGATACTTTAGACAATTTATAATTCGCCGTAGATTTCAGGATAATTTTACTTATAATTGTTTAATTAGGTCGTGTATATAGATATATATATGTATATATATATATATGTGCAATTTGAAATGCGTAGTTGCATATGTATCAATTCTTTAAATATTTTCTGCATTACGCGACATATAAAATTATAAATAGAATTATTTCAAATTCTCTATCATAAATTATAAATCATTTAAAATGGATTTTATCTTTGTGTGTGTGTGTGTATATGAGTGTGCAAGCGCAAGATGTTGGATGCAATATTTCACCGTTCTATTACAAAAGCTTCATTTAAATCTCCGTTGCAGCCGTGATGCTAATATTGAAATCGATTTTCAAATGTCGATATCGATAATTGAAATTTTTTTTCACGATTACATCAAACATTATGTGTATTCGTATAATGCGCCACTATAATATATATAATAAATATGCAAACGCAACGAATCGAATTATTTGGCGAATCGGCGTAATTTTCTGGTTAAAACAATCGCGTCGCGTCGCGTTCGTTTTATACGTGCCGATCGATTTTCGATGTGGCTGACACATAAATGTTGAGAGCTGCCTCCACCTTGAAACACATTATTGCTCATATATCTATTTTCATGGTTACGTTTTAGTTGCTGAGAATATAAACAGCTTCCATTATTCATAACGCGCGGTAAAACTCACCTTCTCAATTTAAAAATCCCATCTTTCATACGTGATCTATAAACTCAAGGCTAAATTCAACACCAGACTTTCATCTTTAATCTTTTCTATCGATTTAATAATTAATAAGCATTAATATGTATTAATAAGTATAATTATATGGATAGAGAAATAATTTTAGATTATGTTAAAATAATAATTAAAAAATAATATAATTTTGATAATATATATATTTTGATTCAAGAACATTTAATTAATTTAACATAAACAAATTATAAATAGAATTCTAAAAAAAAAATTACAGCTCGCGTCTAAGCTTTAATTACAGATTTTCATATTTAGTTATATATACTTCCCTTCATAATTAATAAAGATGGTATAATGCCATAAAAATAAATTTCAATGTAAAGAAATATATATTTATGAACAAATTAATGGAAGATTACATCCTAAAAAATAATTAAAAAATAATGTTTAAAAACTATACCGTGTACTGTTGGAGGAAATCATTTCGCCTTTAAAATTTTCATAAGGTTACAGTGTCACGTGGGTATCAAAGGCATCGCGATACCTTTCTACAATCTGGTTATACATAACATATACGTATACTGTAGGCTTGAATGTTCGTATGCTTGTGGTAAATGGCTAAATGTAATAATAGAAGCGATTTTTTCTCTAAGAATACATTTTAGCGTTGTAAAGCTTCCCGTCTTAAAGAAAAAGTCGAAACAGGATTATAATAGTCGATGCCAATGACCTTGTGTAGATCAAGACAAGAATTGCAAATATGTAAATTTTATTTACTATAATATCATTAATATATATATATAATTATATATATAATATATATAATTATATAATACCTACATATATAATTAATATATACATATATATTTAAAATTAATGTAAAATTATATTATTTTTCAATATAAGATTTTTGATTTAATTATATTAATTAATTTAAAAATACCAGTAAATATATAGATTTAATTATTTAATTTTGTTAAACATATACATATAATAGAATATTGAAAATTCTGGTAAATAAAAGTTTCGATAAAATTTCACGACATGTTTATGCATATATTATTTTTTAATTTTAAACTTTATTATACACATACTGTACTTTTTTATATAACTTATTTATACGTTGTTAGAAAAATGTAATATTACAAGTGTTCGATGATTTTCCAACAGGAATATCACGAAGCTATTTAACACAGTTTTGACTTTTTAACAAGTTCTTGCTTTGAAAATACGTAAACTTTTCAAATTTCATCGTGCATTATTCACTTCCGCGATTTCTTATTACGAGAGTTCAGTCATGTTCTACACGGAGATTCGGTCGTAAATTTCCATATTCACGAATCCTATTACCGTCATTTGAATAAAGTTGCGTACCGCGACTGGCCATTTTTCATTGACGAACTAAAACACGTCTAGGTTCGAATTCAAATATCCGCAAAATTTGCATGCCTGATTCACTGTAAAATGTCTCCTAAACTTTTAGCTATTATTGTCTCACATAATTTTATATTCAAATGAGCAAAATATCGAGCAAATAATATATCAAAATATGACAAAAAAAAAATATAACAAAGATATAAATACAATTATTAATTGGCTCGATAATTAGAAATTAAAAAGTAATAAATATTAGGCCTTTTCTCGAGCAGGAAATAAATAAATGAAGTGACGATGTTAATGTCTAGTATTGTAACTTAATTTATTTAATGCGGAACGTTTCGTGCATTTACTTATGACTTCTTCAGCCGCAATTCAATCTACAAGTATGATACAAATTTAAAAAAATTTTTTTTCTCCAACAAATTTAAATAATAATGTAATATATAAAATCAAATGCAAAGATTGTACAGCGTCATACGTAGGACAGACTAAGAGGCGGTTATAAACTAGAATTAAGGAATATATGTCAAACATCAGACAAAATGAGACAAAACGCTCTGTGGTCACTCAACACATTGTTGAAAACAATCATGAATTTGATTGGG
Source organism: Prenolepis imparis (assembly GCF_030444845.1). Classification (NCBI taxonomy): domain Eukaryota; kingdom Metazoa; phylum Arthropoda; class Insecta; order Hymenoptera; family Formicidae; genus Prenolepis; species Prenolepis imparis. The sequence continues at coordinate 2,151,432 of NW_028141159.1, forward strand.
ATAATATGAAGATCATGGATCACGAAACGAATTACTATAAGAGGTTGATCTCAGAAAGCATTTTCATAAAACGACAAAAAAACGGGCTTAATGTGATGGAAGATAGCGAATATCTAGATCCTTCTTACTTTCCGTTACTCGATTCGGTGTAAATAATAAAAAATAAACAAATAATATTGTGTTCTAATTGCCTCTTAGTCATATACTCGACATAGATATAAGAATACCACCGCTAGAAATTGATATCATTGTCAGACATACTAAGCTTCGGTCAAGTTAAAAAACATGTTATTCGTACCAATAGTCTTTTTACTTCTGTTTCCGTACTTATATTTTACTGGTTGACATACTCGAAGAAAAATAAGGACTGAGAAAATGTGATCGTATACATGGGTAACATATACACATTAATAGTTTGTAAGATTAATAAGAATTTATATATAAAAAAATTTTTTTAAATTTGTATCATACTTGTAGATTGAATTGCGGCTGAAGAAGTCATAAGTAAATGCACGAAACGTTCCGCATTAAATAAATTAAGTTACAATACTAGACATTAACATCGTCACTTTATTTATTTATTTCCTGCTCGAGAAAAGGCCTAATATTTATTACTTTTTAAAGATATAAATCTTATAAATATACTTTCCAGACCGCGCGCAGCTTTAAGTCGTTTGACATTCGCCTTAAAATAAACGACGCCGTTCGTATCGAAGATGACGCGAGAGTCCGGATTATTATGCCGAATCGCGTCGCGAAGGCGGAAATCGTGATTCGCGAACAACGCCTTGAATTCCACGCTCGTATCTCACAAACGGAAACACAGAAATGACGGAAACCGGGGGTGGCGATGCTTTGTAGTCGCGTCAGTGGAATATCCACGCGTCTATAACTCGATGGGAGAAAACGATAAGTCGATTTTACGACATCCAATATATGGCATAAAACTAATTATAAAATTAAATTGGAAAATTGGAAATAGAAAGAAACAATATATATATATATATATATATATATTATATACACCATTTAATTTGTACATAATATTTGCACAGCTTATGTTTGCGCGCGACGCGTACGCTGAATAAAATATTTTTCTTCTCTCTTATTTTCGATTCAACTTCAATTTTTTATTCTCCTATATGTTGATTTAACTTGATGCTGCGCGCCACCCTCTTCCAATTTGTTCAATATTCGTTCTGAAATTGACACCGCAGTTCGCGTCGAGGATGATACCGAGTACGCGCGCGTTCCTCGCGCTGCTTTTCGATGCAAAAGGATCCGGAATTATTATTATGTCGAATCGCGAGGTGAAAACAAAAATCGTGGTGATTCGCGCGAACGACGTCTCGTATTGCGTGTTCGGATTTCATAGCTCAAACGCAGAAAATGACTGCGATGACGATGAGCGCCCGACGCGATGGTACTTTATAGCCGCGCTCCAGTAGAACATCCACACGTTTGATCCGACGCGAAGCAAAGCGAGAAATGAGGTAAGCCGATTTCACGACGTCAACGTACGCTCACTTTACTTTCGCGCGTTTCACATTTCAATTGCCTCCTTCGCGTTTTATCTTCGAAGCTATCAATAACTCTCGGTGATTATTTATCCCTTTTGAATTATTTTTTTTAGATATCTTAAGAGATGCGACATCTTGCGACAGGTATATATGTATAATAATGTCTAAACATATGTAGAATCTCTTTATCACTATTTCTAAAAATTTTGAAATGTATATAGTGATAGCAGTATTAAAATATACATATAATAATTAATAATTTTTTATATTATTATGAATAATAATTATATATATGTATATATATTTTTTATTAATTTTTTGAATTAATATTTCAAACAATATAAAATATTAAAATATATGTTACATCACAAGATTAAAAATGATACAAATTAATAATAAAACAGATTATTAATAAAAAATTAAAAGAAATAAAAAGTATATTTAAAATTATTAATAACCAATATTAATTTGTACAATTCTAGAAATATGCGAGAGAGAAGAGAAAGAAAGAGAAAATTGTTTTATGATAAAATTATTAATGGGCAGGATATAATTACAAAAAGTATAGCTAAGCGCATAAATTGCATTCAAACGGCCGTGATTTGCGTAATTATTCCACGCTAACAATTATGTTACACGTTTCGTGTTCCGGGAAATTATTAGTCGAGTTAATAACAAAAAAAGAGCGATTTTTCTCGCGTGAGAAAAATTATTCGCGCGCCAACTTCTCCATCGTTGCAGAATTTTCATCATGACACGATGAAGTGAATGTATATAATAAACTTCACAGTATATTTTCTTTTTTTTCATCGTTGTCGCCGATTTTTTATGAATTTTTCAAAATAGTTCTAAAATTCTGACAATGACATTTCTCACATTTCACAGATATAATTAGTTTAACAATATATATTGCAAATAAAAATGTTATATACCTACACTAGACTAATCTCTCACATATACACACAAGCAAAGCTTATTCTATTTAATTCCATCTTATTCGCATATTTATTTAAATAATATTAAAGATCTCGAAATAATTTTGTAGAAATATTTTCTTTTTTTTCTTTATTTTAAAACTTGTGAAAATCAATAATACATTAACAAGATATTTAATGCATTAATAGGAAAACACATGCTAGGTTTTTCTCAAATTATCATTCAATCGAATTTTATTTTATTCTTTTTACTTATTTATTTTTTATTTAGAAAAGTTTTTCTTAAAAATTAAATTTTGGAAATCAAATTAAAAAATATTTTTATCTAAAAAATTAATTTAAAAAATTAACTAAAAAATTTAATTACAATATTAAAAAGATAAAATTTAAATAGAAAAATTTTTATTTATTAGATTATAATTGAAAAAATATATAATTGATGTGTCAAAATAAAAGATTCATCAATAATTGCATTGATGTTTTTATTACAGATAAATCAACAAATTATTTGAAAAAATCCTCGGATAAAAGTTAGCTATCTAGGACATTTTATATTCAAGCAAATCTATAAAAATCGAACAAAACATTTCGCATTACAGTCGCAAAAAATTGCATCCAATTTTAATTCAATTTGTACCAAAATAGAAGAGCCGATAGAAATGAAGCGAGCTTTTTATAATAGAAACGTAAATTTCTTAATATGAAGAGAAACGTCAATGATATATTATTCTATCGCTTTTCATTTTCTATCATTCAGCCTGATTCATTTTACATGATAGAAGATTTTCTTGCGTTCAATCGACCGGATGTTCGTTTTAAATGTATGTGTGTGTTTGTGTATGTGTGTGTACTTTCTCATATATCTTCTGGATATATATAAAATAGCACAGAGATGCATATAAGTATGGAGTTATAAGTTAATAAGAGAGTGTAACTAAAATGGATGACCTTATATATTTATAAAACTATATTTTGGAAACAAATAGATCTCTCATATTTATTTTAAGAATTTGTTGACGTTTGTGAGAAGAACATAAATACATATAATATAGAATTATAATATAGAATAACGTATAAAATACATAAGTCAGAGTTTTAGAACTAGTGTCAATATTTTTACTAGAATATATATTAATAATAATAATAATAATAATAATAAATAAATAAGATTGCAAATAATAATAAAAATAAAAATACAAAGTTTTAATAAGAGATTATGTTAGATAAATAACTTTTTATAAATAATTATATTATGAATAATAATATTAATAATAAAAAATACAAATTATATACATAAAAATAACATGCACATATTAAAAAATATAATATTAAGACATTGTGTTAATAAAATTTGTATTATGATGTTGACACTAAGATGATAATATATTTTTATACGTCTGCATGTATTAAAATACGCGAACAGCACATTTGAATAAAAAATCTAGAAAATTTATGGATTATTTTTAGCATATCATGGAAAATGAGAAAAAGTAAATGTATCAGTTTGAAGTTTGATTAAATATTAAACATGAGAGAAAATTGTGTTAACTTTGTATGTGACATGTTTTTGATAGCACCTCTATTTACATACGTTTATTATACATACGAGGGTAGTTCGATAAGTCAGTGACTTTTACAAGATATGGCACTCAAATCGCAATCTAATTTTATTTCTGATATTTACCATCTTATTTAAGTATACACACCAAGTTTCAAGTAGATCTGTCAAATAGAAATTTTTTGACAGCGTTCTAAAGCGGATAAGTTTGTGTTTTTTGCTAAAATGGAAAAAAGTAAATTTCGTGTGCTAATAAGACATTACTTTTTGCGTGGAAAAACCATTAAGGAAACTGAAGAAAAGCTAAAAAAGTATTATGGGGACTCTGCTCCGTCGCATGGAATGGTTCACAAGTGGTTCACTGAATTTCGTTGTGGTCGTACAAGCACGAATGATGCTGAGCGCCCGGGACGTCCGAATGAGGTCACAACTGAAGAAACAGTCAATAAAATCCATGATATTGTATTGGACGACCACAACGAAATTCAGTGAACCACTTGTGAACCATTCCATGCGACGGAGCAGAGTCCCCATAATACTTTTTTAGCTTTTCTTCAGTTTCCTTAATGGTTTTTCCACGCAAAAAGTAATGTTTTATTAGCACACGAAATTCACTTTTTTCCATTTTAGCAAAAAACACAAACTTATCCGCTTTAGAACGCTGTCAAAAAATTTCTATTTGACAGATCTACTTGAAACTTGGTGTGTATACTTAAATAAGATGGTAAATATCAGAAATAAAATTAGATTGCGATTTGAGTGCCATATCTTGTAAAAGTCACTGACTTATCGAACTGCCCTCGTATATTAAATTCTTTATCGTTATATATTTACAGTATCCATTTATTAAATTTTATATCCATTATCGTTATTTATATCTTGTTACTGTTAATATTGTTAACATTATTTATATGTCGCTCATGATAATTGAATTTTCATGTGGTGTAATCTCGATGTATGTGTGGGGGGGAGCGTCGTAATAATTAAATTCTAGATCGAGTTTGAAATAAAGTTTTAGCTGTTCTACGAACATAATGTTTGACCGCGTGTTAATTTGCATTTATTATTTTCATTTTGCCTGATATACATATTACTTATTCATATACAACATATTACTTTAGCATTATATTGTATTGTTGCGATTTGTTATTCTCGCGCGTCTCTCGCCGTGTAAATCCAATTTTGCGTAGAACATACAAGCATATTCCTCTGGTAAATCAACGGCCTTTTAACGCGGATTATGTACTCATACATGCTGGAATACATTTAAATACATTGACTGTGGATAATCCAAATTAGTTGCGAATATTTACGATAAAGAAATTCAGCCAGTGATAAATTTACAGCGATTAATGATATTTAAAACTTCAGATACTATCAAAATCTTTAAAATTTGAACTTTCAAATATTAAAATTGGACTTTTAGAAATATCACAACTTTTTTGCTCGATGAATTTTGTAAAATTAGTTATGTAAATGCAAAGTTATAATATTATTAATTTTTAGTTTTTCTCAAATAATAAAATTAATACAATTGAAATATTATAACAATTAATTTATTAATATTAATGAAATATTACAATTAATTTATTAATATTAATAAATTTTTATTTAATAAAATTTATTATATTATTACGTAAATAAGTAGATAAATATATATTTTTTATATTAAAATATTTGAATTGAATTGATTTTAATCCATATAATCAAATGCAGATGGAAAATTGCCTTTGGTAAAATATTTCTCTGGAATTATTAAAATTTAAATTGTAAGTCTTTTAAATATAAATTTATTTTTAATTTTATAACCATTCTTGTGTGATAAAATTTTAATAAAATTATATTATATATATTGTTCCTAAATTCGCGAAACAAAATTATAACAAAAAAGTTCCTTAAAACTAAAATAATTAATAATTAAGTAATTTAGAATGTTTTTATGTCAAGAAATAGTTTTTAAAATATAGTGGTTTAAAACTGGCTGATTTACTGTGTTACATTTAAACAGCTATGGTCTGTCATGAATCGTACGTACAGTAATAATAGCGTACTTGAAATATTTATTACGGCATATTTCACTTCATGAATTTTAGGACGCACATGACTACATATGATATTTTACAGACTATGATGTTAATCAACTCCGCTGGTGCGCATCGCACTGGTAAAGTTTTATTATATTTTAGTATAGAGATAACGAATTTACACGAGAATATACATTTATGAGAATATACAATAGAATGCGCAATATATCGGATCGACGTTGCAATCAATAAAATACAAATATATTTAATATATTTAAAATATTTATAAAGCGATATCCAAAATATGTATTATTTTGCATAATAATATTTAAATTGAATAATTTTAAATTATTTTCTTATACATATAATGCATGAGATAAACGAATAATTAATTTCAAATAAATAAATAGTAATAAATTAATAAGTAATATTTATTTAATATAAATTAAATTTAAACATATCCGCTATCATTATATTTGTAAATTTTCTTTATATTAAATTTATCTATTAAATATATGTATAAATATGTGCTTTATTAACCGCGCCCAGGCTCTCAGAGCCAACTCATATTGACTAATTGTTTATTAAATTTAATAATTAATTTTAATATAAATTTAAAAAATTCTTATTTACTTTACGGTTGTTCCGTTTAATATTTCCTGGACCTTCTTCTTCTTTCTCGTTCGTTTTTCATTGTTCCTTCGTGGCACTCACATGCAAAAACACGGTTAATTATAATCGCACGAACAATAACAAAATACGACTATTATTACACGTCACTCAAAACTATGCTCCGTTCGACACTCGAAAACGTTAAAAATTCACAAACCATTTATATCCCGACAATACTGCACGAGTTGATTTAATGGTTAATCAAATCACAATTGATCGTCAGAAAATGTACACATAATTAAAATTCAATATTGCAATCGTTGTACATTTTCAACGCACAAATCCCATATGAAATATACATAAAGGTATTATTAATAAACTGTCAAATGTATTATGGCATTTCGTTATTTAGAGCAAATAATCGTCATTTTCATATTCTTACGTATCGCTTATCGTGAGAGTTAATTAACAACACAAGTATAATAATAGAAAATGATCGAGAGATACATGGATTCGCGCAGCTGTTTGCTCGTCCGAATTTAGCCGTGCGAATGATTATAGGATTACACATACAATAACAACGCGCTATAAAAACAAGCGTCAAATACCATAATAATAGTTATCTCTATACTACAAAATATATACATATTTAATACTATAAAATAAATGCGACATATTATTGAGTGTTCCTTAGATTTCAAATTAATATATTATACAGAAATTAATATATCACGACTCTCTGCTATTTTAATCTATCGATTCTGCGATTCGTGTAAATCTGCGTGTTCTGAATCGGAAAATAATTAACAAATTATTTCAAAATCGGCGAGAAATTTAAAGCGCAATGTAAAACATATTTACATAGATCCGAGTATTTGAAGAAATAATGATCGTCTGTGAGAGAATTTTTCAATAGAACACAATAATTTTTCCGTCACACTTTGATTCTTATTTGAAATGAAAATATATCGCAAAAGATATTTAGTTTGATAATTATTTATTTCGCGCCATGATCGTGCAATTTAATTAATCGTGCGGATTGAAAATTTCTAATTGCTCGCGAAGAATCATGTCTCTAGATTAGCGATTCATAAAGTGTTATGCATTTAATTAACTCTTATGATAAACGACACGTATAAGAGTATCGCGACGGACTATTTGATCCAAGTAATTATGTAAATGGCATGATATATTAACTGTCTATTAATAATACGTATGCTTCGCGGAATTTGTGTATTGAAAATGTATTATATTATGCTCTTGTTAATATTAAATAATTTTTAATTCCTCCCGATATTTTTATTGCGATTATATCTCGAGAGATATTATTATTATGACGACATGGATCATGTCGCACCATTACCTTCTCGTTAAAATTTCACCGCGTGAATGACAACAAGTTATGTGTACGGCATGTATATGTATATACAAACTATATGTAAACAAAAAACGAGCATTGAACTTTGGGGCGTATAAAATACTGTGTATGCATGTATGTATGTGTGAATATGATTCCTTCAACAATGAAATTATTGAATACTCTCAGATTCCTAAGCATTTGTTAATTTTTAATTACCAAACTTTAATGAAGTACATCGTACTATTGCGAAAACGAGAGATAATATATCTCTAATAAAATAATTAATTGTTTTAATATCTCAGGCTATAAGACAATTTTTAATCAGCTAATTTTAATAAAGTTTTATAATCGTACATAAAATTAATGGAAAGGCTTTAATTACAATTATTTTCTTTGATAAAAAATTGTACTAAATTATAATTTTATAAACACTTTAACTAATTTTCAATTAATAAATTTAGAAAAAGTTATATTAATTTTGTGTATATTATATACAATTTGTGTTAATAATGCAATTATTGAAATTTAATATTTTTATTAGTTTAATGTGTATCCGTTATTAATTAACTAAATTAAAACTATATTTCAAATGATAAAGTTCTTTTAAATTATAAAAAAAGTCTAGGCGTATATTATAGCCGATATATAAAGTAATATTACTTTCAAAATTCACACTTGAAAAATACAATAAGAATTTTTTATTATTATACTTTTTAAAAAGTCTGCGATGTGCTGTATCATATTATCAATCGTATTATCATGTGTTAATTTAAAAAATTATTTCAGAATTTTTTTCCGACGTAGATTTATGATTATAGAAAATACTTTTGTACATAAATATATAAAAATACAATTTTATGTAGTTTTAATGTTATGCATTATTTACTTATTTATGCACATTTGTGTATATTTTGTTTGCAGACTATCATTGTGCGAGGAGACTACAAAATCTGCGAAAAATGCACTTTCGAAAATACCGTTTCGTCGTCAGTTCGAAATTCGCCTGAAACAAGATTTTGACATTTGCAACTGCGTAAAACTATAATTAAAATTACGAAAACAGAGAAAAAAGATAAAGAAAGACTATCTAATCGCAGTTGTGATCTACGTGAAACGGACAATCATTAGAATAGTTCAAGAAGATCCAAATATACGAAGCACTTTTCTAGAAAAAAAAAAAAAAGAAAAACTTGAGTAATCAAGAGTACTCTACTATTCAAATATCAATTTAAGTAATTTGACGGAGCTCACATACGCACATTTCTCGAAATGCGTTCCTATTTCATTTCCTCAGAATGGACTCTATCGACATCAGGCGGATCAAAAAACATTCCGAGTAAATCATCATTTTGGATGCTGCAATTGAAAAATCTCGAGATTTACGACATCGCTCAGGCGAAATCGTAATCCGGCATTTGTAAATGGACCGGTTACACGTCGTCCGTCGCGTCAAGGAAGAAACGAAAAACGACGAAGAAGAAGAAGCCGTGGACGAACGACGGTAGCCAGTCGAGAGAGAGAGAGAGAAGAAAAAAGCAGCTGGTCAAAATGGGATTCAACGAGACGTTGGAGGAAAACCTGGACAACACGACGGACCTGCCGAACAAGCTCTTTCTCGACACGGGCCAGCGCAACAGCAGCAACAACTATCATGAGGTCGAGTACATCCTCCTACTAACCTTCAAAGGCTTCATTATGGGCTTCATCATTCTCTGCGCGCTCTTGGGCAACCTACTGGTCATTGTTTCGGTAATGAGACACCGAAAGCTCCGGGTAATTACCAATTACTTTGTGGTATCGTTGGCTTTGGCGGACATGCTGGTCGCGCTATTCGCCATGACGTTCAACGCTTCGGTCGAGCTCTTTGGACGATGGTTATTCGGATACTTCATGTGCGACGTGTGGAACTCGCTGGATGTCTTCTTCAGCACTGTTAGCATACTTCACTTGTGCTGCATCAGTGTCGACAGATATTACGCGATCGTTCAACCGCTCGACTATCCGTTAATCATGACGAACGTGAGGCTGGGAACCATGTTGAGCGTCGTGTGGTGTTCCCCGACCGTTATGAGCTTCCTACCGATCTTCGCGGGATGGTACGCCACGAAGGAACACTTGGAGTACAGGCGGACCTATCCGGATGTTTGTGTGTTTGAGGTCAACAAGTTCTACGCCATCGTTAGTTCCAGCGTCAGTTTCTGGGTACCAGGGATAATCATGATCGCGATGTACTACAGAATTTATGTAGAGGCCGATCGTCAGGAGCGCATGATGTATCGGTGAGTAACTTTTTTTTCAGTTGTTGTTATTATAAGATATTGGCAAATAATACTTACGATCAGATAAATTAGATTTAATATCTTTCTACAGACAGAACTATACATTTTTAGGGATTTCAATTTTTAATATTTCAATATATTTGCAATTAGTCTATTTTAAAGGAGATTATAAAAGCATAAGACTCTCTCTTTGACTAATTTGATATGCATTTGCCATCAATCTATATATAAAACTATAAGTGCATCTTAATGTTTGTGATATACTCGCGAGATGGATGAGATCATAAATATTTCCCATAAACTGACACTGAAGGATGTACCATTCAGTGATGTTAATCCTATCATTTTTTGTATGCTTAAAACACTTTTTATAAATTAAAATTTAACACATCATTATTAATGATAAAAACATTTATAATTTTATCCGTTATTTCACGATTCTTTTGATTAGTTTGATTAACTTCTTGACCAAACATGAAGAATGGTTCGGGAGACACGAATGACAAATTGCTCAGTCCATCATTATCTAAATCTAAAAGATTGATATGAATTGTGTGAACTTTTGACTTCTTTCGATTTTCTCGATAAAATTTTTATATTTATTTTATTATTTTATATTCATATACTAACTTTTAAAATAACGTTTTCTATTATATTATATAAATAATATGATAAATATTGCGAACAATGCGTAGATTTAAGATATAGCGCCGTTTATGTCATACAATTTAATTTAAAAATATTTTTTTTTAAATAGTTCTCTTTGCCAAAGAACCTAATGTGTAAAATCCGAGTAAGATAGCGAGACTGTTTTGTGTTGTTACAATAGTCCGACGATACGTGGTCGTTAAATCTCGAAAAGACACTTTCATCTGTGAAAGAAAAAGAAAGAGGGGAAAGAGAGAGAGAGAGGAAGAAACGAGCACTCCCCATTAGTTTCTTCCCAAAAGATGCTCCCGAAAGCCTCGTACCGTTCTTGAATGTCCAATTAGGGTAAAAGGCGCGAAAGAAGCTACAGACGAGTGGCCGACGAACAACAAATGTACTTCTCGAGAGGAAGGAAGCACTCCGAAATAATACCTCGCCATTCTTCCCCGTATTGTGCAGCTTGCGCGCCATTACAAGCTTCCAGATCCTCCTTTATTTCATTCGATAAAAAATTTTTAATTAAAAATTAATAACAATAGCACCTTTTCTACAATGTGATTATTATTGCGCCTCGTGTAACTTCATTTTCAATTTTATCATGCGATATGGTCTCTACGTTGCAGCGAATAATTCGATTTTAATTTAAAAAACGCGAAAGAGAAATAGAGAGAGAGAGAAGAGAGAGAGAGAGAAGAGACTGTGATTTTTCTTACCGATAAAAATAACACCTTTCAGTTTTATTTTTGTTCGGAACGATGTTATCTTCTTTTTCGCGATCGATCGATGAAGCTGTCGACTCGCGACCTTGTGTCGCGCAGTTTTCTGTATTTTCATAAATTACATATCCGCGGAAGGTCGCGTGTCGCGCTCTTTATGCAACGCGGTGCCCGTCGCATTTCGCGTACACACGTCATTCCGTCACATTTTGAATGCACCCAGACACCCCAACGTCCGTTTTATGAACGGCAACGGGAAAATGCGAACGCAAAATGCGGAATGGAAATTTCGCGTCGCTCTCGCATTCGCCGTGTTGACTATCAAAAGACCCGCCGGAGCTTTGACAAGTATATAAAAATACGGCTTGACAGAGTCGATATACGAGTACAATACATATATATAGCATAACAAAAATCTTTAATATTTCATTTGAGTTTCACTAAATTTCAATTCGACAAATATTTTCAAGAAAAGTTTGACAAATTTTTAATACGCCACGCTGATGATGTGAAAGGTCAAATTTAATTCCGCATATATGTACATTGCGAAAATTTAGTTTTTGTGACGGCGGAGAAGAGCAGAAAATGGACAGATGTAGGTTCGCATACATCCGCTTATGAACGAACAACGAGAAAAGGCAAACAGAATAAAATAGAAATTTCATGTCGCGCTCTCGAATTTTTCATGTTGGCAAACACCAAAGTAACGACTGGAGTTTTGACGCAGCCAGCCGCGGTTTGCGCATAACGATATTTAATCTTAAATAAATAAGAAAAATTTTCTTTAAAAAAAATTGCACACACGTCGATTTCACATTATGCCCTTTTGAATGATGATAAACGTGTGTGGATTAATTCGATGAAAATTCACTTTAATTTAAATTTAATTTTAAATCAAACTTTATTATTAATAAAGAGGGAAATGAAATGTTATGCGATGAAAATGTTGAGGCATTAAAATGATAACATCACACTGCGATATCTCGTATTTAATTTTATGTCAGAGTTATGCTGCGTGTCAAATCAATTTCAGCACGCCAAGTGACTCCGATATTTTCAATCCTATGACGAGTTGCAATCTTCGAGAGCTCGATTGTGTCTTGTCTATTTGACGATTTCAATTTACATGAGTTTCGGATTCGATGCCAAAACTGATACTGCTCAGCGTCGCGTTGGAAAACGCGTATCAATTTTGCGTTCCGCTTTTGCGGGAGTTGCGTTGTAAATTTCACAAAATCGATCGTGACTGACGAGCTGAAAAGTTACATTTGGTTTACGAATGCATGTAACACGTTACAAGCAGTTTAGAAACATGATGCACGATGTGTATATTTTCCAAATATAAAACGAACAAATATTTTATCCGATATACGTACAAGTATTTTGCTTCGTTTTAATGTTATAAATTTTAAAGAAAAATAATATAAAATTTTTATTATTTATTTTGAGGAATAAAATTTACATAAAAAATCTTTATAATTACAGCATTTAATAAAAATTAATTATTTCTTGGTATGCAAAAAAAGAGTTTATTATATTGCTTTAAACTTTTCTAATACGAAAGGAAAAAGGACACATATAGAAAAATATTTTTGTAACTATTATACATACATATACATATATAATAAAATATATCATAAAAGGATACATATGTACACTAGCGAATCCTGACGTCGATAACGGGGGAGGGGGGGGGGGTTTGCAAAATTATTTTATTTAATATTTTTGGTTTCATGATTAGCTTTTATTCCAGGATCAACGACGTCGATAGCGCTTTAATGTTTGTTTTTCTTTATTTATATTTTTTAAACAAATTCAGCAAAACTTTCTTTTAATTTGCAAGGGCGGGGGAGGGGGGTTAACCCCCCAGGATCCGCCAGTGTATATATATTATATAGATATAAAGAATTTCTCGCCTAATTATTTTCATGCAACGAAATTATCTCATCATTTCGTCGTATGTCTAACTTAATCTATACACTTAACTCCTTGAATGCGTAATGAGTATAATTTCCAGTGTATCTTATACTTTTATATATATATGTATGTATATTATATAGATATAAAGAATTTCGCCTAATTATTTTCATGCAACAAAATTATCTCATCATTTCGTCGTATGTCTGACTTAATCTACACTTAACTCCTTGAATGCGTAATGAGTATAATTTCCAGTGTATCTTATACTTTTATATATACATATATATATATATATATATATGTATATATATGTATGTATATTATATAGATATAAAGAATTTCGCCTAATTATTTTCATGCAACAAAATTATCTCATCATTTCGTCGTATGTCTGACTTAATCTACACTTAACTCCTTGAATGCGTAATGAGTATAATTTCCAGTGTATCTTATACTTTTATATATACATATATATATATATATGTATATATATGTATGTATATTACATAGATATAAAGAATTTCGCCTAATTATTTTCATGCAACAAAATTATCTCATCATTTCGTCGTATGTCTGACTTAATATATACTTAATTCCTTGAATGCGTAATGAGATAATTTACAGTGTATCTTATACTTTTTTATATATATATAATATATATATAAAATATATATATAAAATATATATATATATAAAAGTATAAGATACACTGTAAATTATACTCATTACGCATTCAAGGAGTTAAGTGTAGATTAAGTCAGACATACGACGAAATGATGAGATAATTTCGTTGCACGAAAATAATTAGGCGAAATTCTTTATATCTATATAATATATACAATATGTATGTATAAGGTACACTGTAAATTGTAAATTATACTCATTACGCATTCAAGGAATTAAGTATAGATTAAGTCAGACATAGGACGAAATGATGAGATAATTTTGTTGTACGAAAATAATTAGGCAAAATTCTTTGTATTTATGTAATATATATTATATAGATATAAAGAATTTTACCTAATTATTTTCGTGCAACAAAATTATCTCATCATTTCGTCGTATGTCTGACTTAATCTACACTTAACTCCTTGAATGCGTAATGAGTATAATTTACAGTGTATCTTATACTTATATATATACACTGGGAAGGGGGGGGGGGTAAAACCCCCAAAAATTGCAAATTAAAAGAAACAGTTTTGCTGAATTTATTTAAAAAATATAAATAAAGAAAAACAAACATTAAAGAGCTGTCGACGTCAGGATCCGCCAGTGCATATGTACAATGTGCCTTTAAATTAATATTAGTCTAAATAAAATTTTCCAAAAATTTAAAAACACGTTTCTTGCGAGTCACTGTATGTACATGTGTACTTCGATTTTACTCTAACGATTCTACTCTAGCACGTTTAATAGGTTACTGATTGATCGATTCCTAGTTCCGTTCCCGTTTCTAAATTCGCAGGAAAACTCTGATTACGAGAAGTAAAGCTTTAACGAGCAACCTAACTGTATCTTAAGAATAATTTCGCGTTCCAGTTTACGCTGAAGAGGCTCTTCTTTGTCGAGGAGTGCTTCCACTCTCTCGCGATTGAACTCGTCTCTGTGCAATCCTCCGATTGTCATTGGCTTTTACGCGATGTCGTGTATATACGGCGTCCAATTATTCGTACAATTAAACTCGAAAGACCGCATCTCTCGACACGGCAGTATGCTTCACCGAGTAATTAATGTCGAAAATCAGATGCATAGAGGAAATACGATGACACGACGAAATTGTATAGCTTCTGATCATAGTAGATACATAGATGCTTTTAATCTTTCGTTACATATTACGAAATATTTCCAAAAATTAATTTCATTTTTTTTCTATCTCCATAAAATATAATTAAAATTATTTTCTTCAATTTAGAATGCAGGATTATTTTTGATTTTATCTAATTTAACTCAAAATTATTTTTTTAATTTTGATTAAATTGAATATTATTTTTCTAGAATTTGTGACTTAGAATTTAATTAGAAAATTATTTTCAATTAATCAATTTAGTTGAAATATTTTTGACATTTATTACAGTTAAAATTATCCTTTTTAAATAATAATTGTGATACTTCTTTGAAATAAAAAGGTTTATACTTCTTTAAAACAAAAAATAATTTTTCTTTACTTTTTCTTTCTTTATTTTTTTAAAAATAAATTATTTATTCGTTATATTTATTAGCATCTCGAAAATAATAAATAATTCGATATTTTCATTGATAAAAAATTGATTCTAAATTCGAAAAGTATTCTATTATAAAAGATAAGTAGTTTCGAAATGCTCCATACAAATATTGTATGAATTCTGAATAACATAAATGTCGAAAATATATAAAAGCATCTGACAAACTTAAATTCCCTCTTTCATAGATCTTTCAAATATTTATAGATTTTGCAGAGAGTTCTTTGTAGAATATCACAGTAGTAAATTAAATATTATATTTGCTCTGGCTCGTAGAGATTATCTTTAAAATTGCCATCAAACATTCTGATAAAGCTATGAGATTTCTGGATGCGTAGTGAACATAGAATATGTGTGTTATAGCATGCGTAAACATGCTGAGAAAGGCAATTTAAATGCATGAAGGTGATTGAAGTAGGCAGTTATGCAAGCTAGGCCTTTTACAATGAGGTAAAGCAGGAAAAAAATAAAAAATTTATCGCATACATAATTTATAATATAATATAAAGCTCACAATTTCCATATAATTCCATTTTTAAAGAACCAAATTAAATAAACATATTTTTTACTAGATAAAATAATTAAATAAAGAAAATAAAAAATAAAAATAAATATTTAATTAATAAAATCGATACAAACAAAAGAAAAATAAAAATATAATATAATAAATAATACAAGATATAAATAACAAATAAAAAAATATAGTTATAAGATAGAATATTGAGAAATAATAGTAAAAAAATACATATATGTAAAAATTTTGTCTAAATAAAATAATGTGCTACATCTTTGTATTGTATACCGTCAAGCTGTTTCAAGTAAATGATACTATGTATATCTATGTACTGAATTGCTGAGGGTAGGTGGATTTTGCGCCAATCCCAAGATCAGAATTCGGATCAAGATACTCTTGACAGAGTTTCCCGATGTAGTCCTTCTGCATCGTATCAATGACACTCCTATTCACCCTCCATCTTACTTCCTCGATACCCTTAGGAGACCTTTGACGCGCAAGACAGCGCATCGATATTCCACCGTCGATACTCTACTCCTTCCTGTTCTCACCGTGAAACTTGCAACTTTTTTATTCATGCAATCCCCGTAACATGTCTTGCAAAGTTTATTCATTTTACGCTGTCAACATCCTCAAAGTTGAGAATCTTCTCGTCGAAGCTTCCGTAGAAATGCAGAATAATGAAGAAAGTCGCACCCCCCGATCTCAGCATTGACTTGTCGCCTGAGAAAATGACGATGGCAACTTTTTGGCAACTGATTTCCCGAGACGCTTCTTGCACACATCCTCTTTCGTTCTATTTTATTCATTGTTTCGATAGTATCACGAAGTGGTATATCTCCGCTATAAAGTTTCTAGGACAAAGTTTCGAACATTTCGCACCTCGTGCGAAATAGCGGCAAAAGTTTCCCTGGCTTTCTAAACATCTCTGTTTCTCTCGGATCTTCGGCGTTTAATTTTTTAGTAGAATTTAAAGTCGCATTCTCCACGTTGTTTTATCGCCATTTCTTTCCACAAGCTAATTCCATTTCGCGATAAAAAGTATGTTGATGAAGGGTCGATTTTAGAGCGTTCGATTATTTCAGAAGATTCGATATTTAATATGTTACTTATTATTAATTAAATAAATTTTCATTAACCGCAAATATTAGTTTAAATATTTTGTGAATATTGCTTCACAAAATATATTATATTAAATATATAATATATGAAGCACACATTCTCTCCTTTCCTTCTTCACTAACATTTTTATACTATATATTTATATATTATATTAAATGTTATCTAATAATATTACTGACAAAAAAAGAATCTTCTCTCTTTCATAATATTAAACTCCTATTATTATACAATTCTTCCTTTTAACAAATATAATTATTTTATTTGACAAATATGACAAAATTTTTGCATGACTCTTTTTCTTTCTCTCTATAATTTTCAAGTCGTACAGTATTTCTAGAAATTGCATAAATATATCTTTATTCCTTTGAAGAAAAAGTGGTGCGTTTACTGTCGAGATATTTGCCAATCTCGACGAACATCTGGTTCTTCAACGTCGCTTTGTACTCTAATATAGTTACATAGTTTTTTCAGTCGTCTAAAGATCATTTGACGTCAGTCAAGAAATGTACAAAAAATACAAAGCAAAATTGAATAACTTATTTTATCATTCTGTGTCATTTGTTTTTGATAAAAAAAGCATGTGTATGTACATACTATCATTTTTATTTGTCAAACGCGTCTCTCACACACACTTTAAAAAGACTCCAAAATTATACCATTTAATTTAAAAATGTGTTTTGCACGTTTTTCAATTAAAATTTTATTTTACATTTTATCTTACCATTTATATGCAGTTTTACATTTTTTCTACATTTTACATTTTATTATTTCGTTTCATAAAATTTATTATTTTATTTTATTTTATTTTATGAAATTTTTATGAAATTTTATTTTTTCAGTTTTGTTTTTATATATTCAATTCCATCTTTTATTACATTTTCTTTATATATTTATTTCGTTTTTTATTATTTGCTTCATTTCATTTTACCCATTTTCGTTAAAATTGAAACTAATTCCCGGATATAAATTCTACCGATCTAACGTTCTTCGCAGATTAACAGATTTATTGATATCACATTATTGATGTTACTATTTGCTAATGAAAAAAAATTTGGATCTTTTTCGTTCATTTTTTAAAAATAAAACAGTAAAAGCATCTGTATTACGTTGCGTTGCATTGATTAATTTTCTTTTATGAGCGGCACCTTTCATTCATTATTACCGCAATACATCAGCATTTGATTGTAAAGAGAAAAGATTTTTATTACATATGAAAAAAATAACTCAGTTTTATTCATTTTTACACACTATTTCAGAACTTTATCATAATAATAATAGATTGTTGGATTAGTATTAATTTAATTAATTTTCAAAATTATGTAACATAAATATTTCGATTTTATTAAATATTAATATTAGATCTGAATATTTTACACACACACATGAATTATGGGTATCATTAGATATAGAATATTAATATTTGTAGAAATATGTATATTTGGAATTGCAAAATGCTCTGTGAAAATGTAGAATTTAATAAAAATAATTAAGTAACTCGAATGGTCAGGATATTTCATTCGAAAGAAATTCGACGAGCGTTTCACGTCAATAAAGGACTGGATATAAGCGAGGATTGCCGGTGGATATATCGCTGCTTGCGATGTGATGGCGGTGATTCATGGGTTGTTCGTCGCTTCGGCCAGGTCCAGAAAACCCAGCCTGAGGCAAGAAGCCCTCCTATTCTTCGTGATATCGAGCGCTATATCGTGCCCTAACCGACGTCATTATTCCCCCAGCCAGATAATTTCGAAATGCACGCTATTTCGATTCTCTCCAGAAACGAGCGAGCGGAAATTAATAACAAAACTATGTCACATATAATCTCATTTGAGAGCGATATACATATGTACAGAATGATACGCCAAGAAAAGAAAGTTCAAATAACTCTTAGATTTGAAGGTAAAAAAATATTGAGACCAAAATTCGTGTAATTTTAAAAGACACAAGACAAATATATAATGCGGAAAACATTTTTTAGACTAAAAACTTTTGTCTACAGTACTAGTTGGAATTCTGATCAATATTATTTAATTTCTATTAATTGGGATCGAATTTTATTATCCATTATTTAGAAGAAAAATAATCAAAAAGTATATTATGTTAAAAATAACATTAAAATTTTCTTATATTATAGAAAATAACATTTTTTTTTTTTTTTCACACACATATGTGTTTTAAATTTGTAAGTATTATGTTTTAATTTACATAAACGGAGACCATTGCTTACAATATCTCAGTTTTGGACAAAAAATTTTTTCTAGCTAGAAATAAATCTCCTTATTAAATTACAATTAAACTTATTTATAAGTAAATAAAAAATATTTAAAAAAATTCACACTTGGCTAAAATAAAAGTCAATTCCAAAAATCATCAAATTTCGAAGAGTTTATACAATCATAATGTGCTAAATTACATATGTCATTTACACATATTCGCGTGCATATATTGATTTCTGAATTACATGCAACTGTGAATGCCCTAGAACTAATGAATGCAGCTGACTGAAAAACCCAAATGTACTTTTTGTCGTTTAGTGTATTGACTAAGGCGATTTATATTCGGATTTTTCGTGTCTTCAATAATTACTTTTTAGTTCGTGTAGAATAAAATTTTAATTCCTATAGAATAGAACTAGAAATGTGTATATGTATGTGTGACTAAAGCTTATAGTTAAATTAAATTAAATTAAATTATACAGACGAAAAATGCATTTTCGAAATGCAAGACATCATTTGAAACAAAACACTCAAGATATATCGAATTTGGATCTCTTATATCGTGGACGATTATTTTGATTTACCAGGAAACCAAAATTTCTCACAAGGATAACTTAGAATCGTGATTTCTCACCGGGATAACGGGAACAGCGTCTCGTTTTTCTTCCTTATCGCGTCATATATACGTCGCCACGATTGTCGTGTGACGTTCATTCGTCACCATTTGCAGTGATATTATGGTGAAAGCTCGGCACATAGAAAAGAGATAAAGAAAAGGAGAGCTTCGAAGACTTTCCTTGACTGTCGGGATACGCAAGGTCGTTTTCCTCGCAAGATGCTGATGACAGCTGAAGCGTAATGCGAAGTATAAGAGGCCCATGAGGTAGAAGCCGACTTTCACGTGGTCAGGAGCTTTCAAAGCGAGCGGGATTTCACTTTAACGAGCTCGTCCCTGGAACCGTCATCGAGAGAGTTCGATGTCGATAAGAGGATTTATTTATATTGAATCCAAGCGCATACACGAATTGAAAGTCTTTGGCTCTCTTTGAGGATACCGTCCCCAGCATCCATCCTATGAAATTTAATTAAATTTAACTTTGAACAAAAAATGTGTATAAAATTTACGATTATTAATTAAATCTAATTTAAAATTATATATACCGGGTGTCCCATTTTAAAGGACTCACTCAAATATCTCAGAAACACTGCGTTAAATCAAAAAATGTTTCCTACAAAAGTTGTAGGGTTTCGAGGGGGACATAACATAGTAATATTCATATGACCTTGGGCGGCGTCTCCAAGGTCAAGTGAAGGTGAGAATAAATTTTTTAAATGGAAACCCATATTTTTTATTATAACATCTTTTTCTACTAATTAATTTGAACAACTTTTATCTGAAGCATTTTTTTATTTTGTTCAAAATTCATTCTCACCTTCACTTAAGGTTAACCTTCACTAACCTTGGAGACGCCGCCCAAGGTCAAATGAATATCACTATGTTATGTCCCCCTCGAAACCCCACAACTTTTGTAGGAAACATTTTTCGACTTAACGCAGTGTTTCTGACAATGAGATATTTGAGTGGGTCCTAAAATGGGACATCTGGTATATATATATGATTTTTCCAAGAATTTTCTTTATATACGCTTCTTTAAAATATTACGGCAAGATATTTTAAAACGTTTTAAAATCAATGCATATTCGTGCAATATTTTTCCAATTTTTCGAGGATTTCGGGAGATATTTTTCTTTTCATGTTATTTTTTGTACGTTTAAGTGTGCGGAGTCCTTATAACTGTAGTATCCTCTCGCGTAAATCGATCGATCTTGGCGCTGAATTGAATTTTGCATGCAGCGCAACGTAAGCGCGGTTTGTGGGTCACGTGTCCAGCGGCAATGATCAAAAGATCCATTAGGCCTCTATGGTCGCTACCGTGATTACGTCGCACGATGTCACAGCTTGATCGCGACGCGGAAACAGCGGTAGACAATTTGCTTTGTGGCGGACGAGAAACTCCTCGCCGAAATTTCGTCAGCGATCCTTAATTATTTCTGTTTTCCCTTCGTCCTTTGACTCTGTTTTCCCTTAGGTCATTACTTTAGAAAATATATAATTTCATATCATTATTTTTATTATTCTTTTTGTTGCGTTTTATTATTTCTTGCTATTGCGATGCATTATTATTATTAAAATGGTAGGCGGAGAAATGCATAACGCGATTCGGCCAAATTGCGCAATTAATTTATTATTAATCTATCGATATATTACATGCACAATTAAAATCTGAATTATCGAATTTATACTAATTTTGTTAATTATTAAATATATATATGTATATGTGTAATATATGTATATTATCACTGTGCTATTAAAATTATATAATTATTCGTAAAAATCCGTAAGAGTGATTTATTATGGTAATCGGGCACCAAATTAAATTTGGCATTTTGCGATTTAAATTGAATTTAATATACAATTTCCATTTAATAACATATGAGCCTTTAACTGCATAAAATAAAAAAAAATACATGACGGAAAGCAGACGACAATATTCAGAAAATTAAAGTTAAGCGAGCGGCATTTGCAATTCGTGATTCTATTTGCATTGATTACGTAAAATTTGATACGCCGTAATTATTTAAAAGTAGCCAATTTCATTTAAATATCTATGCATATTAAATTCTTTTGCATGAAATATTTTAATAAATCAATTCATCTCGCTTGCAATTTTCGCGGTCGTTTTATCGATTTCTCCTCTCCAAATTAAACGGGGCTTCCTATTAAAGCACTTGCCAGGTTTCTTTTATGTGCATTATAGGCACGTTCTTATAGATAATCTCTTATCATTCTGCATTACCGCCTATAATTTATCAAGTAATAATTAAGTATTAATTATCGACTAATTATTACAAATTTTCTTTTATACGCACATTTTATTTCAAAAGCGGATCACATAACATCAAAGAAAATCTCGAGTCGACACATTTATAATATTAATCATCATGATCGAACAGATTAATATCTCTTTTATAATTAGATTAATTAATAATTTCATCTTTCAAAGAGAAAAAATTGTTAGATAGACTGATAGTAATATAGGAAGATGTCAATAAATATTATCTTTTTACCGTTGTATAATGTTAATTAATATTACATCTATATTACATATGCCTAGCACTTAAAAAAAGCAATTCTAAAATATGTTTATTTATTCGTTGTTATAATTATAGAGTAGTAAAAATTAAGCATTAAGAAATAATATTTTATTATATTAAACTGTTTTATAATTTTCATCAAAATTGTGTGTATAATTGATTTAAATTTTAGATAACAAAATTTATAAAAACATATATATATGTATAACTTTATATAACTTTATTTAACTTCATATATATAACATATAATATAACTTTATTTTATATGTTTTATATGTTTATATATTACATATACATACATACATAAAAATATATGTTTGTGTGTATATGTAATATATAAACGTATAAAACGTATAAAATAATAATTTAAACGCGGTAAAATATAAAAAGAAAAATTTCATATATATGATTTCATTATATAATAACATGATACAAAAAATATATATATGAATCGATTTTTCTAATTGTATAATTTTTCTTTCGACATAACATCATCATGTAATATACAAAAGTCTGTAATAACAGAAAAATTATATCATTAGAGAATGTAATATCAATCGAATATAATTAATCGAACAATAATAGCTAGTGCACATTCATTTTATACACTAGATAGGTCAATCTAAAAGTAATAACCCCAAGTATCCCAAGTAATAACAATAGAACGAGATACATTGAACGCAGTTTTAACGGCGCGAATGAGAGCCATGCTCCAAACTGCAACGGAGCAGCCTTAACCTGCAGTTTGCAGTGTTTGCGGTCAATGAAACGGCGTTGGTTGCAAGGATCGAAAGCTTTGCTCTTAGCCGCAAAAGCTCGTCGCACAATTGAACGGCACGTATCCGATCGATATGTGTGCAAAGTACTTGTATAAAATACGTATAATATTTTTGACTGTTTAAAATAATAAAAATTTTATTATAAATAAATAAACAAAATGAAAAATTAATTTAGTTAGCGTTATTATTTAAGAACTATGTATATTAGAGAAAGAGAGAAAAAGATAGTATAAAAGTATACAATTAGTATACAATTTGATTAAAAATTTCATTTTAAATTTGGTTTACTATTAAATAAAGATCATTTGGGTGTCAATTAAATAACATACTAGAAGATTAAATAATTCTTCTTTGATTGCCTCACGATTCGAAATTCGAAGCAGTATCGGTTTGCAATTCGTAAATGGAGTGACTCGACAATTGCACGACACTCGAAAAATCGCCGCTGCAAAATTGCGGTGCTAGATCGTATTTCGCAATACAAGAGTCACGTGAAAGCTGTATAAGTCGCAACTAACGTGCAATGGTGAAATAAAACACCAGAGAAAAGAGAAAAAAAACCGAAAAAACGATTCCGCCAAAAGCTCTAGTTAATTCCTTCAAATCCGTGATGTTCTCGCGATTGGCGATAAAGATTCTAGACTCTATCTATAAAATTCATGTTTCGAAGAGTTTATTTTTGCAAATAATCTTGCGTCTACATATTCTAAAAAAAATTTTTTAAATAATGAAATAAAAGAAAGATAATATTTTATTTTTACCACTAAACGTCAGAAATAAAATATTAAATAAAAGTCAAATTATGTCATCGGACAAATGACTTGTATGAGAACGATGTTAATGATGACTTTCTGAAATGGTTCAATTTTACAGATACTCGCGATATATCCGGAAGTCATCATATTCACGTAAACGCAAATTCCACTGCTACGAATCCTTATAATGTTCCTTATTGTTGGTAGTACAAACAGTGTTAGAAAACAGTACTATGAAAGCTACACGTCTCGCTCGTGCTGCGTTCCTCTTTGTCATTGCAGCCTCCCCAATTTTCATTCCAGTTGCCGTAATGCATTTTCAGCGCGAAACGGCCGTAAACATACGCTGTACACAATCGAACTGCAGCGCTTACACCCGCTGTTGTATGCAACATCCAACATTGTACATATACATACATATATACAATACGCGCGCTCTAGTAATTTTCATTGTATGCGAATGGCACAGCTCTCGCGAGTGAGGTATGGAAACTGTAATGATGGATTTACCCAACGAATGAATTCCTTGAAATAATGACTATTCAAATTTAAGAGACGATAACAATTTTTTTTTATTAAGAAGGAACAACAGAAAGAAGAATTATGAATTTATTATATGTATATATATAAGCTAATGAATTATTTATTACTAATAATCTCATTAATTTATTAATTATTATAAATTATTTATCTATTATTTATTTAATTATTTTGTCAATTATTCTTTCTCTCAAGTTAGTTTTTCAATTAAAAAATTTATTAATTTACAAAGATACTTATGTGTTGTGTGATTTTATTTATTATATTCTTGGAATGTATACTTAATTATAACAATTGTATATAAACTTATAATATTTATTTATCCTTTTGGTGATGTTTGCTGATGTTGATGATTTGATTTTTGACGTTTGACAACCAGAATTGCAATTAAACGAAAACTGAATAATAAACTTTGATTGATTATAATTATAATTCGTATTTTCTCTACATCTATCTCTCTTTATCTCTAAAAAATTATCCAAAATATTTTTGCCTTTAATTATAATTATATACAATAGATCTAATTTTAATATTATAATTTTATTAAAATTAAATTATAATAGAGTTGTAATTCAGAGTAATAAAATCACCGATATTTCATGATGTTAATTTATATTAAGTAATTTTTGTCGACTGTATTCTTTTGTATATTATATTTTTATATATTTTTTTTATATATTTTAATTTTTTATTTTTAATTTCTTCTTATTATCAATATATGACTTATTCTTTGTGATAATATATCTAGAAATCTAGAAAAATAAAATGCTAAAATAAAAATGTGAAGAAAGATGTACATATAATAAATGAGTGTTTCAACGGAAATTCTCGCGCTAGAAAAAAATAAAGAAAAATAAAGAGAGATAGGCAAAAAGAGAGAAACAGAGAAAGAGAGAAGTTTGTTATTCCTATCCTGTTTCATTAACCAAGTAAATAAACGAACTGACAGTTAACTAATTTTACCGGGTTGTATCGCCGCCGGCAACATAATCTGAAATATGAATTTCCGGCAATGACGATACGCGGTAAAATTATATTTGCAAATAAAGTTGCTAGTTTTTCGAAGTTATCTCTCTGTTATATAATATTAGAGTGCGTTTCACAGCTCGTTAATGGAATAAATTTATAATTACTCTGAATACATCTCTCTGAAATAAATGAATTCTTTGGCTCTAGCCAGAATATATATTATATCCTTACTAGTAAACATTCAGATTTTTTCTGTTTTTCAATGTAAATAATCTTAATAATTAATAATTCAATAAAAAATTTGCTACTAAGAATGACTGATAAAATTAAAATCATTTTTCACGTCTCACATAATTTTATTCGTACACACCTTTGGAATTAAATTCTCTAAATTAAAATTAAAAATTAAATGGAGAATAATATAATTCATATTTTATTAATTCGCTAATAAGATATTTTTTGTTGAAAATATATTATATGTATATATTAAATATATAATGAATTCAGGCGCCGGGATCACTTAACCGGGAAAGGTGTTAGGGAAGGAAATAAAAAATGAAAAGGGAAAAGAAAGCGAAGTCTCGGATAGAAAAATATGAAGCACGAAAGAAATTATTTATAGCAAAAACCTCACTTTCCGCTCGCTCGATAAAGTTTTCGTGAAACGTACGATAATTCCCAATGTTATATTTAACCCAATAAAGAATTAATTAATAATTAATTCAATATTAAATATTAAGCAATTCGAATATTCGTAGACTCGTCATCATTTAACGATAATATCAAATGTTGAACATTAAAAGTAAAATGCAAATTTAATATATACATTATGTGTATATATTATAATAACTTCGTTTATAACACGGGAAAAATATCTCGAAGAAGAAGAAATTGAGAAGTAGAAACACCGGCATTGATTTTCCCCACTTTATTCGTGAGAAGTAGATTTCCATTATATTCCATGGATCCTCTCTCTTGTAAGCATGAGTGCTTCCTTTTTGTGTAGCGATCTTTTGTATCATGTTTCGATTTTTGTGTCTCTATTGTGTTTTTATCTTCCTCGAACTTGACGTTGAAAATCGACATGTAATACGTTCGCCAAGGTACTCATCCATCAAGAAAGAACGCTCCAATTTTATAAATATAAAAAATGACAGTAATTTAATCGACCAATTCTGGCAAAATTCAGTTTTATTTTTCACAACGTTTCGACCGTGGGTTTCCTTATCAAGTGTGCTGTAATATACATTTACAAGTATGAATAAAGGAGTAGAGTAAAAATAAAAATAACAATAATATGGTAATAAGCACGTTTTTCACTACAAATCTGTGTTCTTAACTGAATTTTGCCAGAATTGGTCGATTAAATTACTGTCATTTTTTAATTATCGTCTGGTGACCTTGCAATTTCATATCGCTATTTATAAATATAGTTCTTCAATTCCATAAGTATTTCTTGCGTCACGCAATAAATTGAATTTTATAAAAAAAATGATTATAGAAAGATATAAATATATATATATATATATATATACATATATATATAATATATTATATTATACATATATATATATAATATATTATATTTTATATATATATATAATATATTATATTATATATATATAATATATAATATACATATATATAATATATTATATATATATATATATATATTGTATTAGCAATTAATATATCAAGAAATAATACTAATTAAATACTATATATCATTGTGCAATTATATAAAATGTATTTCTATTCTCCCTTCAATTGAACAATTGGAATTGGACCTAGCACATCTAGATTTAGGAGTTTAGGAAGTTAGAAGTCACTTCTACTGTCTCCTCCTTAACGAACCAACAGTAAATAATGACAAACGCGATAAGACATGGCCAGCATCCATTATTCAGTAGCGATCCTCTCTTTCTCTTTCAATCCTCGATAAATTTTCCGACCCGAAAGTAGTGCAAAACTGGACCAAAAGTGACGACCCAGCCGGAATTTCAACAAATGTTCGCTTCATTACTTCGACAGCTTCCTGAACTTTGGTGGCTTCCGATAGATTAATGCACTGTATGTCAGGTCAAGGCTGTAAGTTGGCTCCGTATAAAGCTTTCTTCGCGGACAGAAGATATTATTTATTAACATGTTTTAATTTTTAAATTTCTTTTATATTGTATGGCTCATCACGTGATTAAACACTATTACATATCCTTATAATAAGAGTAAATGCATGGCATAAAAAGATAATAAAAAATAATAGGTTCAATGAATTAATGAATTAATTAATGGGTGATTCTACAAAAATAGGAATTTTTTGCGGCTCTTGTATTTTTATACTTAAATTAACATTAAATTGGATTTTATTTTGAATTAAAATAAAGATAATACTTGAATACATATAGACATATAATAAAAAAGAAGTAAAGTAATGTTTTTATTTTCAAAACTTATCTTATAAATAAGAAATTATCAGTTCCCTGGTGTGTCACAAACCCAGAATGCAAATTATAATACATTGTTACAAAATAATTTTAGAATTATATAAAATTTTTATGTGTGATAACTAATTTACATTAGTCACTGATATCAACAACTGTATTATTTATGTTATTTAATTTAATTTTATTGATAAACAACGTTATTAAACTTTGTCCCAAGATTTAATTCTCAGTCCCCTGACATTAAAATTATTTGCATTGTAAAGTCATATACGGTCTCAGCGAAATAGCTATTTGTACCGAATGAATGAGTTTGAAGTAAAGTTAACGTACGTCAGTCATTTTTATTTATTTTTATTTTTATTTATTTCATTTCGCGTGATTTGTTATAATGAATACGTGTTGGGTCAGTCAACTTCTCAGTCCCTTGGCAAGTGTTATGTTAAAAGTTTATTGTTTTTATTAACTTTTATTTAATGTAAATTATATATAAGTTTAACTTTTAAGTTTTCCTCAACTATTTAAACCTCTATATAAATCAAACGAGATATTTTTTATTTATAAACCTCAAAATTCTCAGTCCCCTGGTTCTCAGTCCTCTGGTTTTCAGTCCCTATATTCTCAGTTCCTTGGAAAACAATATGACAGGAGACTAGGCACTAACCGGGAGATTGATAAATGTATATTAAAACGAATGTATCTTTGTATTTAAAGAGCGTTTCGCATTGTTTCTTGAAAGTTATTGGCAGTTATTTTATTATTTTACTTATTCAATATTCTCCTATGAAAGAAATTTTGTGATTGTAAGTGTAGATTTTTTTTTTTGTAAAAAAGATACCAGTTTTTAATTTCAATATAAATTTTTAAATACTTATTCGTTAATTTTTTTATTTAAATCTTAGTTCCTTGGAAGTCTTCCCAGTCTCCTGACCATATGTTTTGGAAAAATGCTCATAAAATCTTAAATACATATTTTATTGACTGGCCGCTTTTATAACTATAATAACATATCTAGTTTCACATCATATGCCAGTTATAAATCCATTAAATATATTAAAAAGGATGTGGACACAAATAATGTCAAATAATTCCTATTTTTGTAGAATTACCCTAATATATAAATTAATTAATAATATCAATAATACATTAATATATTAAAATTTAATTAGATCAATCGATATAATTATTATAATATTTTTTTACTTATATTTGCCTTCATATTTTCTCTCTATATTTGCATTCATTTCACGTGCACGTGCAAAATGTTACGTATCGAAACCCTTTAGCTCGTAGGACGGCGAAGCCGTTTTCGTTAAAGGCGCGCGCGTTATCGCGTTATCGACGATAGCTAAAATGCCATTTTCTACGTGCCTGCATCTTGATAAAGCTGGTAACAGCAGCAGCATGTTGCGCAAGCAGCAGCATGTTGCGCAAGCAGCAACATGCAATTCCTGTCGCAAAATGATTTCCACGAAAGATCGTGACAGCCGTAGCTTAAAGTTGGTAATTTTGTCACACCGCGAAACACCACTCTCCTTCCGCTTTCGCGATCGCGTTTATGTCACATAGTTTATCTCACGGCCGCAAAAAAAAGATAAAAAAAAAGAACTTCGAGATACTATGAGATTATAGATTGTCTGTGAGAAAGAGAGATACTAAATATCTTTTTTTTATGTTATTAAAATTTGTATAAATATTATATATTATATGTATTTATAGTTTAATTTTATGTATTTATTGTTGTCTTATTAATGCTTATTTTATTGTTTTATTTGCGATAAGTGCTCTGTTAACGAATATAGATTTTTCAAGAAATGACGCGCTCAAAGTAACGCTGTAAGATATTTTATTTCTTAAAGAGCTTTAATATATTATATATTTATATTAATATATATATATAATATATATATATGTATATATATAAAACAAATAATTCTTAAATACTGTTTTGAAACTGTAGACAAAATTTCATAATTTTTATATGATTTCTAATTTCTATATTTCTAATGTTTCTCATCAATTATTTTTGATATATTAGTACGTTTTAATTTTCATATTAATAAATTATACCTCTATTATATAATACTGCTGTGACTCTATCTGCGAAACTCAAGAAAAAAAAGCACACTTATCATTGAGACAGATATTGGTAAGAATTTTTACGTGCATTTTTTAAAATAGATACTACAGATCGATCTTGCCGATGCCTTTCTGATCAATTGCCGAAAGTCAGAGTAATATTTCTCTTTTCTTTCTCTCTCTTTCTTATTATTGATAGCAACGATTCATGAGGGACAGGTATAGACATAAAAGATTGTATTAGAGACTTCAGAAGTCTGATGGTCGGCGGCCGGATGGTCACGTGTTAGGGATCTTCTGCCTTGAGATCGAAATTTCCAGGAAACTAAATTGTTCACGATAGACAAGACAAACCCTTCCAATTTCACAAATAACAAAGAGTAGACAGTTTTATCTTCTCTTTCTTTCGAATAAAACTTTGATAAAGTGGAAAAATATAAGTTTAATAAATAATATATGTTATTTAGCTGCGCAACATAGAAAATATTAAATTTACAAATAAAAGAATTTTTACGAAATATACATAACTTATATAACTCAACTAAGCACGCGGGAATAAATAAATTTAATAATAATGTAATTGTGTAACTATATGATTTTAATTTACTAAAGTAAATGAAAGTAGAAAATAATAAAATAGAATATAAGGTAATATTTTAGTACATATTTTAGAATATATAAAATACAATATAAAAATATTGAAATAAAAAATAATAGAATTTAATATTAAATATAAAAAAAGATTATATATTGTCAAAGACAATACATTTTTTCCCGCAAATATTTTCTTTATTCGAATCTTTGACGAGAAAACAACATCAGCAGAAATACGAGAGATGTAAAATTACACGCATATATTTAATCCAAGAACTTTTTACGACAAGCAATTTTTATGAAAACCTTCACCCATATACAGTCCCTCTCGAAGCAAAAGAGAACACCACATTTTTTGCATTTCGCCGTAAATTTTAATAGATTTCCTGCTTTCAATTTGCAACGACTCGTCAACTTGTGCAACATCGTTATAACCAAAAAGGTTATAAGAAATGTTTGAGTTCGTAACAAATAAATCGCCGCAGGTGCACGTGGAAGCACTTTTGACAGCGGTAAAACGAATCCTTTCCATTCCTCTGTTCTGCCAGAAGTTATCATTATTTAAAAGAATATTTTTAGGTTCTTTATTCACAAATTATATTTAATTCGTATTATTTTATTTATAAGTACAACATCTAACAGCATTATTTTATTTATACAATATCTAATATTTGCAACGCAAATATAATAGAATAATATGTAAATACAAATTCAGGTATAAAAAGTGGCTACTGACTATTCAATATTATTTGTTTATTGCGAAAATCAAAACGTTCGCCCCTTATTCTCGTGTTTTTTTTACTAATTGATGTGCTAAGGATGTCCAAAAGAAGGACCAAAACATTTAAAATAAATATAGAGGACTTTAAAGATAATTTTGTTGCACCTAATATCTGTGCCTGATTCTTACTAGTCCTTTTCATATTTAAATTTGTATTTAAAAATTAGAATTTTTTCGATTTATTATTTTAGAATAATATATAACACAATATCTCACATGCATAATATATTTAATTAAATGTAATAATACTATTTTGATATTAAATTTTTTAAAATTGTTATTAATTCATTATCAAATAATACTATTTTTGTTCAATTTTTAAAAATTGTTATTAATTCATTATTAAACAATATTGTAACATATGTAAACAAATAAATAAAAATATTGATATTAAAATAAATAAAAAAGTATGCAAGAAACTGACTCGTGATATTGTGGGTTTAAGCAGAAAGATAAAATTTGAGAACTGCAAAGAGTAGAAAAAAAGAGGACAAAATTTAATAACATAAATAAAGTGATATATTTAAGTTGACAAATAACAAATAATAAAAATTTGCTATAAATATATCACATTTCGATATGTGGAACATTAATCCTGCACTTAAGCGCCTGTACCGTGGAATCTATTTCGGGTTAAGTGCACCATTACGTAGAGCTGCATAATACGACGCGATGTACGTGCTGCAGCATCCTGTTAAGTTTTAATTAACAGGCGAGAGCGCGGATAATGCGCTCCCTGCAAGACGAAGTATTTCCGGTTCGCTTGTACACTTTTATCCTTCGGTATATATCGAGGTAGCTGCTAGTACTTGGAAATCGATATGTAACGCCCACAAGTGCAATTAGAACTTCGCGTGATACATCCAAGTTGGTTAATTAAACCGAGCGCGGATAAGTACATACACTCTAATTATATGCTTGCATAATTTAGTATTATTTGAACAAAACTTCGAAATTCGTATGGTAAATTTCATTATAACTTGCAACTACCAGCTTTCTTTGCAGAATCTTCTGTCTGTTTATCTAAATCAATCGATACTTACGTCACTGTCGATATTTCATATAAAAAGATTATTTCAAAAAAATATAATTTGACTAATTATTACAGCACATATAGATAAATATATCTTAATTCTATTAAATTTTTACTTTTGTTTTGTCTTTTTCTGCATTGTATTTCATTATTTTCAAATATTTTACAAGTAAGTCAATTTTTCTACCCATACACATACATTATTTTTACTCTTGATAAAGTTTATATATAATAATCAAAAAAGACGAGGTTTCCTTTACAAAATTATTAGTTATTTACCCATAAACAATGTTAGTCATGAAAGGTGGACTTGTAAACACAGTGCAGCTCACTAAATTTTCAATGCAATTTCGGGACAAGCTGTGTCTCGAAACTTGAGGTCACTGTGTGTAGTCAACAGCGAACAATATAGATCCGCCTAACTTTAACAAGAGTTATGCAAATTGCGGTAACAAAGTCTCGACTTATTGTCAGTAATATCTTTACACGGCTTTGTATATAAAGGTCAAAGTTTCAATAAAAGAGTTGCCACTATTCTTTCAATTGTCCCATCAAACTTTAACATACACACACACATCACTTATTTTAATTATTTCTATAAAAGACTTAATCAAAGTTGTGCGCCAAGTAGTACGTTAATATCATTAACAAATTATAGAGAAAGAGAAAGAGAAAGAGAAAGAATATAGAATAATAATTCCGCGCGTAATATCAAGATTCTGAAATTCGCTCGATATTCCAAAGTGAGTGTCTACGAATTTTGCGCGATCAATTTTCGTCGCCAGGTGTTTCATCAAAATGAGAAGAAAAAAAAGAAGAGAGGAAATCAATTTTTGACCGATTTAATTGTTGCCGATAAATCACTCCCCTTTGCTTGACGATTCACGAACAAAAAGGCGAGTTATGAAAACGATAGCTTTCTTCACTTTAGGCATCGCAATTGCGGCGTTCAAACCGTTTGTAAAAAGAAAGAAAAAAAAAAGAAACGAAATGATGAAGGAAAAACGACGCGGAAAGGTGTAATTGAATTTCTTCGTTCTTTCTCTTCGCGTCTTCGGTTGCTCTGACCTGCATTTTAAATTCTGTGAAAATTTATACCACTGAAATCTAACCCCAGCGGGGAACGAGGATATACCGTAGAAAATTCACCAGTGAAGAAGTAACTGCGATTCTAATTGGTTTAAGTTTTACAATCCATTATTATCCTGTATTTTTCATAACCGAGTTACTGGAAATAATTGAAACCTCATATTCAAACGGGAAGGCAAACTAATAATTTATTTAAAATTAACATCACAAAGGAGACCGAAGAGATGAGAAATTAAGCTTGGTAAGAAATAAATGCCAAGCTTAATAAAAGGAAATAAACGGAAACGTAGTTTTTCGAGTAAAAAAATTATGATGTACCTCCTTCATTCCAGATCGATTTTTAGACACCGCGGTTTCCCCGACGTGGGCGAGTTTTAGCCCGACAATCCTTCTTTATTAAGGATTAAGTTAACCCGCGGATTAAGGCTACTGCGAGAATTACAGCGAAGCGTTTTAAATTGTTATAGCAATTCCCCCCTTCCCCGTTTCTCCTTGGGATGAACTTGTTACGTAATTCCGCGCGCTTGACATCGCGCCATTAATCTAACCGTCGTGGACCACCCTACAGCCAGAGGTCCAAGCAAATTTCAGGTGCAGACACACGACCATCTGTCCTCTTACCGTGAATCATACCCCAGTGTTTCGAATGAGAATGAGGATTTATTGGACCCGGATAATATCGCAAATAAACGTATCGTTACACGCGATATTGATCTTAGTTCCGCTGATTATATTTTTTCACAAATGCGATTTGCACGATCGCCACAAGTTTAACCCGTGATTTTAACTCGTTACCTTGCTGTTTTTAGACGTGGGAGAGTAATCACGATTCTCTGAGAACGGTATATATATAAATTAATAGTTGCTATTCTTTACCCAAAAGGAGTTGGAAAATAATAAGTTAAAAATCACTCAAATGTATATTATTAAAAAATTTATAGAGAAAAAAAGTACTTTTAATACACATATTTTTATTACTCAAACTTATTATTTTTGCTAATTTAATGTTTTAATTAACCCCTGATATTTTTATTCATAGAACATATTATATTAAACTTTGTTTTTCTGTATTTATTTTATATTTTTGTTAAAATTTTCCTATATACAATTTACTATATATATATATATATTATAATATTAAATTATTAAATATAGTTTTTATCTTTATCATTGTCTTTCATCATTTGTCTCTCTCTTTCTTTCTCCCTCTTTTTAATTAAT
Source organism: Prenolepis imparis (assembly GCF_030444845.1). NCBI lineage: Eukaryota > Metazoa > Arthropoda > Insecta > Hymenoptera > Formicidae > Prenolepis > Prenolepis imparis. The sequence continues at coordinate 2,186,509 of NW_028141159.1, forward strand.
TTTACGAATATATTTCTAAAACGAATAGGTTTCTAAAGAATTATACAGTGCACATTACTAGTACATTAGTTTTTTTATCACATTATTCTTTCTACATAATCTGCAATAAGATTTCGTAATTCTCTTCTATAATCGTAAAAAAAGCCAAGCAGTTTTTTGTTGGTGCAATAGCTCATAAAGCTTATATTGTGTTGACGTATTTTGAGACAGAGAATTCGAAGCAAGATATCCATTCGTGTTTCTCGTCTCTTCTGTCAATAGAACAAGATAAACAAAGAGAGACTTTCGTTATTGTCGACATCCAATGACAATCCGTGAAAGAACCATAGTTGCAATCACAGAATGCGGGCTTATTTTAAAGTTCCGTCCGCTCCTTAAATGTCGAAACTTATTATGTTTTCGGATAAATACAATTATTTGCGAAGGAACATTATAAGATAAAACTTTAATATTTAATTATACTATGGAACAGTGAATAATATTTTTTACGTCATTATTAAGGCTTCTGGGTGCTCACCGCGGCCATATTGGAATCGTGACGTCAGAGGCGAGAAATAACACGTTGAGATTTCTTAGATGTCATTTCTAAATAAAAACATATTTGCATAAAATAACACTTAAGATCTCTTTAATACACTTCTAAAAAACGCCGAAAACTATTCTTTTCCCTTGACAGTCAATCAACAACCGTAAAATGATCGAGATATCAGACTTTTGACATGCGGAATGACTGCGCATGTGCAAAGACCAGACGGACTGGGCCTCATAATATTACATTTTACAGCTGTTGATTGATTATAAAGGGAAAAGGATAGTTTTCAGCGTTTTTTAGAAGTGTATTAAAGAGATCTTAAGTGTTATTTTATGCAAATATGTTTTTATTTAGAAATGGCATCTAAAAATTTTTAGCGTGTGTTTTCTCGCCTCTGACGTCACGATTCCGACATGGTCGGCAAGGTACCAGGAGCCTTAAGTCAGACATAACGTCTCTCTCTAATTAATCTAGTTTTTCTAATTCATTAACTTCGCAAAATATTAATTTTCTTTAATTTATTTAATTTTAATGTAAATATATGTAAAAATTCAACAATAATATGTATACTAAATAGAACATATATAATCGAGTTTATATATTATCGGACAAGTTGATGAAAATAAAATTGACTTGAAAACATATAAGTATTCATTAATTTATCAAATATTTGCGAATATTATGACACAATATAGTTGACATATAATCTAACTGTCAAACACATCGCATAATTACATTTTTATACGTCATATAATTTATAGACGATATTATAATAAAGATGTACCTGTAAGAGAAAGAAAAAAAAGAGAAGAAAGAGATTGACAGTGGTTGTCTGTTTAATTATCTTACGATGTTCTTTCACAAGCGAATTCCATCTCGCGAGTTTCATCTCTTTCGCGAGAGAGAGAAAGAAAGAAAGATAGAGGGGGATGGCTCTTTTAGCGGCTGGAAATTGAACTTTCCAGCGTTATTTAGCAGCTCCTGGCCTTAATCTGAGGGATTATTACTTACTTCGGAACCCGTCTTCCTTGTCACTCTCATTACTCTTCGCTTTCCCCCATCTTATCCTTAAAAAGATACGATCTTGCAAAGAACGATAGCTTGCGTAAGATTTTTTCGGAAGGAGATCGGCGGTCTAGCGATTCAAAATCGTTTGATAAAATTAGATTACGTTGCACGTCTTCGCGAATTATGAGAACGTAAAATCGCAAATTGTATTGTGCATAGAGTATATCGTGATATTTTGTGTAATGTCTAAAAAAATTATAAAAAATTTAATAGTTAAAATAAAAAATTAAGATAAAAATTGCCATAAGATACAATAATAATATAAAATTAATAATCAAAATTATGTGTTTAAGAGAGGCTTATATTTATTCTTTATTATTAACTATATTATTATTTATTAACTATTATTATTGATAAATTAATTAAAAAAAAAAAAATATGCTCCCTAAAGCACAAACCCTATTTTGAGATTATATTTACTCCAATATAAATTCATCTATCTATATCTATTTAATGTAATTATAAGAATAAATTTCTCCTACTACATTTTTTATTTGTTTAGAATATAGATTCGATAAAAACTTTATTCTTACTGAACAGTTTCCTCATCACAAAGTCCTTGTCGCATCCACTTCGAAACTTTCCTCTTAGAACGCGATGTTTCGAGTTGCAATTGCAGCTGTTGCGACCAGTATATATAACGGAGCACGTGCCGCTAGACTATAACTATCTGCACAGTCTGATGACCACTGAAGATTAAGTTAGGCATACATGCATCCTTCCCTGCTAATAGTCTCATACGAGCATTAATGTTGTCATACAATAATCGTGCCCGCATTTCGAAACTATTATCAAGCTCTAACTGCATTTGCAAATCCTCTTGAGAGCTATTTTCCTCTCATTTCGATTATTTATTATTATTATTATTGTTACTGTTATTATTAAATATATAGTTCTGAATTTATCAAAATTATCATTTTATGTTTATGTATTTAAAAATTAAAAATTAAAATTTTTTAGGAGAGAGAAAGAGTGTTTTAAAGTAATATTTTACACTAAAATCCTATAAAATTAAATTCAGGTAATTAACGATAATAAGAAACTTGCAGCCAATTAAATTTTAAAACTTAATTTTTTTGCCATAAGTCTTTATTTGATCGTTATTTAATTATTTAAGAGTTATATGAGTTATATGAGTTTTCCTTCATACTTTTCTTGAGAGATAAACGGTTGAGAACTGAGAAAAAAGATACATTCTATATTATATGTGTGTGTGTATGTAGTATATACAGGATGTTTCTTAAACATATGTCAAAAATTCAAGGGATGATTCTTTGGGTCATTTTATGGGAAATATGCCTCTGATGATTTTTTAAAAATCATTTTATTTCGAAAATACAGGGCGATAAAAATTTACAAGAAATACAATATTTTCACAACAATAATATCATTATAATATTTTCAACACATTTTAGCATTACTGATAACAATAAAGAAGTTCTTTGAACACTGCATTAATAACTTTTACAGGTATTAATTATTTTTTTATAAATTTGTATCGCCCTGTATTTTCAAAACGAAGCGGTTTTCGAAAAATCATCAGAGGTATAAATTTTCATAAAATAATCCAAGGAATCGTACCCCTTAAATTTTTGACATATGTTTAAGAAACACCCTGTATATGTCTTAAATTTTTACAAAGTTTGTAAGAAGAAAGACAGAAGACACAAGTTCTAAAGATCGATCGAAGTATCGACTGTCATATCTAGTTAGTCCTAAGTAGAAGAGACTCGGCTGCGGTCAGAAACGCGATGACGTCAGCCGCACTCGATAATAACGCGTGTCAGGGTGTCAAGAGTGTTCACCAATTTTGTCCGATGCATGATGTTAACGTGATCGAGTTTGATCGACATCGAGTAAAACTGATCAGACTATTATGGCAGCTCTTCGCAAACCCGCTTATTTATAATTTTATATAGATCTTTTTTCATGTATTCTATTGACAAACATTTTAATTAACTAATTGATTCTTTTCAAGAGAAGAGCATTTAATTTAAAGCTTTTGAAGCTTAATGTAATTTGTATATATACATGTACAATCTTTGTGTTAAATTATTGTATTATTATAAATATTATGAAAAAAATATTATAAATATTATATTATTATAAATATTATGAAAAAATATTTTGTTTAATTTATAAATTTTTAAAATAGTTTTTTTCTACTTTATTTCAAAATTGAAAAAACCATTTTTGAAAAAAATTAATTGTGCGCAAAAAAATATTCTGACAATTTACTTATTTATTTATTTTTATTATTAATTCTGGCGGTTTTAAATTTTAAATACGGATTTTCTTCCACAATTCTCTCGGCAAATCGTTGCCTATTACGCAACAGAGCAGCTTCTTTTCGAAATAAAAAGAAGCTGAAGCAAAATGCAGATGTAATTTCCGCTCTCTTTGATATGCTAAAACCGAAGAATCCTGTTACGAAAGAAAACTGCCACGCACGCCTTAAATCAGATCCCGCTTCTTTCAGTTCTTTCAATCGCGATTCAATGAAGTTCATCAGCAATCGAAGGCATGTGCAAATTGGCTTTTGACGTCCGTCGTCAAAAGGATTATCGAGGTTCTTTCCTCGAAGGAAAAGCGTTTTAGCTTAAATCTTCGGTAATTGAGCTTCAGATATCTGCCGTCATCTTGTAAAAAAAAAATCAAATGACTTGCTTGAAGACTGAAATTCCACTAATATCAAATATCAGCTTTTATGAAACCTACTTCTCACTTGTCTATTATTTTGCAGAAAAGTAAAAATCTTCTTTTTTGTGTATAACTTATTAATAAGGTTTTAAATTTTAAAATTCTCTCTCTCTAATATTTTTGCGAAATATTAAATTTAAAGTTATCACATAATTATTCTTAAATTATTAGCATTTTTGGTATATATGTATATAAAGCCATTCACGCACACATACAAGAAATTCTATTTTTAATCTATTATCTATAATTTTTTTTCTAAATTTTTCCAATTTTTTTCTTAAATAATTTTCGTAATAAATTTAAGTAATTTTTCTCTCTAGAGCATGAAAAAGACTAAATTCTGCGAAATAATTTTTTTTTATTTCGTTTCTTGCAATCTCTCTCCTATTATAAGAGATTTTTCTATAGAATTAAAGATTTATTAAATTCTTAAAAATTCTTAACTTCATAAAACTAAGCTTTATCATGATTATCACATATTTTTCATATTTTAAATACCGTATTCTTTCTCTGCTTTATATGTTGCAATTAGTTAAAATTAGAGATATTCTGCTTTTATTTGAGAAATTTCTAAAGATATTCATTACCAAGTGGCGAGTGAAAGGAATCGTGATTCTCGCAACATAATGAAAAAAGATTCGCTTTAATATTTGACTTATTCATCCCGAGAAGGAGAAGCGAGTTCAAAACCGTTATCTACACAATGGCGCAATGAAAAATATGTACATGTGCGTGTATTCGTAAGAAATCGGAAGAATAATCTTTAACGTCGGCAGACGTTTGAATTGCGAAATCCGTCCCGATGGCCTATTTTCTATTCAATTCGTCCTATTTTCAATTCGAATCGATAGCGAAGACCGATTTTAGTCTTCGAATATCGGTCGCTATTTCCTCCGTTTGGAATATGTATGTACGATATCCTCACCTTCTTCCTCGCCTTGGAATTGCTGGCGAAATCGCTTTAGCAATTCCGATGTCGCTCGGCAATTTCCAAGCTCACAAGGTATCCGCTTTTCGTCCACGTAAGAAACATTTCGTATGACTATGACTACTGTTTCCTCGATGAGTCCCGGAAGACGCGTTCCACGAGCGCGCAAAAAATAGGGGAAAGAATCACTTTGTAGAAAATTGGCGATAATGATGTGTGAGCATATCGTTATCGGATGATTTCTAAATATATAATAAATTTAAGATAAAAAATTTGCAAATAATTTTCATGTAACATTCATATATAAATAAGAATTCATAACATATATACCAGGTGTCCCATTTTAAAGGACCCACTCAAATATCTCATTGTCAGAAACACTGCGTTAAATCGAAAAATGTTTCCTACAAAAGTTGTAGGGTTTCGAGGGGGACATAACATAGTAATATTCATATGACCTTGGGCGGCGTCTCCAAGGTAAAATGAAGGTGAGAATGAATTTTGAAAAGAAGAAAAAATATTAGGAAAATAAAAAAATGCTTCAGATAAAAGTTGTTTAAATTAATTAGTAGAAAAAGATGTTATAATAAAAAATATGGGTTTCCATTTAAAAAATTCATTCTCACCTTCACTTGACCTTGGAGGCACCGCCCAAGGTCATATGAATATTACTATGTTATGTCCCCCTCGAAACCCTACAACTTTTGTAGGAAACATTTTTCGATTTAACGCAGTGTTTCTGAGATATTTGAGTGGGTCCTTTAAAATGGGACACCCGGTATACATATATTCATATCAATAACTTAATTGAGAATTTTTTTTAAATTTATCTTTTAATTTATCTTATTTATTATTTAATTTTTTAAATTTATCTTTCACTGTTTGATATTTCGTAAACTTTTTCTTTCGATTTTTGGATCGTACCATTATCGATTGTAATGACACAATTTTGCTAAATATAAACAATAGCTTTAATAACGAATGATCTCACACGGGATTGTGCATCGCACGATTATCGAAGTTCAATTACGCGGGGTCACCGCTAATGGCAAAGGCGAAGATTGCAGCTCGACATCATGAAGTGTTCGTTATCGCGCACTCTAACAAGTGATAATTATCACTAAACTAACTATGAAGTATAACTAGGCTACTTAACATCAATTTCGTACAAACTGTATAATAATAACAGATAATATTGCGAATATTTGTATCAAAGTTTAAGTCGAATAATCTCTGCTTAGTGCGCATGTAAATTCATTATTTATTCTGTCTTCAAAAATATTATTTAATATTATTATTAAATTTATTATTATTATTTAATATTATTATATCGTAAAAAAGTTTATAATTTTTCTATAAATTTCTTTCGATAAATTATAATTTAATTTTAATGTAAATATATATATAATATGAATTTATTTATTATAAAAAAATTAAAATATATACATATATACATTTATTTATTATAAAAAAATTAAAAAAATATATATATATATATTACTATAATATAACTGATACATTAATATAACTTTTACAAAAATTGAGGGATATTTACAAAATATATTCAAATATTTTGCAATTTTCGTTCTTCAAATCAAATTATCTCACAAAAGATGAACTGCGCGAGTAATTTTTTTTTCTATTCGTTATATACATCTACATTGAATAATATTTAAAGAAAAATGTAATAAAAATCTGTTTATTTGAAAATGCACACATTGTAAGGAGGAGTGCAATTACATTATAGAGCGATTCAAACACACGAGATTTCCAGGCGGCCTACTTCGCTTACCTTCAGATAACTCCTCGAAATAATATGAACTTGTGCCATGTGTGTTTGTATGCGCGGATGTGGGGATTTCGTCGAGATGTGTACCGAAGGCTAGTGGCGGAAACTAGGACGCGCGCGACGTAAAGATTTGTTGAAAAGAATTGCAAATAGCGCACGTGGAACGGACTGTGATATGTATGTTTGAAAGGAGGCGAGGCGAGGCGAGGTTTACAGTTTGCGACGCACTTGTTTAAGTCGGGATAAGCTCTCCCTCCGGAAGGCCTCGAAACATCACAACCTGCTCCGAGGGGCAGTTAGCTAAAATACCAATGCGCCGCGTTCACAAAGTAGTAGTAAAGTTTTACAGTTATTCGAACAGTTTAATTAAAAGAACCAAAAAAGTATGGAAAAATAAAAATGAGAGAAATTAATAAAACTTAATAAAAATCAATAAACCTTTTTTTGTAATAATTAAATCGTAAAGACTTAATAAAAGAGTATAATGATAAGTAATAATAACAAAATAACAAAGTAAAGCATTTTTAAAGATAATTGAGAAATTAGTATTTCTTCTTCTCCATTCTGTACATTATGATATAACTACAAACAAAATTAATTTTGGTATATTTTAAATTTGTGACATTTTTCTCTAAGACTCTTTCTTTCTAAATTTACTAAAGTAAAGCCATTAGATTAAAGTCTAAGACATGTAGCGATTCTTTTGCTGTATCAAGCATGACATCATCCTGGCTTTAAAACTTTTCCGAAGAGTAAGTCAAATTTTATTGTTTTCTTTGCTGATGCTGAAAAGCGTCTCGATTCAATCAGCGACTTGTTTTCGCGAAAAATACGAAAATACTCACATCAAAGAGAACTCATAATCTAATCTGCAAAAAGTTTCGCAAAGTGAGGTTGAGTGTGATCAAAGGTTAAAGGAAGCTTTCAACTTCTTCACTGCGTGAGCTTTCCGAATCGCTTCGAATGTAACCTTTTTTGTTAGAGATGATTTCGGTGAGAGATGGATTCGTCATGCCTTGTTTGCTCAATTCAATACACTAGGTGTACCAAAAATCATAGATTGTCCTCCTATATCTATTTAAGAAACTTTCTTTTAAATAAATAAAGAGATAACATTATTTTTATATTTTGTCAGCTGTTATCAGCTACTTGTTTATGCATATTTTCTCTCATATATAAATTGAATGTTTATTGTTATATATTATATAATTTTATTCCACATATTTTATACCTAATTATATTAATTTATTTTCATTTTTCATTTTTTGCTTGTTTCCACAGGATTAGTTTGTTACTGCGGTTATAGAACACATTATATTTCCAGATTACGCCATCAAACGCCTTTCACGAGCGATTTTCGCTATTTTCCGCGGCCGTATTCTTCGCTTTATATCCTTGCTTCGTAATCATATGCCTCATTCTCAGTCTGTTCCGCTTTCATGACCAACCGACCGATTTTCCATCTCATCGCTTGTGTATACAAATAGTATAAATATATCTGTTGCATTTCTATCGGGGAAAAAGGATGTCTCTCCGACGCATCTATATTATTTGCAAATATGCGTATGCAAATTCCGTCATCGCTTAACATCGTCTGAAAATTTTACACGGTCTTTTAGTATAAAGGAAAATTTCCAACAGAAAATGTGATGCCATTTTTTTTTAAGTGAGAATATTTCCCTTTTTTAAAGATTTCAAAATTATGCGATACTCTTTGATCGTTTTCTATAATACGAACAAAAAATATTAAGTTTCAAGAAGAAATTTCGCTTCTAACAATAAGAACAAAAATCCGATTTCAGATTTACTGAAACCTCTTGATTCATTTCTTTATATCTATAATAATGATGATTTATCTATAATATATATAATATTTTATAAAGAAAAGAAATAGAAAAAAATAAGAATATAATAAACAATATAAAGGAAAAATCAAGTTTTGTTATGTAAGTCAAACATTTGTATGATTATCCTTTTACAAAAGCGTGGTATCCGTTTTACAATGTGATATTAAAGCGCACATTCACGGGCTGTTTCTTGAACATTTACTTAACGTAGCTACATTAAAACGGACGGGCGATAAATGATCTAGTCGCCGTAATCTTTCGAAGGATATTTCACCGGCGCGGCGTCGCGACCTTATTTCGCACAAATTACGATTGCGGGACCAGTTGCACCGCATAAGCCAAGATTCATAATTTCGTGCTAAGATTCATAATTATACAGCGACTAAATGCATATTCTAGATCAAACCATAATGCGGATGCAAGTTTTGCGGTAAGGAAGATGAATATGTTGCGCATTGTTCAGCAAAACCATTAATTTGCTCGCTGATCGTAGTCCGGCGAAACCCCAGCATTTGCATTTAACGATACTTGTACAATTAAAGTTGACAAAGGTGCACAAAATAATGAAAAAAAAAGAAAAAAAATATAAAATCGAAATCCAATTCTAATTCACGTCAAAACTTTGATTATACAAAAGTATATCTCGATGTTTTAAAATTTTTAATTGCAATATGTTGAATCACTAGCGGATCCTGAGGGGGGGGGGGGGGGTTAAACCCCCCCCTTGGAAATAAAAAAAAAACAGTTTTGCTGAATTTGTTTAAAAAATATAAGTAAAGAAAAACAAACATTAAAGAGCTATCGACGTCGTTGATGCTGGAATAAAAGCTAATCATGAAACCAAAAATATTAAATAAAATAATTTTGCAAAACCCCCTCCCATTATCGACGTCAGGATCCGCTAGTGTGTTGAATTAATATTCTGTAGTTAGTCAGTTCTAGATACGATAAATCGATAACGTGACGAAAATAACGAAGAGATGAAACATTCTTATATCGGCAAAAGTCCCGTGAGCGTTTATTTGCGCGAGTCTGAAAAGTTTCCAATCTCGCTCGGTACTCGTGTAATATCGAATTTAGTTTCAGCCGAAGCTTCCTACGTTCTATGCCCTATATGTGAGTGTTCATAAAAAAAAGCTTAGCTCGACAAGCGTCTTCCAAGTTTACGCCTGTAACGAGAACGAGCGTAACTTCGGAACGCGAGTTCGAAGCTGAAACAAGGGCTCGACGCTGTACTGTTTTTGTTAAAAGCCGTGGTTGCCATTGAAGTACGAAGTACTATAGAAGCTCCCAGTGTTAATCGAATGTCTCGAACTTTTTAATTGAACTAGCTTGTCCGAATAGTTTATCGAATTACGAGATCAAACCTCATGGATTTTTCTTTTCCGATAAACGAAGAAATATATAAAAATTTCAATTTTTTAACTTTTATGTTATTACGCTCGTTTGGAGATTCCTTTTTAATTACGTGAGAGTAAATTTTAGAACTCGTATATAACGTGACGCAAGTACACATATTTATTATGTAATATATTATTTACTGAATGCTGAAGATATTTGTTGAGGATATATTAATATCTACACACGGTTCACCCGGATTTCTGAGCTGATGGATAACGAGATGCGCCGAGACGAACTACTAAAGTTTAATTGCGTTTGCACTGCTTTAGTGTAATGAGGGAAACTTATTTATAAACTACTTATTTAAAATATGCTAATTAGTAATTTAAAGTTTGAGAACTCTGATATTTCCGCGTTTTATTCGTAATTAGATTACTAACATCCCCGAGTTTTATTACAGCTGCAAATTTTTGTTAATACGAATGCAATCATCTCTCTCTACAAGATATTTTAAAAGATCATTATTTAAACAACACTAATGGGTATCTCTTTAATATTGTCGACAATGAAAAAACAAAAATAAAACAATCAATTATATTTTTAAAAATATAAATAAGTAAGAAAACTTTTAACAGTTTAACAGTATAAATCAATAAAAAAGCCTTTTCATGTGTGTTGTTTTTATTAAAAAAACATCTGATAAAATCTTTAAAGAAGATTTTTTTATTATATTGAGTTTTTTATCCCCTATCTAATTATATATAAATTGTATATAATTTTTAAAAATATTTTATCGATATTTAATTTATATATATTTTAATATACCAGGTGTCTCATTTTAAAGGACCCACTCAAATATCTCATTGTCAGAAACACTGCGTTAAATCGAAAAATGTTTCCTACAAAAGTTGTAGGGTTTCGAGGGGGACATAACATAGTGATATTCATTTGACCTTGAGCGGCGTCTCCAAGGTTAGTGAAGGTTAACCTTAAGTGAAGGTGAGAATGAATTTTGAACAAAATAAAAAAATGCTTCAGATAAAAGTTGTTCAAATTAATTAGTAGAAAAAGATGTTATAATAAAAAATATGGGTTTCCATTTAAAAAATTTATTCTCACCTTCACTTGACCTTGGAGACGCCGCCCAAGGTCATATGAATATTACTATGTTATGTCCCCCTCGAAACCCTACAACTTTTGTAGGAAACATTTTTTGATTTAACGCAGTGTTTCTGAGATATTTGAATGAGTCCTTTAAAATGGGACAAAATTGATATTGGTATATATAAATTAAATATCAATAAAATATTTTTAAAAATTATATACAATTTATATATAATTAGATAGGGAATAAAAAACTCAATATAATAAAAAAATCTTCTTTAAAGATTTTATCAGATGTTTTTTTAATAAAAACAACACACATGAAAAGGCTTTTTTATTGATTTATAAATATAATCCAAGCTTGCGTTTGTTTTGCGATTTCAATTTTCGCGAATGCAGGTTTAACTGAACGCTGCGTTTGTCTGCGAATTAAATACAAGAGCGGTGAAACGGTTGGCCGTGTTGGTAAATCACGTGCGCGCGAATCAACCCCTCTCTGTCTCTCTCTCTCTTTCTCTCTAATCCAATAACAAATGTAATATTTGTCGCTCGACAGCGAGCGTGTATGACGCGCGCAATTTTCTAGTTAGATTTTAATTCATCGCAATATGTAGAAACGGAAGCATATCATGTACATTGCAACATTTTCTCAGAACTGCGAGTTGCTTCAGGTTTAATGCAGAAATTATTCTAATTTTAGAGAAAGACGAGGAAAATTATAATCGTGCTAGACCATATTTTCTATTAAATTTTATTTTATATATTATTAATATAAAATATATCAATAATATCAATGATTATTGTATACATAATTATATATTAAATAATAATCAATATATATAAATTGACACACATAATTTAGAATAATAAAAAAAAAAAAAATAATTTATGACATAGTTATATTTTTTTAATATTACTTGCAAAATTTTCTATTAAAACATAATGAAAAATATATGGGTCTGAATTGTTTCTCCTCGAAAAAGATATCAAGAAACTAAAGTACGATATAAAAATAAGATAAAATATATCACATAAAACACATGATAAATGTTATACTCCTTACAATATTACATGCTTTTCTACATGTATATTTTATTTCATAAATCATTATAATAATAATGATTTATCTTATCTAATAAAATTTTATTATTATTTATTACAGAATATTCATTGTTAAAATTTATTATTATAAATTACCGAATATAAAATTCAATTTTATTCTGCTGTTTATGTTACAGGAGCAAAGTCGCGGCCGCTCTGTTAAACAAACATTTGCAGATCAACGGGATCTCGGCCGGTCTGACCTCTCTGCCGACTGTGGACCAGTCATCACCTGATCCGCAACCGGAAGAGCCGCCGATAGCTAGTAGCAGCAAGATGAAAAGAGAACGGAAGGCAGCCAGAACGCTCGGCATCATTATGTCGGCGTTTCTGGCCTGTTGGCTTCCCTTCTTCCTGTGGTAATGCACATTCAATATCACTTCCTCAACCTTATCGCAAAATATTTATCGTTCTACCCTACTACTACTACGAGTTCAATAACAATTTCACACTCTTGTATTTTGCATGTGTATATTCTTTTTTTATATCTTTTGTCTATATATATTCATAAAAATTCTTTATTTAATTTTATTTATTATTAGAAATATAAAAGAATTTAAGAAAAAACCAATCACAGTATTATATTGAAAATACTTTGATTAATAATCTTTTTAATAAAATATTTTTGTTTAGTAAAATTAAATATTATTTAATAAAGAAAGAAGTTTGGAGAGATATACATATATATTTAATCTATTTAATATATTTTCTTTAATTATATTTTTTTATTAAACTGTAAAAAAAAATTGATACATTGTGACGAAAACATGTGCTTTGTTTTTCTTATCAACGTCATGTGAGACACACGCGCGCAATCTGTCATAGTAATTAACGTTATTTTCTCGCGCTAAATAATGTACAATATATCATATTCGCTTCGTGTTCTGCTTTGCTTAATTACGTAGGTAGAATAACTTACGTGGGGTAAAGCGTTGGCGTGACATTGCGTTATCTCTCTCATTGAGAGGACTTTTAAACGTGCTTTAAAGAGACACACACGTCCATTGGGATTTGAATATGCATTTATCTTTTATTTTTTTAACGTTATTTTTATACTATCAATCCTATTATTACCATATTAAAATATTATTAAAAAAAGAATATTACGCGTATCATTTTACTCTTAATATCATATTATTCTTTTATTTTTTACGCTGTTTTAGAACATTATTAGTAATAGTTAAAAAAGAGGGACGAAAAATATTATATGTCTAATTCTACTTCAAACTCAATAAAAATTTCGTTTGCATAGTAAAGCATTTTAGAGACCAAAATATTCTCGATAAGAATAGAAAATTCGATAATCAATTTCACAAAATGTACATAGAATTATGACTGCATACATAGTGCGTGCGTAAGACGTATGTTTATTCTCTCCCTTTTTGATGCAAACAACACGAGGTGTAAACGAACAAAAAAGATATTGCGGATATTAACTGCAACCTTCGCTAATTGCTACGTAGATACGACCATTTCATCGATCCACATGACTTTTTCGAACGGGAAATATCGTGACACAAATTGAATCAGATACAAATTGTAGAAAGATATGAATTAACGGATAAAAGTAGAGCAATGATGCATAGGGATATAAATAAATAATTAGGTAAAATAAAATAAACAACAATACATATAATAAAAATAAAAATTAAATAAGAAAAAATAGTAGAATAATAGAAAGAGAAATAATACAAAATTTTATAAAAAAATAAATTTTTATAATTCTACAGATTGATGAATATAGAACCATAAACTTAAAATAAGTTTATGGTTATATATATATATATATATACATATAATATTAACAAATGCAATAAAAATGTGAAATTAAACATATTCACCAGGGATTTTATATCTCGAATTATTATTGACGAAATACTAATCAATTCTTTTTATTGAATTCGCGATTATATGATTTTATGAAACTACCGACGATTTTATAGAATTACAGGTGATTTTATGAAATTACATTGATTGTACAAAAAAAGTGAGAATTTTTTTATACTTATTAAGATAGCCTGCAATTCTAAGGAATCATCAAAGAATTTTATATAATCATCGAATTAAGTATTCCTTCATCATAACATATTTTATTTAATACGTAGTATATCACAATAATTGTAATAAATGTAGATAGTTATGCATATGCAATATAAGCAATCATTCGTAATTTTCGATAATATTACATACAGACAATTTTCGAATATTATTCGAAATCTCTATAATATATTATTATAAAAACTGGCAATCAGAATCGACTACATGCTGATTTTATTAGAATTACGACTTAATTAAAATTACAACATGAATGAGTACTTTTGTTAAACTAACAATTCTTTAATTATGTCGATTTTCTCTTCGCGCGAGATCAATCATTTGATCTGTCAATGCATAATTTTTCACCTTTTCACGTATAAGTACTCCGGTATTAACTGCGTTGTTTTCAACACATTGCACTGCAACAATTTCTTTATAGCAGCTGCTGGGTATTGAACATTCTTTCCCCGTTATATTTTAGAATGTTTCCGAATACAAAGGCCCTTTGTATTTTGTTTCGGGCGGAGAAAAGTTCCGACACATTTTTAACATCCGTTCACTGACAGAAGGGTTAAAGCAAAGCTCCCAAGTTTTTTAACATTATAAAATCAAATTTTTCCATCAAAGTAAAGTTTATTTAAAATTAACTAAAGAATATAACTTTATTATTATCTATTCATTCCTTCAAAGTGTGCAATTTTTAAACATTTCTTCTAATGGTTTATTTCTAATGATTACTTATTTCAAATAATTAAAAAATAGATGTTTCGATATTTTTATTAAAAAAAGTCAATTGAAAATTGATCAAAGAATCAGGTTAAAAAGTATGCTTAGTAAGAGACGCTCTATATTATGAAGATTCTAATGAAAAATGGACAATTATATTATTGTAGATAATCGTTTGTAATCTCTGATATAGATTTCTATACTTATTAAATAATTTGAGATCCCTGTGACATACAATACACGATAAGTAAAAGTTGCCGGAGGTCAAATAGACGCGACGCTCGACCTCGCGAAGGTTGTCCATTATTATCGAACGATATCCAAATGAAAACGGGTGGATATTGCGCCATGTCGCGCCGAAATTCCTGAGGGTGCAGTAACGCGGGAAGGAGGTGAGACTCGGTCGGACGGTTATATAGAGAGTCGCGATCGATAGGGAAAAGTAGCGTGTGCCGCCGCCGATCTCCGGAGATTTGCAGCGGGAGAAGCTCGAGGGTTGTGTGCAACCACCTCGAAGCGGAAGAAGGGTGGTTGGTTCCCGGGTCTGTGTCAAGTGCCTTCTCTCCAGATATATAACGCGATCGCACGACGACGTGTCACAATAGACCGACGACGATAGTGAAAGACCGAAAGTCAGCCATTTTTAAATTTTACTCTTTAGCACGTGCATGATGAGGCAAACGCCAGGCTTTAATGGGAATCGAAGGGGATCGAAGGAGATACACACGTGTTGAAAAATTTTTAAATAAAATCATTTGAATATTTATTTATGTATTTTCTCTCTCTGTATATTTTTAATTTTAATCCTTAATTGAATGTGTTTGTTTATGCCAAGCGGAAAGCATGTATATTTAAAGGAAAAACTAAATTTACACTTCTTCTCATTGGCTATCTGATTGATTTTTAATTTTCAACGCTTTTATTACGAGCTTTCAACGCGCGATAAACATTTATCGTTTTTGTAATTAATGGATACCAATGGTTACGTTGCTGTTTTACAAAACACATAGGTACCGCGCAAGATTTCGAAAAAATATGCAAATATAATCCACTCCCATTGCAGATCTGTTATAAACATATTAAATATTAAAATCTGGAGTAAAACGTAGAATTTACATATAAACAACGCCTTTTTAATATCAAAAATGTCAATCACATAGTTGCAAATTAAGTCAATCATATAATTATATAAAACATATAAAAAATAAGATATATAAATAATACATAAAATAAAAAATAATATAAAAGTATAAAAATAAATTAGATATAATTATAATATGAAAAATTAAATAAATAATTTTTACATCAATCTTATATTTCAAAAAGCGTATCCCATTTTTAGAATTTATAAAGAAAAGGATTATGGGACAGGAAGGGATAAATAAAAATAAATAATAAAAATTAATTGTAAAATAGTAATGTAAGATTTCTGTTAGAAAAATGGGGCAATGAAATATTAACAATAATCCCGAAATATGGACACTTCTTGCCCAAGTATTTTTCCGTGTAATCGCGGAAATACACTCGATCGCTTCTCACAATAGTTGGTGAGAAATTCCCCGCGGACATTGAAGAAGTTCAATAATTCGATAGAGAACTAGGAAAGAAAAGTGCAGAAAAATGTTTCAAGATAACTTTAAATCGATTTCGGAAGTCATCAAGATTAGAGAAGATGAGAGAAAGATGAATCCTTCCGGCAATGTATTCGCGGTGTTTTAGTTAGATTTCCATCCAATTTCATATACATATTCCGAATATCTCGGTGAGCTCTCTCGCAATCTCTTTGATCTCCCGCCAGTGATGCATGTCAAAGTAAATCGCGACAATCTGGTAATCCAATGTTTCATTTGAGAGGATTCATCAACGGTATTTAACAACGCTGTTTCCCGTTAAACATTTACGGAAATGTATTAATCCCCGGATATTTCGGGCTAATAATTAATTTGCAATTAGAGAGTAAAATGCGAGACTCTCTTTGTGAAATTCCGAAATCTATTTATTTTTTAAATAATTAGTTTTAATGAAATTTATAATAAATTCAGGAGCCATGAAAAATAATATTTTCCTTTGTGTGTGTCTGAATATCTCTCAAAAAATTATTATTATTCTCTATATTCCGTATAGAATATTTATACGGCGTTACATCTTTTTCCATTATAAATGTTTATATTATCTCAGAATATTTTAATATTTTCCATTCGACGAGCGCGTAGAGTGATAAATGCTACGAAGAAACAAGGTAATTTGCAGCTTTCAATTTCCTCGTTTTCAATTATTATTACACCGTGTGTGTGTGTGTGTGTGTGTGTGTGTGTGTGTGTGTGTGTGTGTGTGTGTGTGTGTGTAAGTGATAGTTCCGTGAATTCCATTTTTTTCTCCATCAGAAAAACAATGAAATTGATTTCTCGTCATCGATCTGGCGACGTGGTATATATTGTCCCGCTATATCTATCACACGGCTATCAATTTTCCTATTTTCCAATCGGATCTTCGTGTTCCTATTACTCCACTAAATAATACAAACCAATATTTTACTTCTTTTTCTCCTTCTCTCTCCGGCCTAATTAAGATACAAACCCTTGACCCACTTTTTCCCTCGCATCTGTTGTGGCAAGCTTTTTCGACTCTATTTATCCCTGTCTGACACGTCTCGAGGTGTCACTACTCGTATACTTTCTCGAGACAAATTGAATTTGTCAATGCAGCAGGAGAGCGTAAGGATTAATTTCATTAATATCACTTTAGACGATGTTTAGATAATCCGAGACGTGAACTCGAGGACGCGCGGAAATTCTATTTATAATTTTATATCTGTCTCTTATGATTTTACATTCACGCCTACACGTAAGTGAACTTAAATGCATTTGGAGCAAAAAATTATTCACAATCGTTATCTATGTATGCCGCAATGTTTCGCGCTACATTGTCATCGATTATATTTTATCGATCTAATGCAGAGTCTGTTGCATGAAAAATTGCCTTGAATAAATAAAGACGTAGACTATTGCATGGAAAGTAGGCAAGAGAAATCAAGTATCGATCCGTAGGAGTTACGTTGCGCCGCTCATTGTTAGAGAAAGAGAAATGTGGATGAAAGTTTTAAAGAAATTGAACGGTTGCGACGGTCAATGAGAGAATGTCTCGATGTGTAAAGAATTCTAGCCATTCACATGGGAAAGAAGCTTGACCTTAACCGGTAGTCGTTCTATTCTTAGTCTCCGCAGCTAATGCACTATTACGAAACACATAATTCGATTTGTATCGACCGATGTAAACGTGTGTGACAATGCAATAGCGCTATGATGCACGAAAATAAAAATTATGCCACGGGAATAAAAATTATTTTTCTCGGTTCAAATTTTTATTCGTCTTGATTAATTTATGGTTATATGTATATTTAAAATGAAAAACAATTGTGACACACTGAGATTTCATTTAGAATTTCCTTTAATTTTACTTAGAATCTATATATAGATTTATTATTTTTTATTTCCAAATAAAATTTTGTATATCATTAAGGGAGAAGTAAAGATTTTCAATAAATCCGCCTGCTTTAGAATCTACGGAATTGTAGAATCGACTTATGTACAATTTCTATACGCGAACAACAGGACATTTTGTTCGATGATAAAATTCTAAGTAGATTCCGAGTAGATTTAGTAAATTTCTAAGCGGACGGCTTAGCTTTATAGAATTGCGACTCTTAATATGGAAGCCATTCGACATAGTTATTTCTACTATTCTGAATCGAGCCTCGATAATGGTATTGGGGAAAAATCGTATATAAAGCGAATCGAGAAAAATTGAGACGAAAAGAATTCCTTTCTCCTGAAAGTCTGTAAACCTATTCTTTTCTTGTCGATGGAAACAATTTCGATGTCAGGTGCATGTAGGTCAGCCCAGCCAGAAAAAGAGATACACTTCGTTTCTTCTTTCCCACCGCAATATATATAATTTACCGATTTACTGCATTTTACAATCGCGAATTAAATAACTATAAACAATAAGATAAACGTATTTTCTTTTCTTCTCTTCGCATTTAATTTGTCATTTAATCATTTTTATGCAATCCTTTTTATCGATACCTTTCTTATCAATAAAGTTTAAAAATTAATTGCCGATTAATAATTTTATATAATTAATATCTTTAATATATTAATATATTATAGATTATAGATATATATTTATAGATATACCAGGTGTCCCATTTTAAAGGACCCACTCAAATATCTCATTGTCAGAAACACTGCGTTAAATCGAAAAATGTTTCCTACAAAAGTTGTAGGGTTTCGAGGGGGACATAACATAGTAATATTCATTTGACCTTGGGCGGCGTCTCCAAGGTTAGTGAAGGTTAACCTTAAGTGAAGGTGAGAATGAATTTTGAAAAAAATAAAAAAATGCTTCAGATAAAAGTTGTTCAAATTAATTAGTGGAAAAAGATGTTATAATAAAAAATATGGGTTTCCATTTAAAAAATTTATTCTCACCTTCACTTGACCTTGGAGACGCCGCCCGAGGTCATATGAATATTACTATGTTATGTCCCCCTCGAAACCCTACAACTTTTGTAGGAAACACTGTTTCTGAGATATTTGAGTGGGTCCTTTAAAATGGGACACCCGGTATATTTATATCCATTTATAAGATTAATTCACATGATTTGTGTATAATAATATATTAATAATCTATATCGATTGTTTAATTAATAATAATCACACGAGTATCTCTTCGATTGATGCAGGTACATCATTACGGCGTTGTGCACCTCGTGCAAAAGCGGCGATATGGTGGTGGCGATCGTGTTCTGGGTAGGCTACTTCAACAGCGCCCTTAATCCACTCATCTACGCATACTTCAACCGCGAGTTTCGCGCGGCCTTTCGCAAAACCCTCGAGAGCTGCTGCCGCGCATTCGGTCCGGTGCACGATCTACGTCAGGTACACCGTAAACAGGATCTCGTGCACAGCAACGCCTCGTCCGAGCTGCACGTCAACAATCAGCTGCGCAACAGCGAGATGACCAATGTCCACATCGAGGCGTGCATTTAAACGGATCTCGCGGATACGGCGGGGCAAAAATAAACGGCCGACTTCTTGCGAGCGCGAGAAAAAAAGAATAGGTAGGACAGACGAGTTCGCGAAGTGTATCCAAGCCGATCAAAGATATGTTTAACATTAATTTAACAATAATTTAATCATTTTTTTTCGTATAAAAATATTTGAGAAAAAATTAATGTGTATAAAAGAGCAGATTTAAAATTCTCTTGAAGAGAAAATTTAATATGAAACAGATTCAATTTCTTTCCCACAGATTCATTTCAATATATAATAGGTATCTTTTTCTTATATTGATTACAAAACAACAAACTTTTTTATCAATCTAATATTAGAGGGAATTAAGGCTGTATTCACTATTGTTACCGCGTCTTCGTTTTCCTTACGATCCTCCTCTGACTATCTTCTCAGATAAAATTGGAAAAAGGAATATTCAGGGATAAGAAAAGAAAAAGAAAATAAGTATATTAATATAAAAAATAAATATTTGTGAAAAATAAATTTGAAGAAATTTTGATGTATATATTATATATAGAGTGAATTGCGTTTGTAATTGAACAATTATTATAAACTATAATATCATTATTTATTTATTCCTATAATAATTAATTATTGTTAATTGTTGATAATTGTTGTTAAATGTTAATTATGAATTGTTGTTGGTTAATTTATTTAATTTTTAAAATTCAGTTGAAGATTAAATCTCTCATTATTAAAATTAAAATTGTGTTAAAAGAAAGTCTTTTCGTAAAATTCATGACAACATTTTTGAGAGAACATTTTTTAAGAAAACAAGGTATTAAATATGCAATTATATATTTTTTATTTTTAAGATTTGGTATGCGTTTATATCGCATTTAAAGAACCTCAAGTCATATGAAAAGATTAAGATTGCTCAAAGATCATCGGAAAATTTATCATGAAAACTAAGACTGTTCGAAAATTCGCGAAGAAATTTATAATTAAAATTAAGGTTGCTCTCTCAATTTTCTCGTCATTAAAATTAAGATCGGAAGAATGTGCGATATCTGCGATATTCGCGCACTAAGTACATATTCGCAAGTACGTACTCGGCGTAAGCAATTTGCAAGAGAGAAGTTCACAGTCCCAAAGAGAACGCGAACAGAGTATGTATGCTATGCGCTCGTGCCTGTTTCGTTCTGCGGCCGACCTATTTTAAGGGACACATTTGCCGCCTAGTCCCCGAGGGTCTATTTCTGTCCAGGCAGCGTTCTATCAGGTCCGTAAATAAGACTCCTGTCCGTCGGCAGATTGATGTTCCGATTCAACAGTAATATTTTAGCACCGATTCGATAACGTCGGAATGAACTTTCGAACCAACATTCGATTTGCGCGCATACTTATTTATTTCACTGTGTCATTTGGGGCATTGTACACTTTTGTAATTATAAATTTAACTTCTATCCCATGTGAAATGAACCAAAAATAATACGATTATTAGTAACATAATATTATACAACAAATAAAATGAATATATACACACGTTAGTAATTTAAATTGGAAAATCATTGCGAGAAGATTATTATTTTTCAAATTTTCTTATTTCAAATAATTATTTTCGCTCTTAATTATTTATGTTTTCATAAATTAGCAGAAAGATTAATCTTCAGGATTAAATTTCAAAGATTAAAATTGGCAATAAACTGTATACGTAGCGAAGATTTTTGTTGTAAAAAGGAACTGCTTCGAGATCGATGGAGGAATCTTCAAGAAAGCATATTAAAGAATTAATTCGAGGGATGTTGTGAGACGTCCTATAGACGCTGTCCCGTAATTGGAGGAGAAGCGAAGGGAGAAACGAAGAGACGAGAGGGAAAGACCAAGAAGAAGGGTTGGAAGGCGGGAGATAAAGCTGTATTACTCGTTTAGGGGATCATTTTGTACATAATTGCGCTGCGGCAGCGCGTTTCGTTCTAATCAAAGGGATTTATAATAACGAGACCTTAAACGAGGGATTATTGTAAATACGAATCTGCGTATCCTTAGGCTCGAGTAACTTCGTGTATAAATGTTGAATCCGTATCATCCCTCTCGCAAGACAAATCGTTTTACTGAAATAGGTAGATTTACGAAGGCACTTCGTTAAAGAGAATCACTGAAATGCCAAAAAAAAAAAAAAATGAAGCAGAGAATATATTATATACATATATATATATATATATATATACACACACACAGTATATGAATCTATATGTACAGCAATAGAACGTAAGAATGTTGCTGTTACGTTGCTCGACGATTGTTATGTATAATAATTATGTAATTTATTGTATATTGTTTATTTTAAGATGAATGTAGTGTAGTATTTCGATATCCATTTTAGCCTGAATTTTTGGAAAAACAAAAAGGAAGGCGGAGGAATTATGCGTAATTTCCATAGATGCGTCATCCATTACACAGTCCTGTCTTCAAAGCGTAAATTTTGTGTTTTAGGAAATAACAAAGTCGAAATTATTCACTTGAATCGATTTACTTTAGAAAAGGCTTTCAATTTATTAGAATCCTTATTTTTCACAGAAAATATATTTCAGATATCTATTTCGGAGTATTACGCAATATCTCTAATTTTCAGATAACATGAAAAAGCATTTGACAACATTGATAATAAATTAAATAATTCATGAGATAAAATAGAATGAAGAAAATATCACGTACAATCCATTTTTCGATATTCTTTATAATAAAATTTACTTTTTTCTGGAATAAGAGAGAAATTTTTATGTTTGCGTGAATTTTTTCAATGTTAAAAAAATCAATAGTCACGAGTGAGTTATGGCGATTGCGTCACGACAAACGCATGACTTATTTTTCAATACTTTTTGCTTCTTTTTATTTTCTTATTAGTTTTTTTTTTTTAAGCGTCGGTTGACAGATCAAAGAAAACGGTACACATATATATAGTTATGTATACTTCAGAGTGCAGAACAATCACTAACGTAAGCAAGATTGAACGATGGACGATATCGTAGACGCATTTTTTTCACGCGATTGTAAAAATTAACGATTCATAGAAATTTTATTTCAATTATAAATATATAATATTTTAATTTAAACAATAATTTAAATTATTTTATATTATAATATTTAATATATTGCATTATATTAGCTTTAACAACAAATAATGTTGTGTGAAAATCAATTTTAGTGATTTTAAAGAGGTTTATAATTTTTTCTTTCCTCCCTATTTATTTACGATCGTCGGGATATGAAATCGCTATGAAATCGTTCGTCGGTTCGATCCACTCGTATATCACGTATCTGTTAGGCTACGTATAAAGGCGACTAGTGCCCCCCCTAATGTAACGTAATGTGCAACGTTGTAAATCGATGTTTACGAGACACATTCCCGCCGTAAAAACGGCTGCTGCGAACAACCGGTGTCGGCAAAAAGATATTAGTGAGAAAAAGCGATATAAAACTGATTTCAGACGATCTATAATTTACGAAAAAAAGAGTTACATATTTAAAAAAAAAAAAAAAAAAGAAACATAAGAGATATTAAAAATGTATACAAATTTTACGTTATATATATTTGATACACATATATTCGAATTATTGATCGTCTAAAATTTGACCTGAGGCATCCTCGACGAAAAGAAAAACACGTAGTATTTTAATGACAATAGCGCGAATGAGAGAATTTATCATAAGTTTTACGGGCGCGCGATTTTCGTAGACTGCAGATTGATATCGAGATAATTTTGCGAGAGATTGTGATTATTTTGGATGCATGGTCATACGCATGTGGCGGAATTTGCAGGTTACATAACTATATTTACTGTAATGTGGTTTCATGGATCGTGTTGTCTAATGATTGAGAGGCTAATTTATCGCGAGATTGCCATATGCGACTAATTTGTGGCGATTAACAGTGTCATATTACACGAAAAGATGAATATGCATCTATTCCTTATCGTATATCTATTTATTTTATTACATTATTATATTATAATTCATATTTATAAATTATTTTTAAATAATTTATCTATTTATTCGATTACTTATTGATTTATTTATGCAATTATTTATTCAATTACAAAGATAACATCATTCAATAATGTTATATATATATATGTATATATTTATATATGGATATATATATATATATATTTAATATTTATATGTCGATTACATTGAAATACATATATTCATTAAAATGAGCATCAAAGATCTTTGGTTGATATCTTAATAATATGTAAGTAAATAATAATATATATATTAATTTAATATATATTTATTTTTTACAGATTTATGCATATTTGCAATAATTATTTTTTATAAATAATTTGATATACTTCAACCAATTCGTAAGTATATGTATTTACATATATATTTTTCTCTTTCATAGCAAAAATTTCAAAAGTTACTTGCGTGACTACGCATCCATCATAATAAAAGCCTAATGCATGACATATTTTCAAAATAGTGCATTTTTAAATGCCAATGATGAAAGAATACGTATATATGTGTACGAAGTAAAATCCTTATGTATCGTGTGAGAATGTATTGAGAGTGCAAACATATTGAGATGATTGTGTTTGAAGATGTGGATCTGTGTAGAAAATTAATAACAATGTTTTAAAGAAACTTCTACATTTCTCTTGACTTTTCATTTTCCTTCATGAAATCCACAATTGTACTCTTTCCTAATTCCTGTAATAAATTCATTCTAAAAATAACAATCCCACATTCTTGTTTAAATTTAAATTACACTGGTGACTCTATTTTAGTTTGAATTAAATTTTAATCTTTTCTACAAAATATATGTTATTATGTCGTGCAAGCTATTTTCATACAAATAAATTCGCGTCGGCAAATCCCATAAAAATTTTGTAACTTGGGATAAAGAGTAACGGAAATAATTGAGCTGCTTGATGCTAAACGCGTACGTATGCAACGCGTGATAAAATTTCCATAAAATTAAAGAAGCTTTTTTTTATTCATAAATAAAACTTAAAAATCACACAATATTTTTATTTTAAAATTTAAATATATAAATTATATACATATATAAAATTTATATTAATAAATATAAAATTTAAATCTCTAAATAATATAAATTATATAAAAATTTTTAATTAAATAAAATTAAAAAATTTTTAATTAATTAAAATTATATAAAATATTTAAAAGTAGATTTCGTTTAGAGAAAGAAGTAATGATATAATAAGTATTAACTAATTTAACATTTTTTATTAAATTTTATTCGAGTTTATATATATATATGTATATATGAAATTTATTTCTTTTCACATTTTCAGTTGATGATATGGGTTTTAGAGCAGAAAAATAGCAGATATGTGAAATTATTTACTTATTTAACAGCGACCGATTCGATTCTATGCAACATTCTAAATGTTTACGCCTTACAAAGCGTGAAATGCGACATCTCGTTCCAGAAAGCTTGTCAAGATTTCATGGGTAGTCAAACTGCGACACCTGCTTAGCATCCGGGACAATAGCTTCCTCTCGCTATTGTTGCAGAATACACGTAACTGCTGCATCGAGAACTGTATATTCGTATTATTGTAGAATTTTCGAATGCGCATAAATTGACAATGTTTGCTTTCGTCTCCAATAAATCGAAATCTAAACAATGACTTGTAACAATTCCTTTTATTCTGATATATCTCCCATATATATACATACTAATATTAAACGCAATAAATACACACATACAATATATATTTGTTATAAAAATAAAATAATTATTAATGAATATATTATAGTAAAACAAAATTAACGAAATATTTAATATTTTATGTTAAAAAAATATGCCAGAATAAAATATGAAATATCTTATAAACTATAGATTTCTTGATTTTTATATAAAGTGTCTAAAACTATCAAACATTCTTTTAATGATAAATTTTTTAGCTAATTATAATGTAACTAATAAAATTAATTCACAATTAAGCTAATAAAATATAAATCAAAATAAAGTAAAAATTAAATTAAAAATTTTATATAATCACAAAAAATTACTAGAAGATGTCTACTAATAGCCATTTTAATTTGAAATTGTACAGTAGAAAATGTTCAAAGTTGTTCCCTCCACGAAGTCAGTAGAAAATCTAAAGTTACTGAAAAATACCTGTATTTTACCGCCTGAAGTTTTATTGCAATTAGAAAGAGAGAAAAGTTAAGGCTTCATAAAATATATAAAGAAAAATGAGCCATATAAACGAAACAAATTTCGAAGTTTTGCATACTATATAGTTCACATCACTAAGTTCTCGTATTTTATTATATTGCTCCAGTTTAAATACAATATTCCCCTTTAATCGAGTCCTTTAATATAGTGTCGATACAGTTTCGGTATTTAATATTTCTCTTTGGATCTTTAATATCAAAGTGTTCTGTTTATAACATATTATATTATATATATATATATATATATATATATATATATATATATATATATATATACGTTATTGGAACAAGTTTATATTACATAGTAGTCTAAAAAAATTAAGAAAATGTCTTTAAATTTTAAAAAATAAATAATACCAAAATTTTTGATTCCCTTTTAAAAATGATATAAAAAAATCAAATAGAATAAAATTGGATTTCTAAAGACGTGATAAAAAATTGTCGAAATTATCGAGTTTATCGTGTTTTCAATTTTTACACACATATAAAAAGCAATAAAAGTTTATTATTGCTAAGATATTCTCTAAAATGTTGTAATGTATGCATTGTAATGCGATTCCTTACTCGATTCTCTTCTACGACTAACGCGTTAGCGAATTATTAATTACACAAATCGCGCGAATATAACGAGGGGGGCGCGTTTTCGCCGTAATAACAGAATCGATAATTAATGTGGAAATGAAACTGGGTTAATATAATATCACTCTCAAAGTCAAATGTTTGCCTCCCGATTCGTGTACCATCGTCAAACGTCGGAATGTTCTCGAAGACGCTATCCCGTCGACGTAGATAGACGTGTAACACGGTAGAATATTCGCCATTCCCATGTTGGTGAAGGAGATTCAATTAAACCCTACTCTCAGGGAAGAGAACAACCTAAACCCGTTCGAAGTCTTGATTGATATATGAACATTTCTCGTTCCAAATTCATTTTTCTTCTTCGATAACTTTAAATATTCATTTCTCTTTCTTTTAATAATCCACAAAATCTTTTCGTTTGTTATAAACATTTTTTTATTTGTTTTTTTCTCGCACGTGTAAATTCTAAAAGTAATCTCCTATCATGCCCAGACGTAACCTTCTTCTTGTAATTTAAAAAAATTCAATTTTATTCTGTTTTAATAATTCAACGTGTTGAGTTGTAGGTTTCTCTTCATTTCTAAAAATTCTAAGAACTTTTGATAAAAATTTAATTCAAAAATAAGCTTGAGAATGAAACATTGATAGAGTTCTAAATCGGGCGAGAGAAATTTCTCCCCCTTGAATAATTTCTAGGAGGCGGAATTTCTTTTTCCTCTTCTTTTTTTTTCATCTTTTCCTATTCGAAAAGCGAGACTGGGGAATGTGGGACACGCACCCGGTGCCGTCCCGGTTTTGATGCTGGTTCTAGTTTTTTCCAGCTCGCCCCAGGGATAGCTCTTCGCAGACAGCCACGTTTATGCATATGCGTTTCAGAAATTTTCTAAGGACTGTCCGTGAATGAAAAAGGTCAGAGTATATATATAAAATATACAAGCAGTCTTCATTTATCGATGCACTTTCGATACAATTTCGTCAGAACCAGAATGTCATAGTGCAGCGGATTTCTCATTGACTGCTTCATTATGTATGTGTGTGTATTTGTGTTTATATTAATATATAAAAACCCAATAAAAAATAAAATAAATATAAAAAATTTAATATATATGTATATATACACGGAGATAATTTTCTTTTAGAATTTACGCTGAAAATCATGATAATCGTGGGACAATATGGTATGGAAAGAATTTTATTAGAATTTCTCTGATTAATATTTATCACAATAAACATAATAATATCTACACATTAAAATATAAAACATGTTTGAGTAATTTTACCATGCAGTTTAGTAAAATTAATCAAACATGTTTTATATTTTATTGTGATAGATATTATTATTTTTATTGTGATAAATATTAATCAGAGAAATTCTTTCCATACCATACTGTCCTACGATTACCATGATTTTTCAGGGTAAATTTTAAGAGAAAATTCTCTCTGTGTATAATTTTTATTTATTTATATATAAATCAATATCATAATATTTATTTAAAAATTGTTGACTATTGTGTAACTAAACTAATTTGTACTATATAACTTTATTATTTAATTTATATTATATTATATAATTCATATTTATAATTCATTAATATTTTATGTATAATTTTTATTGGGAAACAAAAATGTTATAAAATAACTATTCATTTACAATAGTTTTTTCATTTACAATAATGTTTTCAAAGACAAATGTTAAATTATTTTAATAATAATATACT
Organism: Prenolepis imparis; assembly: GCF_030444845.1. Taxonomy (NCBI): domain Eukaryota; kingdom Metazoa; phylum Arthropoda; class Insecta; order Hymenoptera; family Formicidae; genus Prenolepis; species Prenolepis imparis. The sequence goes on from NW_028141159.1 coordinate 2,215,210, forward strand.
TGATTTGCGCAAGTATAGAAAAGCACCAATACAATAAGTAATCACCTATCGCAATATGGTTTTTTTTTTTTTTTTTTTTTTTTAGTCGATATGAAATTCCAATAATATCAAAAATTATCTGCCTTGTACTAGTCTCTTTAATGTAATATTTCATTTATGCAGTGTTTCTCCCCCCACCATTTAAAGTCACATTTTTAATTTTTCAAACTAAAATCTGTAATATTATTTTGCCGATTTTTTTCGCCAACATTTAAATATGTAGAAGTACACTGTCGATAAAGACAATAAAATATTATTGAAACCTTCGGAATCGAAAATATGGATTGACCAAACTGCGCGGTAAAAATAACGCAAGGCGAAGAACATATCGCACGTGTGCTTCATTAAAACTTACGGATCGTGAAACGACCTCCAGACTTTATAACGCTTATGGTTCATTATTTTATAATCGTTTATTCAAAGAACTTAAAATAGAGAAATTATGCTAGTTTAAAAAAATATATATATTAATATTATTCGATCAAGACAGAAAATAGATATTTTAAAGATTAAATCTTTCTAAATAATTTTAAAATTATTAAAAATTGCTTCTCACACTTTTAGTTTCAACAAGAAAATCTTTACATATTTCCAACTAAAGATATTCTGCTTAAAGAAACTTTTTAGTAGAAAAATCACTAATGCTTTAATATGGATGAATTATTGCAATGTGGTAGCAAAAGAATTGAAAAAGAGAAAGGGGAAGACAGATGGTTCTTCTTTTGTCTTAAAATATAGCATAATATAGTATAATTTTATATGTCATATAAGATGTATAAAATAAAGAATATTTATTACACAATAATGTAAATTTAAAATATTTAAGTATAAGATTCTCGTTTTGGTTTCCTTCGATCGTAATGGCGAAGCATGCTTTCGATTCCCCGAGTGCAAAACTTCGTCGAAAACTTTTGCGGATTTATATCAACGCGGTATCCGTAAAACAAGAGCCAACCCCAATGGGAAAAGCCAATAAAAAAAAGGGGGAGACCGATAACAACGGGATTCGAAAGTTCGCATCCCGAATAACTCGGAATAATTCGAGGGGTTATAATATGCGTTGTGCTGGCAAAATTAAAATCGGAATTTTGGTGATGAAAGTTTAATCGCGAACCGTCGCTTTTAATGTACGCGTTTAATTAACGCGGAGTAGTTTACGATAAAGTTCTATCGCAGTTTGTGTGCATAAAACCACGAAAATTGATCGTAAACAATTGATGCAACCTATTTTTTAATTTATTGTCTGAAATCATGTGAAACACGTAAAATAATTAACTGACTGATATATATCACTTTCCGAATAATGTTCCGCATTGTTTATACTTAATATAAGAATTATATGTTATAAAGATTTTTAATGTTTCGTTTTTAAATTTTAATCGAATTTGTAAATTCATAGTTGTTCAAAACCATGTAATTATTCAAATCAAGTTATTTAAAAAAATATATAATAAAATAATGTATGTAATATATACATAACTATAATCATGTTACAAAGACTTATTTCTTAAAAAAGAAAACGCGGTTGTAAAACCAAAACTAAAAAAAATTTAGCAAAGTTTTCTATAACTTTGTAATTTTTACATTTTCTAAAGAAACATATATTTAAGAAATTGTTCGAAAAGTCTTTGATTACTAAGACGTCATGACGCAAAAGAATTAAACATTATATTTTTAATAAAACGCACAGAGAGTTTGCGAAGTGTAATAGCTTGATAAAATATATTTTTGGAAAAATGATACGATTCCATTAAAATTGCAAACGTAATACCTTGCGGCGAGACATGGAGACTATCAAAACAACATCATCCTAACAATTACACTTTTTTTGTTATATTTTTAAAAGTGATAGAGCGAATCTCTCTGTACTAAATTGCGTTTTAATCTCTTTTAAATTCGAAGTACAGAAAATTAATTCTCTTTTCGATAATTTCACAATTGTGCGACATATAATACATATTTAATTTTACGTTGTTTATTATATCTCATTATATTTTATGTATAATAATTACGTGTATATATATATTCTATACCTTTTTATATCTATATCTCTTATTTTATGATTTTCTACATTATTATGTTAATTTCTACACAGTTGAAAAATTTGTGTTAAATTTAACAAATATCATCTGTCCCAAACGGTCCACAGAAATTGTTGTGTTAATTTAACATAATACGAATATGTTAAATGGTGACATGAATATTGTGTTAATATTTTAACATAAAATAAATGCAAACTTCAAATAAACTTAAAATAAATTTTGTGTAAAATTAACATAGTTTTAATGTAAAAATTAACTAAAAAAATTGTTAATTTTACATTTTATCACCCCCACTTATATTATAAAGTAAAATTAACATTTTTTTTCTGTAAATTTTAACATATAAATCTTGTCACTAATAATACGGAACATATTTATTGTGTAAAATTAAAAATAGATATACATTGTGTTATTTTTACACTTTTTTTTAGTTGTTTTAATAATTTAACATTTGAGTCCAATTAACATAACAGCAATATGTTAAATTAACACATGAATGTGTTAAATATTGAACACAAAAATTTTAACGGGGACCGTTTTTAACAAGAAAACACAAATTTTCCAACTGTGTATTAATTCTTATTATACGTACAATAAAGTCTTTTATAATATGTCTATCTTTATACCAATTATTAAGTTTAGAAAACGAATTTCGTCTGTTTTCATCATATTAATACATACATATAACAGTTTGTGGAACACATATTATGATTCTGTGAAATACTTTGTGCTAGAACCACTGACGTTCATTAATTAGTCTTATTAATTAGCAGATTAGTGATGCGTTATGCATCGAAAACAACTGATTCTCGCCTGTTAATGCGAAATGCGGCGCGTTAAATCCGGCTCTTTAATCCAGCGCGTTTGCTCGGTCCAGTGACGCGATGTCAGTTACATGGAGTTTAGTGACACGAATCCAGGGCTTAGTCTCGCGTAAATCGAATTAGGCAAGTTGTATTCCGACCATCCTATTGTTCGTCATCTGATTATATCCGGCAACTGATCGCGTCAAAATGGACAGTATATAGATGAAAAATGAGTAATTAAAATAGCGGGATTAAGAAAATAAAATATGCTTTATACGCGGCGCATATTTCCAGTTTTAGCAAAGATAAATATAGTTTTACATGTTCGTGAGAGAGTATTAACGGCCCCAGTTCGATTTAATAATTCAGATCCGGATATAGAGCTGGCTGACATTTTCGTGATTAAAGCGTTAATTTAATCCATTTTTTGCAATTGCTCCGTGCGATTTGGAATATTATTTGATATCATTAGTTTTATATATGCAAAGATATAAATAACTGAATCTCAAATGTCAAAATCTTTCGTAATTTATACAAACGATTATGTGCAAAATTATACATTATAAATTAAAATTATATAATATATAAGTTAAATAAATAAAAAATACATACAATATATAATAGAATATAAATAATAGTATTAATATTAATCATTTTTATATATTTTTATATATTTATATAATGAGTTGAGCATTAAGAAATATTTTATGTTTTATACTATACATATATTTCATTAACGTAAAAATTTAATAATATAGAAATTTCATAGATTTGTAATATGAAATGTTTTGGAAAAAGGTTTATTTTTTTCTCTCAGTTTTTCCCTTTTTCATTCCACTTTCTTAATATTTCAAGCAACCAAACATAGTAGCAAAGTAATAGAAATTCAATACATTTTATTTGCTAAGTCAATTTCTTTTTCTAAGTAAAATCTAAACTAAAATTGCCATCAAACGATAGACGAACGTAAACGCAAACGGATACATAGAAATTTGGGTAGATATTTTATATTCTCTAAAGAGGAAGAGAACGCCATTTTATCGACAGAATGTGAGGGTTTTCTGCATCACCGGGAGTATTCAACTTAGTACTTTTCCTTGCTGATAATCGATAAGGACCTAGGTATAAGTCTGAATAATAGAATTGCCTGTGGTTGATAAGAGAGCAAAATAGCAAGTAAATTTACAACAATGGAAATATATTGAAGATTTCTATAAAGTCGATGATAGAGGAGTAGAGTTTCATTTCTTTCTGCAGATGACATTAGAATAGTTTTCGCGGATAAGCAAAGGGTTTTATTGCGATAATAACGAAAGAACGAAAAGTTGTATTCTAAACCAATAATTGATAAGAATGAAGAATATATATTTTTATTGATATAAAGTATTTTTTTAAAGATTATAATAAATTCTTTAAGACTTTAAGACTTGGAGACAAAATATCTAGAATTTAAGCCTGCAGTTTTTTAATGTTATTACATATCAACTTGATCATCTCAAAATCCAACATATCGAGAATAGATGTGGGGTTTATAATAAATTCAATATTTTAATATCAGATTTATATTAATAGTTTGAAAATTTGCTTTATTGAAATCAATATAATAAGAAAATGTTCTAAATTTATTAGAAAAGTATTCTGGCTTAATTTTTTAACATTTTTCTTTCAGCTAGGTAAATTCCATAGAAATTATAATTTAGTTTCTAAAAATCGGACAAAGTGATTTTTGACAAATCAGAGAAGTGATAGCAAATTTGTACATTTCCGTTAGCAGAATATGAAAACTAAACAAAAGATGTATAGATTTAATCATATAAGTGTGTTAAAATTATCTATGTTTTTTTTTTAATATTCTTAATATTAAAATTTTTTATATAGTTGTCATTATTCAATTACAACAATTTCTGGCTATAGTTACAAAGATATTCTTAAATTGGTCTCTTTTTTTAGCCGAGTTAAAAATCAAAATTTGAATAAGGAGTGATCAAATCTATGAGTTTCTTTTTTTCTAGGGGCAATTCCATATCGTTAAATCAAATTGACAAGGTCGATCGTCGACCAAGTCAATGAATACCGGAGACGAGGGAGGAGGAAGAGAAGTGAAGGTGAGAACGCGTTGCAGTGGGCCATGTTGTCGCATCGATTATGCACGTATGAACCTTGTCCCAGTGCATATGTCGATTCTGTCAATGGCGAAGTTAATTACCAAGGTCCGTTGCCGGAATTATGTATCAATCCTTATAATATCTCATTTATAATTATGTTATATATAGCTTTACTATCCAGCGACTTTCCGAGAACGATCGTCCATTCATTAGTCCGGTTTGAAAAACAACCCTGGAGCTGTATATGATCCTTCAACATTATGAAACCAATGCTATTGAAAAATATCGAGAGAAGAACAATATAATATTTTTGTTGAAAATGTTGGATAACATTTTATCATGTTGCGTAATATGTAACCGTACACTTTATACGCAAAAATAAAATTTTGATAACAAAACGTATTGTTTAAAATAATAAATAACACATATACAATTAATAAAATTTCGTCTGAAGAAACACATTGCTCTCATAATTCAAACAAAATCTGTAACTTTCTGCGAGACTTCTCAAAATCTCAGAAAAATTAAAACTCTTTCTCTCTCAAAATTACACAATAGAGATTATGGACCGAATTACAAAAGATTGTACTTATGGTTTTCTGTTTTAGTGCTCTTAAGGGTTTATCCAACCCAGGATACAAATAAATGACTATCTATCTTTCCCTCTAGTTTGTTACGTTAATTATTAATTTAATAATTCGTCCTCGAAATGCACGTAAGTGTTTGATTATCGGGACGTAGGAGACCGCAATAATCGAGTTACTCAAGCGCTAACTTCCGCTCGTTGTCGCCGAAACAATCAAGGTAATACCAACAGTGTAGACCCGTAATGTCCAGGTGTCCGTAGCTGCTGGCGTGACAGTGCGCAAGGTTGTTCGATACTTGTTCGTGCGACGCGACGCCTTGAGAGAAGTTTGCTCCGGCACATGTTCCGCATCTAAATGCGCGCTATCTAACTTTAACGTCGTAGAGACGTTACATACGACGCGATAGCGTGTGAATGCATCTATATGCGTATCGGTTGCAAGATTCTGGCTGATTCTCTCTCTAACGGCAGAGTTTACCGTATAAACTGAATGGACGGGGAACTTTTTGACGAAACAAGTAGGGAACGGACGACAATGTGATTCTCTATACAATAGACCTGCGACACAATGCTCGATGACTCTATAAATAAACTCTATAAATAAATAATACGGATTTCTATTCGAATTTCTACGGAATATTATTGTATACAGGGTGCGTCAGCTAAATCCGGACAAAATAAACAATTTATTTAAATAAAAGTTCATTGGTCAAAAGTACAAAATTACATAAAAACCTTTTTTCGTGTCATTTGTGGAACCGTTATAGAGAAAAATTATTCAATGTAACCACCGTTTGCCGCAATTACTGCCTCGATCCTGGGCCTGAAGCGATTACACGCTTTCTGCAACACCGGCTTGTCCATATTTAAGAATGCTGCTTCAATAGCGGCTTGGAGAGATGTCACATTAGGATGTTTCGACATGTTGGTGACCCTTTCAATTACGCTCCACACGTAATAGTCCAACGGATTTAAATCTGGACTATTCGGAGGCCAAAACTCTTTGCTCCAAAACATGTCGACGTTTTCCGACAGCCAGTTTTGGACCAAATGACTCGTGTGAGCTGGTGCGCCGTCCTGTTGGAAGATGTACGGCCTCCCGGAGGCCACAGTGTCCATCCATGGCTTGACTACTGTTGTCAGAACGCGTAAATATACTTCCTTTGTAACGATTTCTCTCTTATTAAAAAAATGCGGCGGCATGACGTCACCCTCGCTGGAGACAACGCTTAGGACATGAATACTGGCCGGAAACTTTGTCCTAGCTACAACGGGGACATGTTCGGGGTCGTAGGCGAGCCAACGGTCGTTCCTCCGGTTCACTTTTGCGTCGACGGTAAAAATTTTCTCGTCAGAAAAAAACCTGATGACGCGTCCCGCAGCTTCGGTTTTTAACGAACACACAAGCAAGTTGCAGCGAGCAACTCTCTTCATTCTTGCAGCCTCAGACAGTATCTGTCGTACCCTTATGACGTATGACTTGTAGCGTAGGTCCTCTTCGGCTATTCGGCGCATGGTAGCTTTCACACCCAAAATTGTCGCCAATTTCCTAAGAGACTGCCCTGGGTCTTCTGCGATCAGTTCTTGGGCCCTTTGGACAACTTCCGGGGTCCTTGTCGACCTCTCCCTTGAATGGCTCTTCCTCGACGGGTTTGCGGAACCTTCTTTAGACTTCTCCGAAGCCCTATATTTAGCGGAAACTTCGTAAACTGTCGATCTCGGATATTTAAAGAATTCAATTATTTCGGCCAGCGAACGTCCTGCGCGAAGACTTTCAACAATCGCTGCTCTTCTGTTATATTCCGCGCTCAATTTTGAATGCTCAGCCATTTTGAGTTTATGTTCGTTCAGAACATTGTTTTAGCTTACTCGGACACAAATACCAACCTAGCGCTAAAATAAAATATGGCGGGAAATTCAAATTGAAATTTGTCCGGATTTAGGTGACGCACCCTGTATATACGAAAACCGGAAAAAGTTGGAAATTTTCCGTGCATATATATGTATGTATATCCATTCTTGACTAAAGCGCGGTTCGAGGTCTCTGCGCTACTCTTATTGGTAGAGTTTCAACACTTAATTTTTTATTTGTCACGAATTACAATTATCTTGAAAGTTAGGACCCGCACGGAAGTTTGCTCGACGCGTTCTATCCGGGAATGTAAATACTTAGGAAATTTCAGTGGAACTGATTTATCACCCCTTTGCCTGTTTAGTTAGCACAGAGTAAAAGCTATTTACACGCTGATCGCAGTTTATCGCCGCTCGCTGCCCTCGGGGGACTTGTCTCTCTGAGCGATGCGACGAGCATCGTAAACTTCTCCGAGATCGCTTCCTCGACTCTCTTCGCAGCTCTCGATTCGCGGCAAGATTTTAGAAACGCCACCCCCTCTCTCGCATCTTATGATACGAGCGTGCAATATTCGAGATATTATAGCGTCGTGATAGAAATTTATTATTTCAAAATTTTGGAACATTAATTATTTTTTATTTGTTAAAGATTAAAGAGAGAGAAAATTAGAAAAAGTATATAAATTATGTCACAAAAATTATGCAATTACAAAAATATAATAACAATTATAATAATCGTGAAAAGAAAGAAAAAGAATTTCTATAAATAGTTATCGCGTGCACAAACTATCCTATAGAGACTTAAATTCAAGCAGAATAAAAAATTCATACTCATTATTAGCGAAATTCAGAGCGCGAAAAATAATATTATTATATAATTACAATATTATTAATTATATAATTTCGGCGCAATATAAATGTAAACGAAACACTTATCGCATTTTATTCGACGACGCTATATAAAAACATTGATTGATAAAAATAAAAAAGGAAGAAAAATTGGCAATTTTCGTGCCTCCCGATGAAAAATCGGGGCAAATCCCGCATTCCACGGCGGGAATTGGTGCAACGCACCTCTGCCTGCGCCGGGGGTGATCCGCGGGGGATTGTTTTCGACTACGGCCGCGCCATCGGACGGAGGGTGCCGGAAACAGACGGTCGTCTCACCCTTCTGGGAGGACAGTGCGGCCTGATCCGCGGCGCCGGCCAAATCGCCGGCACCCCGTCCGCGTCCGCCGTGCGTTTCGTTTCCTCCGACGCGGTGTGCCGGAAACGATGAATGAAAATGTGCGCGACCCCATTACACTAAATGCGCATCGCAACGAAAGCGGCCCACACGATCAACTCGTTAAACGGTTCGTGCGAGAGAATCGCAAGTAGAGCGATTTAATAAGCGCAACCTAAAGGCTTCGCGAATCTTCTCGGTGATACGGAAAGGGGAAAGGGGGGACAGGGGGGGAGAAGGACCGATATAATTTGATCGAGCTGTCGCGGAAGTGTGTCGTTCGGCGAGAGTTCGATCTGTCGTTTTGTTCCGAACGAAACTCCGGGATCCGATTCCTACTTCCCCCCTTTTCTTTGACTCCGATAGGAATAATTTTTGTTTTTTTATGAAAAATTAATTTTCGTCAACTATGCTTTGTGCCGGCACGGCTAGTGCGATCGAGGGTTTCTCGAGAGTTTTTTATTTCGCATTCTAAAAGCTACCGCATCGGGGTTGCATTAAGGGGGATGTACTCAGCGCGAGGATCTCGCTGATCTAGGTAGAGTAGGTCGCGGAAATTCACGGTACGATTCGCTCAAAAATGTCAACGTATAATCGAAGATACTGAGATGTCTTTGTTGATGTTCCGCCTGCCTAAAAAGGACTCTTTAAAATTTCTTTAAAAAAAAAGGAATACCAATATTCTTGTTTTCATTATTAACTTATGATTTTTTTCCTCGGATAGAACTTCTGATCGATTCGTCGAACTTATTCTGCATTGTGTTTTTTCAAAGAGAGATCATTCTACAAAGTGCTATTTTGCACCGGAAAAAAATACACGGCGATACCTCGCAGATATTTAACTTTCTAACAAAAATACAGAGTATAATTACGGCCTCTTAATGATCCTTAATGAGACCTCAAGGAAACTATTCTTCGAAAAAAATTTCGGTCGAAGATTTCTTGAAAAACTTTGCAATATGCAACGTATTACATCTCTTCAGTAGGTAGAAATGGAATAGTAAATTGCAGTTTAGATCCAAAAATGTAATTATGCACCGTTTGATAAATTTCATTCGCTCTGAAGTGCGGTTCGTTGAAGCTACCCGGTATTTCGGGTTCTTGTTCGTTTGTTAGAAGTAGATTAACGTTAAGTGTACCTTCGCGTACGTGTGTTAAACGTGTACCAAATTATTTATGAAAAGTCATTTACATCACCATTTTGCATGATAAAACGTCCTCCATAAGCACAATAATTCATAATCGCAATAATAAAGAAACACGTTGTACATTTAACCATTTTACGAGATAAATCGCATTTTATATAATCGTGTATAATCCCCAATTTATTATTATATTATTATACTTAATAATATAAAATTATAAATTAATATTCGTAAAATTAATATTACTCAATTATAATTCTTTAAATATGTTATATACAATGTATATTCTTTACGTATTTAATTTGGACGCAAATTTAATTTATAAGACATCATGTAATTCCTCGGATAGCTCGCGCAATAATTCGATTTTTCTTCGGGTCTCAAGAGCAATCATAATAAGACTCTTTCTTCGTGTAATTTCGTTTGTTGGATTCCCTATGAGCTATCCCTATAATAAGAGCTTCGGGAGCTGTCAACGCAAGATTACATGCTCGATGTAGCACGTAAAAAAGGATTTTAGGTCTTTGTAACGATCTTGTATCGCTTATTTTTCTCATACACTTGAAGAGAAACTTAATTCTTCTCTCTAGAGAATGTAGCTTTCATTTCGAATGGTACCTTAACAAAAGCTATTCGGAAAAAATAAGAGAAATAAGAGAAATCTTCTACACAGATCCCCATCTCGATTATTTTCTCTATATCGTTATGTATATAATCTCTGCGAATCTTATATATATATATATATATAAAATTTCTGAACATATATTAATAACTTTTAATAATTTTTTAATATTAAGATATTAATAAACTTAATAATATTATAATTTTTCTGTGCACTGTGATAAAATTTTTCTTATTCAATAATTTTCAAATATAATTTATTTGTTAATATTATTTATTGCATATTATTTATTATATATTATATCATCATTTATACAATTTTGATGTATACGTATTTTTATTATTTATCATTTTAATTAAAAATTAAAATATATACATAAATAAATATTTCATTTTTATTAAAAATTATTTATTACTATACATATTATATTGAAATGTAATTAAGTTTGAATAATCTAGCGATACCTAATTGTGCTGCGTAAAGCAAAAAATCAGTCGCTTTCACATTGACGTTATTAAAGTCAAGAATCAAGTTTACGTTTCCTAAAGTACAGTCAATCGCTAATATTTTTCCATCGAAAATGTTTTCGTGCCAAAGATCTTTCTTGTAAGCCAAAGATGTGCACCCGTTATGAAAAGAAAACGTCGAGATGTTTTCTTCGGAACGACTGGAATGCTTTCTCGCGAGGAAGAAACATGCTATACGTTCTTATATACAAAGTGACACGTGGAACTTTGAGATAGATTACACTTTGGTCAATTTGAAATCGATTCTTCCCTAGCAAAAATTTAATCGCAATCTCTTTAAATTTCGATATACCTTTTGGTATAATTAAATTTGGGATAATTAAATTATCAGAAAAAAAAAATAAAATTCTGTTTTATTTAAAATAGAATTTTAATTCATCATTCTTGATTACCAAGGTATTTATTATCGATAATTAATCTACTTCATCTTATCTCTCATTAAAAACTAATGCGATGGAAGTGCGCTCATTACAGTGTATAATTAAATCTAATTTTTTGGCAATTTAATCTCGAGATAACTCCATCACAATGTAAAAATAATATTGAAACGCGTCGTTACAGTCTTTAAATATATAACTTTTAAATCTTTAATATCTTTCAAGTAAATAAATACAAATCTAAATTGTGTGTGTGTGTGTGTTGCCAGTTGTGTGTAAAATTTATTAAAAATTCATATTAACTAAAAATAGAACACTGATTTTGTCAAAATTAATTAGCCGGAATGAATTAAAAGACGTGCATAATTCACTTTTCTGCTTCAAAAGCTCTCAAAAGTCCGCCATTTAGGATAATTATTGTGTGCAATAAAAGAACTACTTAATTTCTTCTATGCGGCAAATTACTTCCTTTTTTAACGTAATTATCTCAGCAATTAAACGTGAAAAATTCGCGCTAAATAACGGCAAGATGTTTATTACACTAATTAATAAACAATTTTCAATAAGAAGAGAAAGAGCCTCAATTTGCCTAAATAGACACTTAATATATTTATATAATATTTACGATACGCAAGACGCAAAAAGTCTCAACTTAATTCTAAAAACTAAATTATAATATAAAAATCTCAAGGTACTCTGCAAAGAGAAGATCTCGATGAAGAGATAAGTCGGCTGCAATTTTTTTATTCTGTTTATGCATCTTTCTGCAGGATAGCAACTAATTGTAAATTGTAATTAAAGTCGGATCGTAAAGAATTTCGTGTATCAAACAGAAGTTCTCTGACCGTAATCATGACGTTTTCAAAGGCGATCTTATCGAAACTTGCTTCTCTCATTTAATATATTAATATACATATATATATAGTTTCTTAGTATTTGCATTAAGATTTTTTATAGTAATTGAATTCAGTAAATATTATAAAAAATTGTATATATAACTAATTTTATAAATATATATACTATTATCACTCTATTCTTTCAAATCTACAAATTTTATTTGGAATATATAAATATTACATTTTATACGCATTTTTTAAATCTCTCTTTTCCTTCTTTTACAATATATTATTATGTAATAAATATATATATTAATCGTATGTGATTATATAGTACAATCTATATGAGCGTTATTATATTAATTTTTCTTCTTTCCTCTCGGCGTGACAAAAAATGAAAGGATCAATTCAGTCTTATATTTAATTCGATTCTATACTTTCGTTAACTATACTTTGATCGACAGTAGCATACTATGCCGATGACAGAGAGAAGATGCATTACCGCACTCAGAAGATGCAGTTAATTGCCGGTAATTATCTAACTAATGCTTCGTGAAAAGCGGTGCTTGCACCGCTACCATTGCGACCTACTTTTATGCAACACAATGTATATCAAAATCCATTGCTAGCACAATACTTTCGAATCACTCTTTTTAAAGAAATATTATTTAGCTATTACATAATTTGCAAAAAATATATAATATGCTGCCCGATAAAAAATTTATAACAAAATTTTATAATTAAAGGTCATAGTGCGCAACTATTATAATATATAATATAATATTACTGTAATTACTTTAGTTTAATCTTGTGTCAGTAATTATCTGTCTGGTTAACAATTGTTATGTAACTGTTAAACTGTCTTGTTAATTATTATTCTGATTGCGAAGCTGCTGAAAGCCATAATAAATAATAAGAGAATATCTCGTTATAAAATACTTTAAGTTCCCACCTGACGTTTATCACGTTTTTTTTATTATAGTGCCTTTTTACTATATTTTTTACGGCGTTCTTTTTTACTACGGTGTTCTTTTACCACTCGGATATCACCTGATTAAAATACACGAGTAATACCCGATTAAAATATCCCGTTATTACGGAGTGCCGCGCAATTTCTTTCTTTTCTTTTTTATTTGCGTATAATTTTATTCGGACTCTTTCGTCCTAACGAAAACTGCCTGGCTGTCAGCCAGTACGACGATTATTACATCGTGTTGCGTTTCAGCACGAAGTTTTATACAGTGTTCGCGGAAAAAAGAAAGAGGAGGACACATACACACACATTTATATATATATATATATTTATACACACACACACATATCTACGAAATTTAAGAGTTGCACTTTTCCGACACGCCGGAAAATGACGCGTCGGCCCATCTCGCGCGAAATTTGCGTGATCTACAACAGCAGAAAAATGTTTCCGTAGTGTTTCAGTGTAATTAATAACAATAATGTCTAATTCTCCACATATTAAATGTAATCATCAATATCATTTGACACCAAATTTCTTCAAATTTAAGATAATATTCTAATCTGTGGGAAAAAACTTAAAAAAAATTATATGCGAATTATGAATTTAAATAATGAATTTATAATAATGAAGTATATTATATATATTTTTTGCATTTATTGAGAGAGAGACATAAACAAAGCATAGAGACATAAACATTTAATATATGATAAGTCGAACATTCTTTTGTACCTGTATTGCACATTTTTCTACACCGTATGCGCTTTGTAACATTATACTCTAACCAATGCTCTTGGATTTCAGCTTTGTAGTTTCTTGTTCCCGTTGATTAACTCTATTCACAATTTTGTCGAATTGATTGAACGAAACGAGAACAGAATGGTTATTTGTAAGAAAAAAAAAAAATAAAACGAAATTGTTGACAAATCGAAGCGGTGAGAATTTACTCAATATTTGTCATCCTAGCGCAACAATTGAAACGCAAATTATGATTGCAATAGTATTGTATGTACAATCAACAAATTTATTCGTCATATCGATTACAATTACGATATTTTTTTCTCTCCCTCTCTCTCTCTCTCTCTCTCTCTCTCTCTCTCTCTCTCTCTCTCTCTCTCTCAATAAATGCAAAAATAAATAACGATATTCATAATATAGTAAATACATAAATTTTTACAACTCAAAACTTTTTCAGATTTTTGGCGAGTATATTCTCTCATTTATTTCTCTGAAGTATTTGTACATTTTTTTATTTGCTAAAGTATTTCTTTTACTTTTCAAGTATTTTCAATTTCAAAGTTTTTTTTTTAAGATTTAATACAATGAGGGATTCATTGATTCTGATATGCGCGGATTTTCTTTTCTCTTTTACACATCACGCGTAGGATAAAATTCTTGATCCGACAAGAAAACTCTACCTCACGAGAATGCTGATCGTTCACTCTCGAGATTGGATTCCGCGTAAACACGCGAGCATTCGATTACAATTTGTAAAGTGTGATTTATGTATAAATATAACACAAATTTGCGGAGAACGACGCACTCCGTTTATTTGCGTATTTGTATTAGCAGGAGTACACTTAATTGGTTCATTTATTCACTAAAAAGAGCGTAATTGTATTATATATATTATAGATATTTTATAAATAGTAAATTATAATATAACAAAGGATAACAAAGCATCAAAAGAGCTATTATAAATTCATTATATAATATAAAAAAATAACAATATTAATCAATTTTTTATGATTACCTACATACATAATTATATATATATATATAAATTATAATATAAAGAATTTTATAAAGAAAAAGAAAGAATTAAATAATCATTATTATGTTCTAAATGCTTCAGATTTACTTTTTAACAATATATGATTATTTTTCTGAGAAATTTTAATAAATATTTAAAAATAGGTACTCTGAAATTTTTAGGTACTGAAAAATATGTATAAAAAAGAGAGGAAAATCATTAATTATTAAAATTATATTCTTCATAATAAAATTTTCGTCTAAAAAAAATAGGGGTTTCTGGTATTCCTATTTCTCTTCTCATCATAAATTCACATTTTAATTTATTATTTTTAATATAGAGAATTATGTATATATTTGTTTGCATACACACACACACACACACACACACAAGGAGAGAGAGAAACAGAGAAGAGTCAAAATGTTGTAAAATTAATGCATACGGTATCATGGAGAAAAATATCAAATAAAAAAAATACGCGCAAAATCTATTTTTAATTATTATCGCTAAAACATCATCTAACTCCTTTTTCTATATTTGAGACACCATTAAAACATTCTACAATATTTAAATCAAATTATTTAATATTTACGGCCGCTCATTTATATGTGTAAAACTTTTTATTCATGCTGGTCTTACCACGGTAATATCAACATAAATTGCATCTACGGTTACCCTTCTACCTATCTTTGTGTAAAGAACTTAATTCCTTTTTAAGAGATTGCCTACGTACACATTTATAAAAATTCGATAGTAGAATGTTACGAATTTTATAGTAGAAAGCTAGACATCGAATTGAATATACTATGTATCTATTACCATTAAATTAATTCTCTCAGATTTTTTCTAATTTTTCAATTTAATTTATTAATTTACTCTTTGTTATTTAATTACTTTGTATTTGCTTTATACATTTCGAGATATTTCGGTCTTTTCCTTATTTTATGATAAATCATAAAATTTACGACAAATCATTTTAAATGAAAATCGTTGTTTAATTAAAAGTTTTGTTTTTACTTTTGCCATATCTAATAATTACTTGAAGCTTCGAATCGAGAGCGATTTAAATTCTACAGTACCGCATATTTATTCTGCCGTTAAAAGGATTTATGATGTAGTAGTACCCATTTAAATCGCAAAGAAAAATGATATTGATATCCTTACAAACGAAAAGGTTTTACTCGTAAATAATAATCCTCTCTAAATAATAAAAAATACAAATTTCAAAGTAAAAATTATTGAAAGATACAAAGAGAAGATTTGAAGACTCCCCTGTTTGAGACATATTTTAATGCTTCTTTTAATAGTAATCGAGTTCTTGAGATAAAAATTAGAATAAAAGATTCAAGGTAGAAACTTCGAGATTCCTTTGTACGAATATTGTTGAATATTTCTTATAAAAGTCACGTCTTCAAAGTGAAAATCGAAATAAAGATTTATGAGAGATTTAAAGTGTGCGCCTATCCAAGCTCTTTTCGAATATTTTTTTATAAAATAAGCTTATCCTATTAAATTTGAATAAATACGTTAATTATTTTTCTTTATTTAATATGCAGGCTAATTTTATTGTTTTAATAAAAATTTAGTTATAGTAAAAACAAAGATATTTTAAATTCCTTCAATATTTTTTATTTCTTTATTAGACTATTTTTATTTTAAACAATATATCCTTATACATCGAACAATAGTGCTATTACATAAAAGTCAATTATATGAATATAAAAAAAGGATTGGTACCATTATTATCTATTATCGCGCAGAGAATAATTACTACTGGTAATGAATGAAAAGTAAGCTGAGAGCTGAGCATCTCTCGTCGGTATGCTCCCGTCTCGTTGATCGCTATTCAAGAAACGAGGAAGAAATCCTCTTTTCTCCATTTTCCGAATATTTCTGCCGCGAGAACCGGGAAGTTATTAACCTCCTTTTTGCCTCTAATACGCTGCCACTATGTCACCATTCCGCCGACGACGACGTAGTAATTAAAGATTGCCGCGAGCGAGCGAGCGGTATCTCGAGAATCCGCCCGCCGTTTCATTAGGTCGACATATCAGTCGTGCGATTACTTCGCATCCGGGGATATCTCTTGCCGCTTTATAATGCCGAGGAATAAAATAGGATAAAGTAATCTTGCGCGCTACACGCTGGCCTCTTTTTAAAAGCGATAGCGCGCCTGAGATTCATGTAATCAATTTGAATAGCGCGTTTCCTCCCAGTTTTTGTTAAAAAGAAACTTTTTCGTCTTTTTACTTACAATAAAAATCATGTAAGAAAGTAAGATATACATGTACTAAGAGAAAATATGTTTATTATACATTTTAATAGCTTTTTTCCTTTCTTTAATTCGTCGTAATTTAAATATATATATTTTCTGAATAAAACAAGTAATGACTCGATATATACATATGCTTTCTATTATAATTCATATCTTGATGTTGTGTGTAAATAATAAGGAAGAAAGTTAGAAGTGGAAAGAACAATATAATACTAAAAATATACACAAGTTGTATATTATTCATATTTGTTTTCCCTTTTCCTTTCTCATATTTTTCCCATCGAGGTTTTTATTCTGTCGTTAATTTTTTATCAACTATTTCAGTATCTGTGTATATTGTTTCTTAGTTATTAATGTATATTTAATGTGTCTCTATATCTCACATTTAATTTTAAAATATATCAAAATTAATATTGAGAGAAACACAATTTTTTTAAAACGGGAATAATAATTTAGAATGGGAGGCTGAATATAAATTTCGTTCGTGACGATGCATCCATCGCGAGATTCGCACAAAATGATACATTTTCGTCATTTATGGAAAGGAGAAGAGAGACGCGGATTTCGCACAAATGCTTTTGTGTATGGTGAACTGTTATACACGTTCTAATATAGATTTATTCTAGTTATAGAGTTCTAGATTCGATAGGGATTTACTGAGAAATATAGCGAGGTTTCGTATAATTATAACTAGCTAGAGGCGCGATTGCATTATAAGGGGTTCGTCCACAAGCAAATTCTCTTAATGACATCTCTCACTTGCAACGCATATACATATATATCTACTGAAACATTTAGATAGCCCTCTCTCTCTCTCTCTCTCTCTCTCGTTCTTTCTAGCTGAAAGTTTCTAAGAGCGCTCTTCGCGTATTAATACCTATCATATATCTCGCGCAAGTACGTTAACAAGTACGTTAATAAGAATACCGCACATTCGAGTGAGTTTGAAGTGAAAGTTTAAAGCGTATTAATCTTTAATCATAATTGTTGATAGCATTTCGCATGAAATTTTCACGAAACGTTCAGACGGCGTTGTCGCAGAAATTACCGATGACGTATATTCAATATTGATGTATAAATTCAATATATTAATATATTAGAGGTATTCAAGCAAATATCCGAGATATTATTCTTTTAAAGGGATCATTTAAGCGATTAAATTACGCGCACGATTAATGAGAATCCTTCGAGTTTTCCTGCCGGCCAAAGCGAAAATTTATTAAAACGAATCTATTTCCATTGATCGAAAAATAAATTCTGATAAATCGCATTCACGACGTATCCTATGTATTATGTAACCTCTCGTCGTTTTACAGTGATGTAATTTGATATAACGAAAAATTTCGACGTGTCAAAAAATAGTGCTAAACCGATCAAAATGGAGTTTTGATCCTTCTTATCGTCTCGATTGACATCTCATTCTTGCAATTTGTACAATTCACGTTCGGACCAGTAAAACGCAATCATGGATGTACGAAAATTAACAGTGATTCGTGCACAACTATCGCGGGACAGTTTAGTACAAGTTAGACTGAATTGTGCGGAGAATGGCGAAATATTTGCGGAAATACTCAAGAGACTAGATTCGGAAATTGAGGATGATGATTCTCAACCCGCAAGAAACAATCCACAATAATAATCGCACACCGTGGGATGACTGTGTAGTGTATAAAAAAATATATTTGATGTATAAATATAAAAGAAGAAAAGATCCTAAGAGATTATTTTAAAGAATAAAAGATAAGAAAAAAGAAAAACAATAAATTAAAAGAATAAAAGAGAATATTACCTTTAATAAAAGAGAAATTTAAAAAAAAGATTAAAATATAAATAAAAGACATATGTATATATTTAAGTTATTTTTGACAAGAACGACGAACACAATGATAATATTACGTAATGTAACATTATTTATATCACAAGATGACATATATCGCGAGTATCTGTGGTTGTATAAATGAACTTGGACCAGCGAAAGGAATAAATAAAAATCATCAAACTGAAGACGAGAAACATTTTTTGCAAAGAATTTCGAAGAATATTAAGCAAATACTCGTTCAATTTTCAAAAATGCAACAAAATATCAATCAATAATTAACTCGAAATTCGAACTCGACTTTCGAGGAATCCCAGATATCAATCACCGTAATATTTTAACTGATTAATTATTTTTGTTTCGTCACGATGACGGTTTCGAACGAGGAAAGGTCAAGCAATTCGCGATGATCGCTAAAAGATAATCCACCGGACGACCTTCCTTCCACCGTCGCGGACTTTCGATCCACCATGAAGTCCAGAACGTGCGAGAGAAAGAACCGTTCTTCGCGACATAAACGGTGAATCCCAAACATCAGCCTTCTCACCATGCTAAACGTAATGGCGACGATATCGACGAGACTGCCTCGAATAGAGTCCACGTGTTCGTCGGTCCTCGTCAACGACACCGCCACCAGTGCAACGACAACCACGACAACCACAGCCGCGAACGTGACGGCGGAAAACCCGACGGTGGAGAACCTCCCTGAGGATGTCAACATGCCGGCGACGGTGATCAAGGGCATCATCATGGGTGTGATCATCACCACGGCGGTTCTCGGCAATATACTGGTGATCGCCAGCGTGCGGAGACACCGCAGACTCCGCGTGGTCACCAATTGTTACGTTGTCAGTCTGGCGGCGGCCGATCTGCTGGTAGCGATGTGCGCCATGACCTTCAACGCCTCTGTAGAACTCTCCGGCGGCAAATGGCTCTTCGGAGCGGTCATGTGCGACTTGTGGAACTCGCTGGACGTGTACTTTAGCACCGCAAGCATCCTTCATCTATGTTGCATCAGCGTGGACAGATATTACGCGATAGTGAGCCCGCTCGAGTACACAGTGATCATGAGACAGAGTACTGTCGGGTGCATGCTGGGCAGTGCTTGGATCCTACCGGCACTGATAAGCTTCATTCCCATTTTCATGGGATGGTACACGACCAAGGAACATTTGGATTACATGGTGAAGCACCCGGGGGTAGGTGTAATTTTTTTCTCTCCTTTTTTTCTTTCTTTCTTGTAAGAGTTATTAATGTGCGGAAATCCTCGTTGACGCACGAAACATTTTAAAATTTTTAAAAAGAAAGAGAACTCTGACAATTTTACGAATTTTGCAAATATTAAATTTTTTTTTATTCTAAAAAAAAAAGAGAAACTGTGATCAGCTGTGCTCGAAGCTTTTAAAAATTTTAAGATTTTATTTCACCGTTAATGAACAATTTTTGTAAATCTTTCTCGTAATTCACATTTAGATATATCTACTCTTTTTATATTACTTATCAACCATCAAAAGGATTAATTAATGTTAATAATTGAAACAATTTTTAAAACATTTTTCCGTGTTCTTTCAGAGCTGCGAGTTTCGAGTGAATCTACCGTACGCGGTCATCAGTTCCTGCGTGTCCTTTTGGATTCCGGGTCTAGTAATGATCATCATGTATTGGAAGATTTACAAGGAGGCGGTCCGACAACGGAAAGCTCTCAGTCGGACGTCCAGCAACATCGTTCTCAACAGCGTGCACCATCATCGCTCGTCCACCCGACATCATCATCATCAGCAGATGTTGCTGCAGGCCGCCGCCGATACCGGTGAGCTAGCCCTTCACACGGCACACTTCACGGTGCCCACGGAGCTCCACGCCGTTAACGGTGAGTGGAACTCCGTCCGTCTGTGTATGTATGCGATAAACGAGTAGCTCGAGACAGAAACGCAACGCGAAACTTCATCGGGTTGACAAATAGTAAAAACGGATTTTAGTAACTGATTTCTTTTAAGTAGTTCTTAAGCTCTCGATAATCCAGAAAAGGAAATCTTTAAATAAAGAAAAGCTCTCTTGAAGAAAAATATATGTAGGCTATAACTGAAAAAACATATATGAAACACATGAAATTCTTTGGCCAATTTAGACGATTTTTCCTCAGTGAAAATGTCGAAGCACCAATAATTTTCAAGTTATAAATGACTGAAAAAGAAGGGCTTCTCGCCAATCTATAAACTTTGTAAAGTTAAAATATTAACAAAACTACAGTCTTCATTTAATTTCAAGTAGAATTTACTTTAATAGAATTTTTAAAACTTAGTTGATGATCTCCCTCGACATTTTCGCTGAGGAAAAATCGTCTCCAAATTGGCCAGAAAATCTGATGGTGTGCTCCATATATGATTTTTCAGTTACATCCTGTATATATGTATATACTATATATTAAATATATTTAATAAAGAACATAAAAAGGAGATAAATCTTTACATAAAAAAATCTTTAATAAAATATACCTAGATGTTATACACACATTGCTCAATGTTGTGAATTAAATATTTGAATTTTAAATCGTCCATGTCTTACCTGTGCGAAATTTCGAACTCGACTCGTGTGACGAAGTGATAAGAATTAACACAATTAACGATATTATTCACGTCGTAAGTTTTGCGCAACAATCGAGATTTAAAATGCGTATTCTCGCGCTATACGACTGTTATCGCATATTTTGACGAAAATGGTAAATATTCGCTCGCGGGAAATCCGCTTATCTCCTTAAACCATTATGTGAGTGGGAAAAAGATGCCCGAACAGCGCGAAAAAGAGTAATGGAATAAAATTCACGATTTTCACAGCGATGCATTTCGCGCAATTTCACAACAAAATGCTTTGTCACCCTATATATACGATTTCGCTACTAATATCTTCTCCAATTGATAATTCATATTATTGATGATATCAATCTGATATAATCAATAGAGCACACACACACACAATTTGTATAATAATATACAATATACAATATAGACTATTTATAGAACATAATTAATATGGATTACATAAATAAGATAATATATATTCTCTCTCACAGAATATATTTGATTATTATTAGATACATTATTTATAACAATAATTTCAATAATCTTATTATAATGATATAACATTTCTTAACGAAAATTATAAAGATTCTTTAAAAAATTTACAATCAATTTTTATTTAACGAAAAAATACAAAGATTAAAATGTCACATATTTTTGAATATAGATATATTTTTCTCACAATCAGAAATTTTTAAAAATATGTATTTTGTTGTTTTGGTCAAAGTATAAAATTTATAGGATACAAAAGCTTTAATACAGCTTATGCAATGATGAAAGCGGTTTGCAATTATCCCATGATTGGCAATCGAAAATGGTAGTGAACATTATTCGCGCGGGAAAATAGGATTTCGTGGTCCATTAATAAAATCACCGTTCCAGCTATTCTCATCGACCATGAGTGTCATAACAATCCACGTGGGTATATTCTATGGAGCCGTAATATTCAAGAAATTTGCAAATTTATAAATGTAATATTTATAGTAAAGCTGAATTAAATAATTATTTCCTCGAATTTTTTTCTCAAAAAGAATCATTTTTGCTAAATTCATCATCTTTTTAAAAAAAGCAAAGTAAAATTATTAAAATTATTATAAAAATTACCATATTCAGAACAATAGTTTAAAAAATATATATTTTATCTACAGTTTACATTAAACTTTCCTTCATTTTTTCCATTTTTTCAATGTAATATAAAATTTGAGAGATTAATAGACGTGATATAAAGTTTTATATAGTTTGATATAGAATTTTTATTTCTTAAGTCCTTTATAATCTAACAGTATTTCTTTTATTTTTCCTAAATAATCAAATATCTACATAAAAAATTTATAAAATTTATATTTAATATTAATTTAAAAATTTGATAAAATTATAGAATTATAAATTATAAATTATAGAATTAAAACACATAAAGATAAAAATCAATAATAAGTAATATTTTTGTTAACGATACGAAATTTTAATAATTTTGATGACAATCTATTGAAATTGATTAAAAATAAAAGTTTTAATTACATATCTAAATAAATAAAAATAATAGATAATATATTTTCTGATTAATGAAAATTGTACATAATTTCGACAACTTGAATGATTGAACGTGAACATGTATTTGTACTTCAACAAGATTATATTTTGCGGATAAACTATCTTCATACATATACACGTTCACTGTGTGTATACATATATGTAAAGTTAGTTCATTTGTGAAATAATGCCGAAATTAGCTGCCAACGCTGACATACATGCAGACGATCGAATATATGTTTCATGAATACATGCTTTCATAAAGTTCGAACTTTTGCCACCATCAAAACCGTATTTTGAAATAATAATTATAAACGATGATAATGAGAGAAACCTTTCATGAGTGTCCCCCAGTTTTCTAAAACTTGATTTAACCCTCAAATCGCTTGGGATTATTTCATTTCCTATACTTTTATAAAAATAATTAATTTTAATACTTAATCAGTATGTGTTTCAATATTTATTAACATTAATATTTGTATAAACGAGTTATATATTTGTTTATGTAATTGCTATTAATAATTATTTAAATAAATGTTTAAGTCAGAATTAGTAATTTTATACAATACATATTATATATTTACAATTTTTTAAATCTCTCTCTATCATGCATTAAATATATTTTAATTCATCTGCATTTTTCGACATTTTAAAACAATTTGAAAAACAAAACAAAATTATTTGCAATTATACATTCACTTGAAATAACTTTGCCACAAATATGATCATTATTCTGATCAGCGTGGAAGTTATCTCATTTTAACGTCAAGTTGTTAAAGCGAAGTGTCGACTGATCGTTTTATTATGCGGTAATATTGGCGTAAGTTTGCACGATAAAATTCACGTCCGCGAAATTTTTTACCGCGATCTACATGTCTATAGAAATTGTGTAATTGCGTAGTTATTCAATAAAGGGAGCAAAACAGATTGAGCAAAGTTATCATCTATACTTTTATTCTATTCATATAATGTATGTTTTTATTTTTTCAATTTATAATTAAATTAATTTATTTTTAATTTATTTAAAAATTCCGAATATGCTTAATATAAGTAGAGTGATTTTACTTTAGGATAGTTTTGTGTGCTTTGAAAAAAGTTAATTGAAAAAAATTCTTACTTTTATCTGAAGATATAAATTATTATATGCCTTTTAATAAATAGAGATGGCTAGACAGATAAAGATGGAAAAAAAAGAAGAGAAAAAAGTATGAAGCTACACCTCAGAGATTGGACCTTTGCGGAAGGAGTTTGAATACACGGGACGAATACACGGGAGAGTAATCAACAGATTTGCATATGGCTGCAGCCCGTTTCATCGGGCGTTTTCATTAGCGTTAGGGCTTTTATCTCAGACTTGGACAGTCTGAAAATTCAATTAAATCCTATCAAGTCGGCAGTGCTCCCGTGCCGGCAGTGCAACTTTTCACTCTCGATGAGAGAAAAAATTTTCATTGAAATTGGAGCTATTTTTGTTGGCCTTTTCTAAGAATAATCAACTACTTTTTTTATAAAAATAATTTATTATTCTTGAAAAAGATTATCGGAAAAGTCATGTAAACGCTTCTTTATATAATCCAACATCTCATATATGTTAAAGATTTCTTTTTAATTAAATTCTCTCAAAGAGATTTAAAAAGCACACACACATAAAGTAAATTATAAAATAAAATGTCATACTGCTTAAAATTGATAGATGTACAAAATGCAATTTTATATAGGTAATATAATTCTTTTGTTCACAATTTTCTATATCTTTTAATATTACTTTTTTTCAATTCTTTATTTTATATACATATATATTATATATATTTACAATTAATTGTTTCAAAACAATGTTTTATAAAAATATACTATATTTAAATTCTATGTTGTTGATTTGTAATTGTTAATTTACTCAACAATGATCTCAATTCTATACTCTGATAATATATTCAAGTACATATTATCGATATAAAAATACTATACTTATATAATGATAAATATGCTTCAATTAAATTAAAGATTATTTTGCAATCATCGAGGCAACAAATATCATATAAAATTGTATAGAATAAGTAATCGTACAATAGATAGAAAACAAAGCTACAATACAATAGAGATATTGGAGAATTGGAATGGAATAAATAAGACGGAAAATTTCGTGCGAACGAAAATTATGTTATTTTTGTGAAATTATGTAGTACCAGACGGAACTCTCAATGGGATAGCTGTTGCAATATACATCGCCGTGTTGCAAGCTTGCCTAATGGATCCACGTGAGATCCACACATGGAAGGCGGAAGGTATCGTAAATATTATCGGCGAGGAACGAGAACCAATATCCCGTCTGGCAATTTCCGAAATCGGAAGCTATTTCCCGAATAGAAACCCGGACTAAAACCACCGCTTCCTTTCTCTCTATCACTCTCTCTCTCTCTCTCTCCCTCTCTCTCTCTCTTTTGCTCGCTCGCTCGAATTTCGCAAATAATATCGCGCGAACCTCACAGAACAAGCCTCATTAAATTAGTTTTGGAGGCGTATTAATTGGATCGCTAATGCGTTATTAAGGACATCGATTGTCACAGGAATTTCGCCAACGACGACGTAATATCCCAAAGTTCGACGAAATCAAATGCAATAAATTTAACCCTAAGTTTAATCCCTTATTTGCATTCTAAAATGATAAGAGACATGAGATACTAAATCGATTTTTGTTCATAAATTTGTGTAATTTTTATTCACAATGTAAAGGAAAAGAATTTTACTTATATATTGCACTTTCATACGACAAATCTGTAATTGTATATAAATAATTATTTTTCTTCTTATTATATTATTATTTGTTATATAATTTAAAACATATAATATTTATTGTTATACATTATTTTATTTGTTTTCGTATTATTTACTAAATTAAAATTTATTTATATTATATATTATTTTATTTAATTTTCTTTATATTATTTATTATTTATTAAATTAAAATTTTCTTGATTAAAATTTGTTCATCTTTATGTACATATCTTTATTTTACCCAACTTATTAACCTACTTCTTTTCATTATATTAGCTCGATTTTGAAATTCTATCCTTAGAATATATTATATAACATCCTATGTTTCATGCTGAAAGCTCTGCGTTAGTAATTCAAAAGGTGAATCTGACGGAAAGAACGAGCTGGGACGTAACAACAGGAATAAATTAAGGAACACGCGTAATAAATGTAAATACGTCGCTAACCGCGGTTATGCTAAGCAGACGCGTAAGAAAGAGGAAGGTGAGAACTTAATTTCGCCACACGAAATAGAATTGCACTGTAACTCCGTCGCTGGCACGCGACTTGACCCTCGCCACGCGAGCTTTAATTAGGTAAACATTATTTTCTCACACGGTATATATACATTGGGGTTGTCTGCAACTCAGCACAGTGTTAAATTTAATTTTCCATACCATGTATAAGTACACCACGAATGACATAAGAGAAAGCAAATTATCGAATTTCACCATCTTCATATCCTTTAATAAGATAAATTTAAAAAAAAAATATCTATTTTATATTTCCTTGAAAAATGTGTATGTTTAAAAAAATCATTGAAATTATTTTTATTTATTTTAAGTTATGCCTTCTATCCTTTATTTTTTCAAATAATATTTTATTCTTTTGATACTTATATTTTAAATTATATATTTTTAAATTCATTAATTTTTCTTCTTTTTTTATTCTCACAATTAATTTATAAATATAAGTTCATATTGTTTTTTTTTTTTTTTTCTTTATATATCAAATATAAAACTTCTCGCTAAATGTGTGTATAAAATAAATTGGAAATCTAATTAAAAATACAAATTTGTACAAAAGAGATCAATTAATAATCAATCAAAAAAAGATTATTTAAAATAATTACAAACTGTTACAAAATAGAGAGAAATAGTTGAATTAGCTATAAAAGGGATAAAACAAATCAGCGGACAAATTTCTTTTTTTATCCAAATAAACGATTGAGTCAACTATAATAAAATACAAGCGTAGCTTGCAGGGATTGCAATGATTGCGAAGCGGATTAATACACGTCCAATTTCGCTTTTAATCGCGAGAATTTGATTTACAATAGTGCTGTTGTATCGCCTATATCCGACAACCACACTCGCGACAAAATGTGTCGCACAAATGTTTGCTTGAAAACTCTTTCAGGAGTTGTGTAATGAAATGTGAGAGAGAGATATTTGCGCTCGTAAAATGTCGATCGATCAAAATGGATAGCGCTAATTGTGAACAAATGTCAGGAGAAATGTTGTAGTCTGCAGTGAACTAGTATAATTTTCGTTATATCGCATAATTGTTTTATAAAATATTGCTCTTATATTTTTTTAGTGTGTATATATACTTTTTTTCTATCTTATACATATATATAAAAGATTTAAAAAGAAAAAAATATATATATGTACATGCATGCTTGTTCTTTTATACATAGAAGATAGAAAAGAGAGAGGTAGCTTTATTTCTCCCTTTCTGTGCACACGTATACACCTTCACTATTTAATTGTTGGAATTAAATAGCTCAATTGTAAATTTACTCGCTGACAAACTCTCGACAAGGCGAACGACAAATGCAATTTCAGCTCCGCGAGGAACACTGATAGACGCATAGTTTGCCTAGTATGTACATACAGTACAAGCATATCACGTTCTACCGCGGTTCTACCTTTCGGTAAGAAGACTCCGCGATTCGATATAACGATAAGTTACGCTCGAAATCACTTCACCGTGTGGTAAATGGAAGTCTGATTACGCATCTGCGCAAACTTCCCTCGCTTCAAACTTTTAAAAGGCGATACTTGTATCGAGAAGAGACTTGTACTTGAGAACAAACACGACTGATTTGTCGAGCTTTTTAGTTTATTTGGACGTAAAATTTGCGCACATGTAGAGGGCAAACCAAGCAATATCATGTCACTTTGAAAGAATCATTCCCATTATTATCTATTAGATATTTAATTTTTTTTATATTAGATATTAATATTTATATATTCTTCAATTTTTTATATTATATATAAATTCATATCAAAATTCAAATTTTGTATTTTAAATTTTATATATTAATTAATAATTAATATATATTAATTTAGATCTTCTCTTCATATAAAACGTATGATAATTTTTCATAATAATCTCTTATTATATTTTATCTATGACAATTTCGTTAGCCACGAATTTGAGTAATTACGTTTAAGTATCTCCTAAATATATTCAAAAAAATGCAGTTCTTGTCCGTGTAGATGCACTATTGTGCGCCACCGCTATCATCCCCGATCGAAGCCACGCGAGGTTAAGGGCGCTCGTGCATCAGTGCCGCGCAAGCGGTTGCATGCCCGTAAAAAGCGGTAGTTTAGATAGAATCTCGAGGAGGGAGAGAGAGAGAGGCGATATATGTGGCAGTAAAAGTGGTGGCAAGGTCCACCGTGTATAAACGACGCGTGCAATGAGCTCTGACAGTCGTGACCGAGACCGAGACCGTCGCTCCCTCCCCTATTTTTTTCTCCACAATATACATATATTTCTAGTTCAAAAAGAATAATGCATCTAGGAAAAATTGAAAACAGCTTTTTTTATACACAAACGTTCCTTAAATATAAGTATTTGCTAAAATACAGTATTTTCTTTACTCTCTTTTTCTCCTGTTTTGTTGGAATCTTCCGATTATATGTCATTTTAATAATAATTGTCATTATTAAGGAATTTATTATTATCGCAAAAACGAGATTATATAAATTCACCGAATGCGATTTAAATACAGATCTTTCTGGAAGTTAATTGGAAAAATCTATTAATATCTAATCAACCAGATAAATTATTTTACAGACAAACTCAATATCCATGATTACATGATTCTTGTAAAGTTCAAATAAGATTAAAAGATTGCACAAATTTCGTATGATATATTAATATATTACGCGAATATTATAAACATATTGCAATGCATAATGTAAAATATATTTCATGTATTAAACATATATAAAAGTCAGTCATTTTATATAAAACAAGCCTTTGTCTTTCAATCAGACGACAAATTTTTATAGATTACAAAAAATCCAGGCTTTAAATAAAAAGAAAAAAGTTTGTAAAGAAAAAAAATAATACATATCTCCATATATAATATTTATAACATCATTCATTAATTATTGTAAATATAAATGGGAATAAACATAAAAATAAAAATAAAAAAAAATTTATTATACAAAATGATGGCTTACATGACATAAAAACATTGTCCAGCACAAAAATTTCGCGAGAGTGTTTCTAGCTGTTTCAATAATGAAAGTATAATGCCGTTGTATTTTATATATAAATCACATTTGAACGTGTCCTAGCAACTTTTTCGCGGGGAGCAAGCAGAGCTTTTTGTGTCGCACGACGTGATAAACGACGTAAAACACGGTCAGTACGGAACTTCCAATTTTCCAGCAGCCAGCCAGGGGACTTGGCACGGTACAGATGTCAGAGTTCCCTCCGAGTGAGGCTGTAGTTATCGACGAACGAAATGTGTAGAACAATGCCGAAACTGGCGAAAAAAAGAGAGAAAGAGAAAAAAGGGAGCAAAGAAAGACTTGATGGGAAGCCATCTTCATAATATAGAATAATTTAAACAGCATTTTTTTCCCAGTCAAACAAGAATTTAACAAAATAAAAAAAAAACAAGTATAAAAATAGAATATAAAAAATATATATATTATATTTAACACAACAAATACTAATTTATTAATAAATAATTATAATACTGGAAATTTTTTAAATTTAAATTCTTAGTCTAATTTGAATGTAATCTAGTTTTAACTCTTAATGCCGCTCTAATTGATTCTAAACAATCGTGCCTTTTTTTTTCTCGTGGAACGCATATTGGATAATGAATTTTTCCGCAAACTCGAATAGTGAATACCGCGGAGAAAGCTATCAGTGACAATACAGCAGCAATGTTCTCATTCCACAGTCTTTGTTCACGCTCTGCGAATAAAGGAG
Source organism: Prenolepis imparis (assembly GCF_030444845.1). Taxonomy (NCBI): domain Eukaryota; kingdom Metazoa; phylum Arthropoda; class Insecta; order Hymenoptera; family Formicidae; genus Prenolepis; species Prenolepis imparis. The sequence goes on from NW_028141159.1 coordinate 2,245,287, forward strand.
AACCGAATTCGTTCGACTGCTTTTATTGTTTATCCAACAGAAAGAAAAAAAAAGAAAGAGAATAAAAAGATGCTAAAATTTGTGCTCTTTAAAAGAGAAAGGTAGATTTTAAATAAATATATATATCATTAAATAATATTATTAAATAATGTTTCTTTATCCATATCTTTATTATTAAGTAATTACGTTTCAAATTAAAATTCTATTAATATTTTGTGTTAAAAAATTATTCGAAAACTGAAATATATATGAAGGGTGTACCTACAAATTCGTGTACAAAATTTAATGTTGATATAAGCGATTTCCACAAATATAAAATATATAATCATTAAAAATTTTTTCGTTTTTAATATATAAATTATAAAAAAATTATAAAAAATTATTTTATTAAAAATTATATCACATTATGAAAAGGACAGCTGTTTCGCTCTCATAAACGCGAGGAAAATTCCTCTCTCCCACTGTTTGCCGACAAATAAACGCGTGAGATGTAAGACAAATAGCCAAAGGACGTTTCTGTCACGGAGCAAGAGTTAGAAGTTAGAGAAAGAGAGAGAGAGAGAGAAAAGAGATGCGTTCCGTTCTCACATCCATCGCATGTCAAGTTCAATAGATCGCCATTGGTTGGCTTGTTTGCCAGCGCAGTCAGCCAAGAGGAGAAACTAGCAAAAATTGGCTCGTGCGCAACCTTAACCTTCGACCACGAAAGCTTTTCGCGGCCATGGCGAATCGCCGTTTTGTCGACGCGCCATCGCGACGCGCTGAATTTATCGTTTTATTATCGTCGCGAAACTCATCGTTTCCTTTCTCGGAATATGCATTTCGCGATAACGGTTGCGCGATTATCGATATAAATCGCGCGGCCGTGAGCGTTTTATTTTTGCATCACACCGGCGCGGTTAAAAATCGCGTGTCACCGCAGCAATTCGTTGACAAACTCACAAATTCTATTGAAATATAGTTGTTGTAAAATAAAATCGAAATATATTTTTTTTTTATTTTATATACATTTGTTTTTATTCTATATATTCACAAAGCAAATTTTTGTTTCACATAAAATAAAATCTTTTAAAGAATTTAATTTTAATGTAAAATCAAAATTTGTCAATTAAAATCAAATTCATCCTATTTTGATAATTAGTAAAATTAATTATCAAGATTTAAAAAATATATAAAGAGAAAGTGTGATAATAATAAAGAGCTTCTTTCTCATACATTTCATAAAATAAATATAAAAAATTAAAAATGTAACATATGTCTGTCGCAATCATATATGTACAATATCTTTGTTAGCTATAAAAATTGATCTAGTTTTTAATCAAATCGAGAAGAGGAAAACTTTGTGCGAATATTATCGCGAGAGCGCTTTTGAGTGAATTTCGAATGACGAGAATCAAATACTACAACAGAATGATTCGGCTGCATTGATTTTAGGCGAACGCAAACTATGGTAATAATTGTGGATAAAGCCTCTTTGACACTGCAACGTTCAAAATCGCTCATGTAACGAGCAAAACTATCACTGACACAAATCATCACACTAAATAAATTATTACCCGTTAAACATGTCATTATTAAATAGATTGTTAAATTAAGTAAATTGCGTTATATTAAATTTTAATCATATTAAATAATTCACCGCATTACGTGAATCAATAAGTTAAATAATTCATTATATCAAATATATATCTTGATATTTATTTAATCTTTTAATCGTTTAATCTTTAATCTTTGCTATCTTAAATAAATATTCGCGTAAAATAAATACTACTTTTGCCAAAGACTTTTGCGAAGGAAAGATTGACTGAAAGATGAAATAAAAGGAGAAAAAGATTCCGAAAAAATCAAATTATGCACAAAAAAGTATATACAAAAGTACATACTGAAAATAAAAAACTAAATGTTAAGATACATTCTATATATATTAATATTGTATAATAAATATATATTAAGAGTCACACATCTCAGGTAAATATAAATTGGCACTAAATGCGTATGAAGTAATACACGGGATATTTCGCAAAATGTGTGTGTGTGTGTGTTTGCGTCAATCTTTATTATCTTAAATAAATATTCGCGTAAAATAAATAATACTTTTGCCAAAGATTTTTGCGAAGGGAAGATTGACTGAAAGTTGAAATGAAAGGAGAAGAAGATTCCGAAAAAATCAAATTATGCACAAAAAAGAATATACAAAAGTACATACTGAAAATAAAAAAACTAAATGTTAAGATACATTCTACATATATGTATATATTAATATTGTATAATAAATATACAAGAGCCACACATCTCAGATAAATATAAATTGGCACTAAATGCGTATGCAGTAATACACGGGATATTTCGCAAAATGTTTGCGTCAATCTTTGTTATCTTAAATAAATATTCGCGTAAAATAAATAATACTTTTGCCAAAGATTTTTGCGAAAGGAAGATTGACTGAAAGTTGAAATGAAAGGAGAAGAAGATTCCGAAAAAATCAAATTATGCACAAAAAAGAATATACAAAAGTACATACTGAAAATAAAAAAACTAAATGTTAAGATACATTCTACATATATGTATATATTAATATTGTATAATAAATATACAAGAGCCACACATCTCAGATAAATATAAATTGGCACTAAATGCGTATGCAGTAATACACGGGATATTTCGCAAAATGTTTGCGTCAATCTTTGTTATCTTAAATAAATATTCGCGTAAAATAAATAATACTTTTGCCAAAGATTTTTGCGAAGGGAAGATTGACTGAAAGTTGAAATGGAAGGAGAAGATTCCGAAAAAATCAAATTATGCACAAAAAAGAATATACAAAAGTACATACTGAAAATAAAAAACTAAATGTTAAGATACATTCTACATATATGTATATATTAATATTGTATAATAAATATACAAGAGCCACACATCTCAGGTAAATATAATTTGGCACTAAATTCGTATGCAGTAATACACGGGATATTTCGCAAAATGTTTGCGTCAATCTTTGTTATCTTAAATAAATATTCGCGTAAAATAAATAATACTTTTGCCAAAGATTTTTGCGAAGGGAAGATTGACTGAAAGTTGAAATGGAAGGAGAAGAAGATTCCGAAAAAATCAAATTATGCACAAAAAAGTATATACAAAAGTACATACTGAAAATAAAAAACTAAATGTTAAGCTACATTCTATATATATTAATATTGTATAATAAATATATATTAAGAGTCACACATCTCAGGTAAATATAAATTGGCACTAATTAATGCGTATGTAGTAATACACGGGGTATTTCGCAAAATGTTTGCGTCAGTTGACAGTTTCTGCCCGCTCTACTGTTCCCCATTGTACGTCGCGTTCCATTGTTCTTCTTTATCGTTCGAAAGCTAATTATAATCGCCCTTTGTTAAGCGTATAATACGGAAATCTGCAGTACGGCGGCAGTACGTAAAATTTGCATAGCCGCAACACAAACAAAATTTACTTAAACGCGCGCGCGCGCGCGCGCTCGCGCATGAATTATATACTCAATTGATCGATTTCCCTTTTCGTGACAAATAATATTTCAATGACGCAAAATTAAATAGCAAATATAAAATCAAGAGCGCGTGAGTTTCGTTTCGTTTCGTTTATTCGTTTATAACGTTTCAAATTTATGGAAAATTCAGTCATCCAGGATAAATAGTAAAATAAATAATAATGTAGTTATATCGTCCTTTTGTTATCGCGTAATTTATCATAGTCTAATAATTGGTTATATTTACGCACGTTCCCGTTGCAATTTTAGCGCAATGAGTATTATAAATATTAGTCTAAATTACGGCCAAATAAATTCAACTAATTGGCAACAAATTGAATCTGAAGCTTATTTCGATTATGCGCGAAGTAATTAATAATACAATTAATCAAATAATCAAATATAAAAAAGATAAAAAGATGAAAAATATAAAACAGTTATTAACTTGCCATTCAAAACAAAGAAAACACAGATAAAATAAACAAAATAAAATTATATTTAAAAAAATTAAGACTTTAAAATATAAAACAATATAGATTGATATTATATTCGTTTCTTTTTTATTTTCATTTTTTTGCCATTGACATTTGATTAATAAGTTGTCTGTAAATTAATAAGCTGTTTGCGAGATTGGATCTGCATGTGCTTCTAATTGATAGATTTTTATTGGGACACTGTGATTATATAGGTTTTTATTATCGAAAAGCTTATTTGCCAGCGTAATGGACAAATATTCTGAATGAAGCTTGATTAATGGTTGCTGCTAATTGGTTTATTTGTTCGGGAATATCACTGTCTACGTTGCACAGAACGTTCTTTGCTTTTTGATTATACGCATGCTCGATGGTAATTTATTTGCGACAGTCCGTTGCGTGTTTATTTGTAAAGTACACTTTTAATTTTGTTCGTTGTTTGTTCTGATGGCTGATGAGCAATTTATCAAAATGTGTTTATCAAGGAAGAATTTATATAAGATAAATGAAATATATCTTAGTAGAAAGCCGGAATTGGATAAAATATATCACAAAATGAGAATTTTTTATTAATATTTATAGAGAAAAAAGTAAGTACACACAAATTAAGACACTGCAGAGTTTTTAAAGTTAATTACAAATTATAATATTACTATCAAAAAATAAAACAATTATTACTATCAGAAAAAATAATCAGTATTTATATCAATATATTATTAACTATAACTATATAATGAAAATAAAAATATTAATTAAGATAACTGATTGAAAAATCATCTCAAGTATTAAGCCTCAAATACTGTGATACATTTAATACATATATTAATAAAGTTTTATAATTATTGTATGATAAAAAGAAAAAAGAGAGAGAGTTATCTATTGTGCAATATTTCGGTATGTTAAAGCAATAATGTAATAAGGAGTTTGCAAAAGAATTTGCGTTCGTAAATTCTAAATGGATACAATGCGGGATATTCGAAAGGTATAGCCCAGTAGTGAGGTATTTCATTGCTCGCACAAAGCAGATAGCATCAAGCGGTAGCAAATCGTAATCCATGTCGGAATATGCAAATGGCTCTTCTTTGCCGTTACATCGCGAAGCGAAGCGCAGCTCGGCTGGCTGGCTTTTCCTTCGCTTCAATGTACAGAAATCCTTTTGAGAAGTAGCTACCCTTTGTAACTCATAATTTTAATCAGTATTCGCGCGCATCAGGTTGCTTAACTTTTATCAAAGCGCGCGTACTTCACGTCAGCCTTGATAACAATGCTCGGAGATCAGATATATAAACAATGCGAGAATTTGTTAACTTGTTAATCGCGTTCGCTTGTTTCTTTTTATCTTTATTTCATTTCACATCTTTCTTGTTTTATAAAGCTAGTTTTATTATTAAAGATTCATATTCTCATTTTTAATATTATATTTCCACGTTCTTTAAATTATTATTAACTGTCGCATATTTATCTTTATATTAAATTATTATTTTATTTTGCACTTTTATTTTTATTCTTTTTTTTTAAACAATAAAACTATACGTGCAAGATGATATATGTTATTATATATATCGAAATGTTTTTTAAAGTTCTTTAATGTGTTGCTGGTATACGATGCTGAAATATTTATATTGCAATATCTTGGGGCACCCGCATAATTGATATCGATAGAACGTTCATGGGAATGTAATGATATCGCGTCGTTTTTATGCGTAGGATAAGCTCAAGGATAAATTTTCCGTTATAGTCGATTTAAGCTTCGTGTGTCACGCCATTATTCTTTCATGACACGCGCGTGGAACGTAAGGATTACACGAGCTTTCTGATACCTGTCATCGAGAGAAGAATTTTCCAATAAGAAAATTACCTGTCGTAAAATTTGATTATTTTTCTTGCGATTATTAAACGATAATTTTTTCTAAAAAGATATGTTGCAGCAATTATTAATATCATGCGAAATCATTGTGAAATCGTTATATTGTTCTATCCCTAACAACATTTTTAACAGCATTTAACATTATAAAATGATAAATAATGCATATTTTAAATATAAATTCTTTGATAAATTTTATTTGTTCTTTATAGACAATATAATATTTATATAAATTATTTTATATACTATATGCGTTATGTACTAAATAAAAATATTGTGCACAATATTCAGATATACATTTCCGCTAAGAGAAAATAGATTCTCGTAACTAAATAAATTCTCAAATCAATTAATCAAAGAATTCATAGATGAAAGCTAGCTTTCTAAGACAGCTTATATGAATGCGAGAAATAATACCGAGATACACAATGGGGGTCGCGCAAAACTTATTTCCTTCACCTTCTAGCGTCTTTCATTTTCTACACAAGTGAGATCAGGCACCATAATAGCGCTTCTATATAATCACGTTCGTTCCCTCGGGTTAGATCGAACGGTTTCGTGCAGCGAATGTGTACCCTTTCGCTTCCGCGTGGAAAGCTTTCGGTGGATGAAGAAAGCTTTAGGAAACCGGAAGCTCGTTGTTCGCCCTTGACTGGATCGAACGAAGTCGTATTCTCGTCCACGGCCAAAGATCGTCGTTTCTCTTTCTATCTCTCAAGAGTATACGCTCTAAATATTCCGCTATTTTTATTTCGCGCTCGGATTTTATCGATTGCTACATTGTTGTTGCAGCACAATTCGCCCAAACGAAGACAAGAGAACAAAATAAAGAAAATAGTAATATCTATGTATTATTAACTGTCATACATCTTTCAATATTTATCTAAATCTATGTTTTTAAAAATATTTAAATTAATTTTTATTCTAAGAATTTTATTTAAAAAATATAAGAGCAGTAATAAATTTAATATTTCTGAAATATTGTTAGGCTCCTACCAGAAATTATCTTAAATTGATAAATTACTCAATATTCTAATAAATTTTTATATTCATATATATTGTATAATTAATAATTTTAATTATACAATAAACTACGATGAGAAGAAACAATTAATTATCGTGTTAAAAATTCTATTAAGTCATATAAAGATCATTCAAACGTTATGAGATCGAGAGAGATTTTTGGGGAGATCATTGAGGTCGAAATCTACCCTGGATATCTCGACTTCGCGATTCTTAAAATTCGATACGCCAAAATTGGGACAACATCGTAATCTCTGTGGGATTTTCGTGTTTCCATCTACTATCAATCTCGCTTTTTCTTTTCATACGTCGCGGCGCATAGGCTTTGTCCTGATGGCGTGTGCTCGGTTTCCAAAGGGGGTATAAATTGTCGGTCCTAAGATACGATCCTCGAATCGAATCGGAAAGACCTAGTTCTGCTGTTAACCGAGACGTAGATAAGGTAGGAAAAAGTGGGGAAAAAAGAATGGAGTGAGAGACAGGGAGCTTTCGACGAAATATTTATGGGTGAGTTGCTGATTGTTAAGATATGCTAAGAGCGGAATTTAAGTTCTAAAAAACTCGAGTTTTTGGAAATTATTAATTACGACGGATCATCATGCTCGAATTAGAGATTTTAATTCGCATTCCGTTAATATTAATATTGCTCTCAATCTCAAATAAATCAACATTTAGTCCAATTAATCTATGTTATATTAAATTACTATTGTGGCTATTATTTATTAATGACATTGTCAATATTATTGATATTACGTTAAATAATGATGGATATAGATATTATCAATATTTAATAATTTAATAGATTAATATTATTTTAATATCTCTCTATTAATACCATCTATATATTATAGAAATATATATATTATACACAAATTCTAATTTAAATTAATCTATAACTAATCTATTTAATAATCTTAAAACACCGCATCTGTTTAATATGCCCAAATTTTTAATTTGGATATTATATAATCATTGTCCATCTCTTATTAATGTTGTGCGATTTAAATTCTGATACTGATAATACAGATACACATGATAAATCTATGCATCTCTCTTCACATATATGGCGTTGAAAAAAATATTGATTTATTGCGAAATAAATGCGGTTTCTCCAAGCGAGCTCATAAGTATAATAGTATCAGCTATAAATAAGACTCATTCAAAAACATGGAGACGGAAATAAATCTTTATTTCCAGGCTCTATTATGTATATACACGCGCGAGTGTATAGTTACTATCGTTTTACTAAATTATTTAAGACTATCGATTGAGAAACGCTTCTCACCATTTCTCTATCTATTATCCTAACACATAATAAAATCTTTATTGTAGGAGAATTTTAAAGATCTGGAAATAAGTGGAAAAGTTAAAAAAAAAAGAAAAAATATCTGCAAGTTATTTTTTAGTATATATATTTTTATATCATATTTTTATGATTCTAATGTATTATATATTTTATATTTCATTATATACCGGGTGTCCCATTTCAAAGGACCCACTCAAATATCTCAGAAACACTGCGTTAAATCAAAAAATGTTTCCTACAAAAGTTGTAGGATTTCGAGGGGGACATAACATAGTAATATTCATATGACCTCGGGCGGCGTCTCCAAGGTCAAGTGAAGGTGAGAATAAATTTTTTAAATGGAAACCCATATTGTTTATTATAACATCTTTTTCTACTTATTAATTTGAACAACTTTTATCTGAAGCATTTTTTTATTTTCTTCAAAATTCATTCTCACCTTCACTTAAGGTTAACCTTCACTAACCTAGGAGACGCCGCCCAAGGTCAAATGAATATTACTATGTTATGTCCCCCTCGAAACCCTACAACTTTTGTAGGAAACATTTTTCGATTTAACGCAGTGTTTCTGACAATGAGATATTTGAGTGGGTCCTTTAAAATGGGACACCTGGTATATTGTAATTTATTATTATAGTTGGTTTGCTATTTTATTATTACTTTTATTATGCAATATATATGTTCTTTATGTAGAACAATAAAATAGTTTTACCTTTAATCGGCAAGTGTTTCGGCAAGTGGATTACGACGGATTACGTACGCGAAGTCATCTGAGATGTTATCTCGCATACAAGGACTGGGTTTTGCCCTAAAGGAGTAAGTCTTCAAGGCCAAAGGCCAGAAATAGCACAAACTGGCATTGCAACAACTTTGCTGAGACTTAATGTGCGCGATAGGAAAATCGATATAGATGTATTATTAATACATAATCGCAATCTTGCTTGACTCAACAATGATGCGATTGACGTCAGTTTTTCGATTTTTGTACGCTATTTTCTACATCCCTGTCAAAGACGCGTGAAAGAGACATTTTTTTTTGTAGTCTTTGAGTGCCGTTAATTAATTTTTAAAAATTAATCGCGCGTGTTTATGAATATAAATATTAATTTAAAATTAAGATTATAATAATCTGTTAACCATAAGTAAAATTTAAAAAAATATATTATATTATAATTCAAACTTGAATTCTTATTTTACTCGATTTAAAGAAAACGAAAGAGATAGTCAGATGATACATCATAAGATAAGAAACACCTTACAAAAAGCGTAAAAAGCATACGCCAAGTACACAACAACGTACTATCTAAACTTTTACGCAACAAATAGAAGTTTAAAAAAATAAAATATAAACATACTTATATATGTTTGGCGAATTTTACCGTAAAATAAAAGTTTTCTCACTCACCGATCGATGCGCAACAACGAAGTTGATGACAGAGAAGCTACGTCGATCTGTAACACAGAAATATAAAAATCAAATTATAATGGCGCCCAAATCAATTAATATTTCGAAAAATTATTATTGTACAAAATAAATATAAAAATCACAATGCGTATAATAATAAGCAGATATTTAATGAAATAATTAAACAATTTCCGAACAAAATTTTATTCTTAAACGTTTAAATGATACATCATATGTAAAAATCTTTTTTCTCCATTTTCTTTTAACATTACAATAAACAGGAGCGATTAATAAAAAATAATATATAAATGATAAATCCTATCCAGTGATCCTAAGGTTGCTTCGCTATCGCCCGATGCTTCCCAAGCCTGCTTCTCCTCTGGGGTTGTCGGGGTCATCAAGATTTGATTCACACGCGCGACATTTTAAACGGCACTTATAGGCGCGATATTTCGAATTCGCGCGAGACGTTCCACGACATTCCCGAATTCGCGAAGGGCGCGACTTTTTCCACGGCACCTCCCGAATTAATAAAAGACGAAAGACACGATATCGATCGGAAAAGTTAAAAAACCGTTTGAGTACTTAGTTTTCCCTTTAAGATAAAAGCTTTCGGGTACCGAGCCCTCCCACCAACGTCAAGGTGTATCCAATGGGAGGGAAAATTTTCTCGTCGAAAAGAAATGCTTCGAGAAAATAAATACCGAACACTGGCCACTTCTTTCCTCGTCGCTATAAAATATTTTCTTAATTATAACAGACATTATAAAATACATATATTGTGAAATATAATATAATATAAATGTTAAATATTTTATTTCATAATAAATTAATTATTAATAAACGGTCGAGATACAACGACTCTTAATTATTTGCATCGCTCGATGATGCAAGTTAATCGCGATGCACAATGATATATGTATTTGTATATACAGATCGTTAAAGAAATAATTACCTTGTAAATATGTTGTAATTAAAAAGATAAAATATATAATTTATGATTCTCTTATTTATAGCTTTGATTTTTTACTTCGCGAATGAATGAATTGCGCGAAATATTTATTTCGGTAAATAGCTGCCTTAATGTTTCATAATTTTTAAAAATTTGAATCTCAAACGATTAATCTTTCCAACATGATGAGAAAAAATGTAAATTTATAATATTTATGTTAACTTTAAACAGAGCCTTCCCCGCTAATTTCAATTTACGATGTTTGATGCGCGTGCATGATATTTTCGGTGCAACACCGACAAAAAAAATCCAGAAAAGATTAGGCAATTTTCCCGGAAGTCAGTTCGCGTATCAAATCGAAAGATAACAGGGTCATTGGCGAGTATCCAAAGTCGAATATACGCTGATATGAGATTTATATCGCAGTCCAAGAGGAAGTAGGATCGAATTGTCAATAGAGAACTATAGGCAACTCGCGCTCGAGATAAACGCAATGAAAATCAGGTCATCCGCGAGCGAAAATTAATGACGAAATCGCTAATGACGCTTCACTCCTTCCATTGTTTTTCACTTTGAAAATTAGAACGATACCTAAGAGAGTGGCTCGAAAAGATTAATATTTGGTTTAAAGACTTCGTTTAAAGACTTATCCAAAGTAGAAAATTCAGAATTGCGTCAGTACACTTACTTATTGTTAGATATATCGATACGACACATCTCTTTATTAACAATTTCCATCTGTAATAACAAATGATTTCAAGAATTTCATAAAAAAATCTGTATTTTTATTTAAACTTTGTTTTAAGAATTTATTTTTTACTTTACATACTTTTCAATTTTATTTTACTTTTACATTTATAAAGCAAAATTAATTCTAAAGAGTATTATACGTAACTATCTCATAATTGAGGTAATAAAATATTTTTAATAACAATAATAAAATGCTTTTTCCCCTATTAGATAAGGAAAATTGTTAAAAAGAAATAACGAGTGTTTCTAGACAAAACACACACCGCGAGAGAAGCCAGGCTTTCGAAAGGAATCAACACTGCAAGAACGGATATTCCGCATTGGCGTAAAAATCGCGAAACAAGTAGTGGGCGGTATGAACTTTAACGGCGAAGTCGTCGTTCTTTCTCTTCTCCCCTTTCGGAAAGATAAAGAATGATAAGTTGGAAAAAGTCGATAATCCTTCCTAAACTCCAGCAAAGTCAGCGGAGCAACTTGTAATCACGATTACAAACGTCAAACGTGCTTCTCCCGCAAGAAAAAAAAAAAAAAAAAAGGCAAAATGAACAGTATATGGAACAATTCAGGGTGTACAAATATTTTGTCCGTGTGTCTAATTATTCGCTAAAATAATTTATTACAAAATAAAGCTGTAAATAATTTATTTTTACATATATTTAAAGAAGAATTTTGCATATGTAAATCATTATTCTTTAAAAAATAAAAATATTTCAACATCTGCTCTTTTCTCATATTATATACATATATAAAATATGAATTTTAAAAAAATATTATATTTTTCAAGTAAACTTTACGCAAAAAGCTTATAAAAGCTACAACCACACGCGCAACAGTTTCTATAAATCTTTATATAAATTCTATTAAAAAATATGTATATAATTAGTAGTATATCAATAGTAGTATTAAATAAGAAAAAGAGAAAAAGAGAGAGAGTTATAAATTCTTCTCTTTTATTATATACACGAATAAAAAATATATGTAAGTTTTTATCGGAATTCTATATCGTATAAATTCATAAATTCTATATCCTTTATATAAGTATATACATTTATATTTTATTGTAATATTACTTTTCTGATTCTCACATTACTTTAAAGACATTGAAATAGCATGAACGATTGGAACACATCATGAACCGCATGATCGAGCATCGATAAGAGGAACTTGAGATAAGAGATAGAGAGGAACTCAAACGAAACTGCACAGAAAATGAAACGTCAATTCTACGCTTCTCGCAATCAGGCGGTTCCACTCTACTTATTCTCGCTGCATTTCTTCGTTCTCCGTTCCTCTCCCATTTCCGATATTCTTCTCACGTGTTTATACCTCGTTACAATTGCATAATAACGAATGCATAAATGAACTTAAGTACTTGAATTTATCTAGAAAATATTCAAATATTCGCATATCTTGAATCGTTAATCTCAAGAAGAAATAATTATAGAAATTATTGTAAAGAAGCCGGGAAAGAAATCAATATAATATAATAAAATATAATATAATAATAATTATTATTAATGAAATGTAATAAATAATTTAAAAATTATGTCAATTAATATATAATTTCTTTCCCATTTATTAAATAATTGACCAAGCTTTTATTATGTAGAATCGAAATTAAAATTATCTTAAATTTTCTAATAATGTTGTTGAAAAATGTGCTGTAATAGAGATAATTCTTGTGAAATAATAAAAATTGCTAGATTTTGTTTGCGCGAAATCTCCCTCGGATATCACTGTCTTTTGCTTGGATACAACTGCATCTGCAGACGCGATTTAACGCGACAGCGCAATCGAGAATGCAATCAGAATATAGAAAATTGTATGTATATATATGTGTGTGTGTGTGTGTGTGTATGTGTATGAGATAGAATGCATGAAAAATAGCACTGATTTTTTTTATTACATTTTCGCTACTCTCTTTCTTGCTTTTAACTTTCTCGCGCACTTTTCTATTCTCCGACCACTTCGCGCACCTATAATATTAAATATTGAGAGAACGATTATCGTTTATAAGTTTCGCGTTTATGTGAAATTTCGCTTCCCGAGAGAATTTTGCGTTTCTGACGATACTTTTACGGGAGTTATCGAGGAATCTCATGAGTCCGGCAGTGCGCTTAACAGAGGGTTTTCCCCGGGGGTGTTTATCTCGAAACTGAATCACTGATCAAGACAAGAATCGGAATCCTAAGTCTCAAGAAAGAAAAATGGAAAATCTAACGCAATAAAAAAGCTCTACAAGCAAAATTTATATTTTTTCATAGATAAAACAGAAATTAGGGATATTAGTAATAATTATTTTAATTGACAAGAATTACTTCGAAACTGTATAAAATATTTCATTTTTCATTTTTGGCATAATTAAAATTATATGATATAAAAATAAATATAATTTTTATTAATAAAAAATTAGAGCTGATTAAAGATGCATTATTTCGCAAAAATATGGAACATTTGGCGACAGAGAATATATACTCTCCTTTTGTATTATGTAAAAAGCAGTAGATGTTAAACATTTGAAGTGGACAGAATAGTTGCACCGTGTATGTGTGCGTGAACCGCGAAGGATTTTCTATTCTCATATAGGGACATCTCGCTCGCTTTCTCCTCTCTATCGATTCACTAAGCGGTCCGTAAGGAAGAAGCGGCCTTAAGGGCGCACGCTCAATGGTGCTAACCTATTTACCTATGTAGACCCGCCGGGACACCACACCGGGTGACTCATTTCCATCGATCCGCCGGTATTTTCTCGTTGTGCAATTTCCGCTTTCCTCCCTCTTTCTCTCTCTCATTCTTCTTTTTCTCAATGAAGGGATGTTTAATTAAAGCCCTCTTCAATGGTAAACAAGAGAATTAAGCTTAGCGTGAATGAAAGATTATATACAAGATATCTCGGATCAATGTGTAATTCTTTTCTCGTTTTATTCATTCTTTGACCGATTGTAATAAATTCTTTCTTAAATAAAAATTAAGTATACATTTCTTTATTTTTTAAATATGCAACAATTAATGTCTTTAATATTTTTAACGTTAAAAATTATATTTTTTACATTAATTAAATTGTCATTTAAAATTTGATTGAGACTAACATTTTATTTTTCTATTTTTTCGACATCCCTAAAGCTAAATTTTTAGCTTGCAAGTTAAAAACTGCAAAGCTGCACAGCTTTATAGCTGCATTAAAGGAAAGTCGATTCCGATTTTGCAAAAGTATTCATATGTGAATTCTTGCGCGATGGACTTTGGCGTTTTAAATTATGTCAAGTGTTTGTCGTGCAAATAGAATTTACGAAGAAAATATCTTCACAGCTCTTTTATATTTTTAAAAGCAATTTTTTTTTTTTTTTTGGTATACTTTCTCTTCTCAACCTTCATTTCTAGAAACTACTTTTCGTATTTTACGATATTTATTTATGTGCGTTATATATGTGACGGAGGGAATAATTTTGGGAAACTATACTATATATCACAAAAGTTTGGACAAAAACCTATAAATTCGCGGATAACAAACGTTATTTTATCCCATAGCTGGCGTATCTACTTCAGAAACTTTCGTCTTGACTACGGCCTCGAGAAACTTTGTCATTCGTTTCCTTTCTATCAGCGATGCTCGTTCTATTCGCTACGAGAATATCACAGGGTGGGTGGAGTGAATGCGCTTTTTGCTTTCCCTTCCGGAAGGAATGGCGTGTCGCTTGTTAGAGAAAACTTTGATTGAGAATAAAAGTGATAGTCAAATGAAGCTTGGCGTGGTTTAATCGGCTTTCTTGATCGACGAACTATATGCGTTAAAAGCGAATCACATATACAGAAGCTATATGTTTTTCGGATAATCCTTACAATTTTATTCTACATCTTTCAATTATTGTCCTTTTTTTTTACATCCGAATATCACGGTTGTCACTTTTTTCTTTAACGAAAAACTTGCTTGTACCTTTTTAAGTCATCGCGAATTTATTTGTTATTACAACATTAAAACTTCATCCTACTTGGAAAGAAGGCAATCTTATTTTAAATCGTTATATCTCGGAAATTAGTTCGCCGTTAATTCGCTGTTCCTACAAAACGGGAGTAAGTTTATTATCCTATAGCATTTGAAAGTTATAATAGGCTTCTGTTTATCTTCACCGGATTATCTATAGTATACTCTGTCTTGTCTTGGCAAAATGCCTGCAGGATTATATCGATCTGCCAATTTATGCTGGGAAGTATTCTTCTTAAAAGTAAGAAGAATTTCTTTCAATGATTCAATATATTACACAGAAGAAGCATTACGAAAATAGATTTTATTTGTGTTGTGTTTACGATTGCTGCGTTAAAATGATATATACAGAAGTTTCAAAGTTACAGAGTTATAATACCATCTTTTATTAAATCTAAAAATAAAACTTTATTCCCTGATAAAAAAGTAATGAAATAAAGAAAATCAATATATTATTTTAATTTAAATTTTTTAATTAGAATTGTCTTTTTCTTTGAATTGTAATAACTAGATAAGTATAAAGAACTTTGTAAAAATTAATCTTCATATATACTTTCTATTAATGCATGTCTTTCTTTTATCAAATATCTTGTTTATATGTTACATTTTTATTTTTATTTTTATTTCTACTATATTCATTATAAAATATATTACAATTTTTATGTACATATTAAAATACTTTAGACTGAAATCACAATAATCATGCAACTTGGCAGGATTTATTTGTCGATTTCTTACTGACACTATAATTTTACTGCAAAGGCAAATTCACCTAAAGAATGGCTCTCGTCTGTTTAAACTTTCGCAATTGTGTCCTGCTTTAATTTCGGTTGAGCAGAAAACGCGCGTCGTTTCTTCCTTTATCATTTGAGGATCTCATTGTCGTGTATCTGGGTGTACATGGATATAAATGGATTCCCTTTAAAGAAGGGAAAGGACATTTTCATTAAGCTGTAATGAGTAACAATGCAACTCGGATTTTCGCGGTTCGTTATTCGTAAAAGAGCGATTTGCGGATTGAGTCTCTTTCTTTTGCTACCGCGACAATTCCTCAACTCTCAGTTAGACTGAATCTTCCCTCGCTTTCCTTCCTCGCC
Source organism: Prenolepis imparis (assembly GCF_030444845.1). Classification (NCBI taxonomy): domain Eukaryota; kingdom Metazoa; phylum Arthropoda; class Insecta; order Hymenoptera; family Formicidae; genus Prenolepis; species Prenolepis imparis. The sequence continues at coordinate 2,261,647 of NW_028141159.1, forward strand.
AGAGAAGGTGAAATTCCTTTGTGTCAAAGGAAGACGATGCGAATCGCTTTTCATAACGTAACTTCTCGCGTTTGAATATGTTCTTTTGCGAAAAAGTAACACTTTATATTCGACATGGGAGAAATTTCTATTTTCGACTTTTAGATATTATCGAGACTGAATGTAATAACATTCGAACAATATTCTTTATACTGAATATGTTGTTAGTCCTTGGCACAAAGTTCGAAATTTTACGATGACATTTATGATTTTAAAAGATTTCACAAAATTATAGACGTCGCTATAAATTTTGAACTTTGTGTTAAGAATTGACAAGACATAATCGTTTTCATTTAATGGAGAAACTTCGTGCTTAAAAAGTTATATTCTTAGTGTTTAAAAAGTTAAGTTTAAACTTTATATTAAAAATGATTAAAATAAGGATTGTAATTATATATATATATTTTTTTTTTTATATTATTAAATATATATGTATATTTTATAATTTTTTTCCTAAAACTAGGAAAGAGATAAATCATAGACACATATATGAGAAAGTGTGTGCGAAAGGGAATGCAGGAAAGTAGATTATTTCGTTCGAGAAACTGGAAATATCAGCGGAAATCATTTTCCCGTCCATATCCGTCCAATTACATTTTTCCCGAAATAAATCTATAACGATACACAGACAGACAAACACACACACACACACACACACACACATACATATACGTACACATGTCTGTCATAAAATGCCCAAATATACAATCGATAATGCACATAATTAGTCATCCCGTGGAATGTCCTAATTTGAGTTATGACATTATTTTATCAAATTAATGAATGCTGTTACATCGCGCATCGCCGCACTATCTCAAAGCAGCAACTCAGAGCTTAAATATTAAATTGCATCCTACATATCCCCCCTATGACGATTTCCAGTATGTAACGTGTACTATGAACTTTTCTCTCTCATAATATTCATCGTAAACTTTTCTCTCATTTTCACTTCAACGTAATAATATTCGAAATAATATTTAATTTAGTTTAATTATGTAAGAGCAATAAAAAATAATTAGAGAAATATTTATAGAAGAATTTAACGTTAATATAATTTGTATAAATGAATTAATTATATGGAAATGCACATAATTTTTCGATTTTACTAATCTCTTATTTTTAAAGCATTTAGGGATAAAATATTCTTACTAGAGACTTTTATATTGCTTTTAATAATAAGAGAGAGAGAATAAGAAACAGAATTACATAATTATATAATAAATAAAATAAGCAGATGTAAATATATATTGTAAAATTTAGGACCAATCTAAGATTTAATCGCAAAATTCAGAACTTTGACGTGATATTGCATTAGATTGCAACATCAAATGGATCCTTTGTCCGATGTCTCGCTATTCAATCCTAGATTGCAATTTGCAACTATAATCTCTCTCTCTCTCTCTCTCTCTCTCTCTCTCTCTCTCTCTCTCTCTCTCTCTCTCTCTCTCTCTCTCTCAATTCTCAATCTCTTTTGCCAAGTTCCGGCCGATTCGTTAATTGTACAAGGCAGATCGAGATATTCGCAAGCACTCTCGCAAAATTAAATTTAATGCAAAATTAATGTAAATGCAGCATAAAACTAACTTCAGCGTTGCAAAATTGTGTAATAGTAGACATCTATAAAGTACACAAAATTTATTTTCTATTGAATGCAAAATTGATTGCAATCAAAAAATATTGTCAATTAATAAAATGTATTTAACAATCAGTTGCAAAAAAGCTTGAATTAATTCATCTTTGAGTCAAAGCGATCAGTGGTAACTCGATAATTGTTTACATGCGTCGCCGGCGGAAGTGATGATGGAATTACGCCGCCAGCAGTTTGTATTAAACAAACAAAATTGGACTGCCATATTACTGGCAGGATGCGGGACGCGAATATGCTATTAATTAGCAACAAATTACTGCACAATCCAAATATTTCAATTGTAAAATATGGATAATTTCCTCTATAATGACATTCTCTCTGCTCAATCAATCAATATGTACATATTTCTTATATATTACATATTTTTTAAAAAAAAAGAGAAAGAAAAAGAGAAAAAAAAGAAACTTTCTCTACATTTATTCGATATTTATAGAATTCTCTTTATATAATTAAATAAAATTAATAAACATTATAATGTAAATTAATAAACATAACAAGCATATTTTGCTTTTTGCATAAAATTCTATTCTGCATTTTTTTGTAAAATTATAATCTTTATGTTTAATTAATATATTATAATTTAAATTTATTATTTACAAAATTTCTGTTTCAAAATAATAACTTTACAGATGTTATATTTTATTTTTACCTTGTCAACAATACAAGTAATTGCGGCTGAAGAGTAGTTTTAAAAATATATTAATATAATAAAAATATATTATTAGTTAAAATACAATTAATGTAATTCTAAAATAGTTGGAAGCTCACACATGCGTACACAAAGAGAAAAATCAAGTTATTTAAAAATTATTATAAATTTAAAATATAAAAATATCTCTTTTTTTCTATATCACTTTCTTTTCGTAGTTATAGTATAATATAAAAAATTTTAATATTAAAAATTTTTTAATTTTTTAATATTACATAATTTAAATTTATGTAAAAAAATTCCCAGTGCAGAAATAATTTTGCGTATGTAGAATTCAAGAGTATTAAGAAGAAAAGTAGGTATAATGCAGTAAATTATTTTCTGGAATTCAATTATATTATTCAAATTAATTTAATAACAATAAAATAAAATAATAATTACACATTATAAAATTATATGCACAGCCTAAATTGCTTGTATCATTGTGTGCGATCAAAAATACGAGTAACTATAAAATCGTCATTTCAAAACAAATAAAACATTAAACATATAAATTAAAAATAAATTTCAATAAATCAAAATTCGTAAAAATAGCACTATCTTTTTTAATAATCTATGTCTAATTTTCTAATTTTATACCATTCTAGAGTTATAAAACTACGAAAAATTCTTGCATTAATATATTGATATTGATATAGGTATAATAAAATTATGTATATAATATTGATATATAATATAATTATATATATTATTTTAGATAATTATATTTCTTTTAACATTTATTAAAACTCCACTGAGTATGTGATAAATTTTCATTAATTATAAATATAATATATTAGTTGTAATTTATATTCTTTATCAAATAGCATTTCTACTGCATCGAATAAATGTAACAAATAAATTTTATTATAATTAAATTATTATTATATAATCGAACATTATTATATTTATAATGTTTCTCTCTCTCGCGGAATGTAGGGGAGAGGGAGATCAACGAGAATGGTCAGTACTAATATTGCTGCGTGTAGCCTGCGGAATGTTCGAATTCGATTTCGAGTTCGACACTATCCGCTAAACAGAATTCCGGAATATCGCCTAAGCGACTGCATATTGCGTCGACTCGCATCTCGTTTGATTAATTTGCCGAAACGGGTAATTACACGAGCAGCGATGTGGTAGTAGTATCAAATTGTAAAGGATCATAAATTAAAGAGGCATTTGCTGTCAATTTTACGACATTATTGATTAAAGATCGCTTTCATTCGAGCAAAAGAGGGAGAGAAAGAAAAAAAAGAGAAAGCAACATTTCTGTATGTATGTACTTGGAACTATTCTAAAATTAATACAAGTTTTAATTATATAATTTTATAAAATTTATCATTTTATACATAAAAATATATATATGTATATAACTTTATATATATCTTTCTCTTCAGTTTCTATTGTGACATCTTTGAAAAAAATTGATATTTTAAATAGAAAAATTTAATTTAGGATATTTACAAATTAAGATTTTATTTCATTACTTTTTAAATTTCTTGTTTCTTAATTACATTTCCTTGGTTTTTATAAAGTTTTTAGATTTTTTTAAATATGTATAAACAAAATTTTATAAACAGAATTATTTTTTAAATATATATTTTTCAAACAAGAAATGTAATTCAGAACATTTAATCAAATATAAATGTGTAACAAATTCAATTTAGTAAAAATTTTACGAATTGATTTTTAGATGTTCATCATTTTTTTTTTCAATTTCGAGACAAGTCCGCTGTCTTGTAAAAATTCTTAAATTTCGCTTTTCTCATCGTCTTTTCCTTCGTCTTCCTTGCAAAGCGGAATAAACTTTCCTGTGTTTCATACTGTACTTTGTCGAAAAAAGACCTCACCGATTCAATGTAGTCTAAGAAATTCAATGTAGTCTAAGGAACATAGTATATAGTATTTAAATACTGCTGAAACACGCGATTTCCTAGAGAGTTTTACCGAACAAAAACCGCGGAGTAAAAATATTTCTCTTTGGTAAAAATATAAAAAAGAAGGCAGATGGAAGTAATTTTTTCCTTGAGGAAATTATTCAGAGTAAAAAAAACTTGATAAAATCTTAAACTATTATTAACAACACAATTATCTTTATACAGTCTATTAAAAATAGATCTTTACAAGATAAAAAAAGAGAGAATATAAAAATAATAATGCTCAAAATGTTTAGAATATATCTTATATATTATATTATGCAATATAATATTAAAAATAGATTACTATCGCGAAAGTAAATGAATAATCGATTTCATAAGCAAAAAATACTAAATTAAATCAATTATACATTGCTTACACGATTGCTCTGTCGTCGCTTGACGCCTCCCCTTTCTCCTCCTCTTTTGTATCTCTTTTGCTGCTCCTTCATAGCGCTCACACGACACTCGCGAAAACACTGTTAATTACGATCGCGCGGTACTTTGCACGACACTCCCGACGTTAATTACGCGCTTTATTATATTGCACTAGAAAAACAAATGCGAAAACTCTATTTCTTCAGCACTTAAAAATTAGACGAACAAATTCATAAACGACACGTTGCGCGACAATACGTACATATAGGTATATTATATATGTATATAGGTTATTATATCCCAGGGCAATTTTCCCACAATATTGCGCAAGTCAATTTAACGCTTAGCTAAGAGAAGATTTATCGTCAGAAAATATATTATATAATCGAAATTCGATATTGCAAACATGGCAACATTTTTCCAATACACAGATCCCGCGAAATATACGTATCATTAATAAACAATCAATATATCATTTCGTTATTTGGATCAAATATATTCTTACATGTCGCTAATTATCGCGGGATTTAATTAATTGTACGGATTGGATTATAGTAATGATGGAGAATGATCGTACTTCGCGAGAAATAATACGATATTATACGGAGCGACTCGCGTAGCTGTCTGTTCGCTCCAAGTTTTGCCACGCGAATGACTACAAAGTCACAGATGTCAATAATAGCGTGCGATACGTCGTACAAATTAATGCCGAATATCGTGTGTGTGACATTCTTTATCACTACGAAATATTTAATGCATTACAAAATGTGGAATATTCGATGTTCCTTGATTCTTTCAAATTAATTATAAATAAATGGTTAATATATCACTGCTTTTCGCACGCTGTTTTAATTTCTCGATTGATGTATTACTGTGCGATCTGAATTCGAAAATGATAAGTTGAAAATTTCCAGTTGTTTACAGGGAATAATTATCGCTTGTGAAGAGATAGATTTTTATTTAATAAAACAATAATTTGTAATTTTTTCGTCACATTTCGTTTCTTATTTGAATATGTTGACAATTTTCTATTTTGATAAATAATCATCGCTTCGGTATCTGTTTACTTTGTCAATCGTGAAAACTAATTAATCGCGCGAGGTTGAAAATTTCCGGTTATTTACAGGGAATAATCGATATTCCTTGATTCTTTCAAATTAATTATAAGTAAATGGTTAATATATCACTGCTTTTCGCACGCTGTTTTAATTTCTCGATTGATGTATTACTGTGCGATCTGAATTCGAAAATGATAAGTTGAAAATTTCCAGTTGTTTACAGGGAATAATTATCGCTTGTGAAGAGATAGATTTTTATTTAATAAAACAATAATTTGTAATTTTTTCGTCACATTTCGTTTCTTATTTGAATATGTTGACAATTTTCTATTTTGATAAATAATCATCGCTTCGGTATCTGTTTACTTTGTCAATCGTGAAAACTAATTAATCGTGCGAGGTTGAAAATTTCTAGTTATTTACAGGGAATAATTGATGTTCCTTGATTCTTTCAAATTAATTATAAGTAAATGGTTAATGTTAATATATCACTGCTTTTCGCACGCTGCTTTAATTTCTCGATTGATGTATTACTGTGCGATCTGAATTCGAAAATGATAAGCAAATTATATCAAAATCAACGAAAAATTTAAAGTATGACGTGAAATATATTTAAAAATTCGAGGATATTTAATACCTATATAGAATAATTATCGCTTGTGAAGAGATAGATTTTTATTTAATAAAACAATAATTTGTAATTTTTCCGTCACATTTCGTTTCTTATTTGAATATGTTGACAATTTTCTATTTTGATAAATAATCATCGCTTCGGTATCTGTTTACTTTGTCAATCGTGAAAACTAATTGATCGCGCGAGGTTGAAAATTTCCAGTTGTTTACAAGGAATAATTATCGCTTGTGAAGAGATAGATTTTTATTTAATAAAACAATAATTTGTAATTTTTCCGTCACATTTCGTTTCTTATTTGAATATGTTGACAATTTTCTATTTTGATAAATAATCATCGCTTCGGTATCTGTTTACTTTGTCAATCGTGAAAACTAATTGATCGCGCGAGGTTGAAAATTTCCAGTTATTTACAGGGAATAATCGATGTTCCTTGATTCTTTCAAATTAATTATAAGTAAATGGTTAATGTTAATATATCACTGCTTTTCGCACGCTGTTTTAATTTCTCGATTGATGTATTACTGTGCGATCTAAATTCGAAAATGATAAGCAAATTATATCAAAATCAACGAAAAATTTAAAGTATGACGTGAAATATATTTAAAAATTCGAGGATATTTAATACCTTGTTTAATACCTATATAGAATAATTATCGCTTGTGAAGAGATAGATTTTTATTTAATAAAACAATAATTTGTAATTTTTCCGTCACATTTCGTTTCTTATTTGAATATGTTGACAATTTTCTATTTTGATAAATAATCATTGCTTCAGTATCTGTTTACTTTGTCAATCGTGAAAACTAATTAATCGCGCGAGGTTGAAAATTTCCAGTTGTTTACAGGGAATAATCGCGTCTCCCGGGTTACAATCGTGGATTATCTGTCCGTGCGATTAATTAACTGCCACGATAAACGATACATAAAAGAGTATCGTGGCGAAGGCTAAGTTCAGGTAATAAAATGACAAGATGAAGTATATCGACTGTTATTATAATAAATATATATCACGCGGGATTTGCGAATTGGAAAAGTGTTATGTGTTATGTTTGCGATATTAAACGTTTGGCAACTCTCGGCAATTATTGTGTCTCAAGATACGTATATACCTAAAAAAATGTTACTATACGACGCACGGATAGTCGCCTGCCTACCTTCCCATTCAAGCTCTACCGTGTAAATGACGACAAGATGACTGCGCGTAAAGCTTATACATGTGTATCGTAAAGTGTAAACAAAAGTAAGTGCCAAACCTCCTGACATATAACGTGCTTTGTGTGTTCCTTTAATAATTAAATTATTAAAATATTTATTATATACATTTTTAATTTTTAGTTAAATGTTGATAAAGTACAAATATTATTGCAAAAAATGATAGAACACTTCTCTTTTAACAACGAAATTACGGAAATTAATATTCCAGGCTTTTGTAACACAATTTTTAATTTATTAACTTTAATAAAGTTATATTATTACATGTAAAATAAATGCATTTTCTTCAATAATTGTATATATATTATGTATGTATGTACATACATATATGTATATAATTATTAAAATTGAAATCTTAATTTCATAGATACGTTAATCAATTCTTAATAAACAAAGGTAAAAAAAGTTATTTGCGTAGAATAAAGAAAACATGTTTCTTTAATAATTGCATTATTAAAATTTGATTATTTTGTTTTATTTCAATTTTCTCTCTAAGAATGCCTCAATTTTTTAATAATATTTTTAAATATTATTAGACGTTGAAAATCCACAGCATAATGAAAAAATATTCAATTAAATTCTGTTGGAGAAAGGATTATTTTAATTTTTGGCAAGAAATGTCAGAGTACCTATAAATTATTCGCTAAATTTCGCTCTTACTACATATCTCGTAAATCCCAAACTCGAAAAGAGAAATCAATCTTGATATGTACGAGCCAAATATCCGTCGTAGATAATACTTACGACATATAATTTTGAGTAAAGCTCTTTCGTAGTTGTTCGGCATACGCAATTCGAGAGTGGATCGAGGAAACTTTTCGCTTTCTATGATGATCGTTCGTTCGAATTGGATCGGAATTTCTTACTTATTACACGAATGCGTGTGCCTAAGTTTCTTGCAGAAAGTAAGAAGTTCGAACGAGATAGCAATCCAAGGAATTCAGTGTGATTTTCATTCTCACTCTCTCTCTCTGATTGAAGAAATCGCGTGTGCAAATCATTCATTTGCAACACACAACTATTGAGAAAAATACATACAACGTATTTTTAAACATTTATATATATTATATTAAAATTTTAATTTATTTAATTTATAATAAATATAATTTAATTTTTTTTATTTTTAATTTATTTTATTTTAAAATTTATATGTATACATTTGAATTTTTATTTATTTTTAATTTATGACAAGTATAATCAATTTAATTTATTTTTTAAATTTTATTATACCTATATAATTAATTTTATTATAATTTATTTTATTTTACTAATTTTTGTATCTATTTCTATATAATATAAAAATTAAAATTTTATACACACAAAATATACATATATATTAGATGTATCGCATTAAGTTGCTGCAATTAAATTTATATTTAGTGTTTGTTTTCGACATTAAATTTTAACGAAGCAACGAGAAAACCTTGAAAGAGAACTTACACGAAACTCGCGTTCACTCTTCGTTGCGTGCGGTCGCTCCTGCTTTTCGCGTGATCGCCGCCTTTCGGGTGGCTCGCGCCCTCGAGAAAGAAACGATACCCTCGAAGAAGCGATTTCGAGAGCGTGCGGTTATGGCAAAATCGTAAAGGGGAACACGTGCGCAACCTCGGTACTTTAACGCGAAGGCCGCTCGTTGTTATTACGTGTTCTGTGAACCGATCGATCCCACGCATTCGAGGCTTGAACAATGATATCCAAGAAGAATATATATATTTCCAATCTTTTAACTTATAATATAATATATATTTATAAAAGAATGGAACGAATGCACATAAAATAGTTCAAAATAGAAAATAAATTTATATAAGTTATTTCTTTTGTTGAATTATACATCTGAATATATAATTCTTGTATTATATATACGACAATTATATTATATATATATATATATATATATATATATATTTAGATTTAACAATTTAATAAAAAAAATGTCCCTTATATGTATATTATATGTATATGTATATAATATATAAAATATAGATTTTCCAAATATTGTGTAACAACTTTAAAATTTTTTCTGCGGCAAATTAATCCATTATTAACAAGAGAAACTGTTTAACGAATAGATGATTAGATCTGTTTCGTGCTATTCGGCTTCTGAATATAAGTAAATATGATGTATATTTTTTTATTATCTCTTTCGCGGCAGATGCATCCGATGAGACGAGATGTTGCGAAATATGGCATCGATTAAACCGGGAATTGTAAGCGCGAGCAAGTAATGTATGTCCTTGAAACAAATTAGTATATAATATGTTGCTAAGGTTGAAACAATAAAAGACGTTGCCTCTTTCCGCGCGATCTCGGATCAAGATTTCCTAAGATCATGATGCTTCTGCGTAATATGATTTGCGAAATTTTTTTTTATGAAGTAGCTTAAAAATTGATGCTATAAAATACTTCCTTTCCGGATTTCACAAAAAAAATTTTTTTTTATTTGTACGAAAAACGCATTTTTCAATATTCGAGATATTAGTAGACCAGCATGTTTATTTTATGATCATGCAAATATTTACTAAATTATATATAACATGAATTATATCAATATTATGTGTGTGTAACATAATTATTGGATCATAAATAACTATAAATTAATGCATCTAAACTAAAAAGACAGATAAGTAAAAAAATATCATTTTTGCTGAAAATAAAAACTTTGTTCTAAGATTAGATCGACATTTGAGAGATATTAAACAAAAACTAATTTTTTTTATATAATTCGCTTTTTAACGTAAATAATTAGACTGTTATTATTTGCATTTATACGATTCAAACGATTTAAATTTGTGATGATTACTCATAAGTGGTAAAAATAAAACTCGTCAACTATCTTTCTTAGATAACCACATGGGGTTTCCACATTATAATTAGCCTCATTGACTGCACCTTTTTTAAGTTATGACTCATATTTGTAAATGTTTGCATGGTAAAGACACTGCATATTCTCATGCATATCCAAACTTAAGCGCACCCGGATGTGCAATTTTGTATCATCCCGACAATAGAATTGTTCGGAGAAGTCACTGACAAAGGAGAAACAATAGATTCATTTATTTTGCTTGCATTTCTCTATCACGATCTTTCTTTTTCCATTCCTTTGACATATTTCAGTTTGATATAACTTCCAGTTTATGATTGTCGCGTGTATTCAAATTTTTAAATATAATTAATTTAACAAAATTAATTTAAGATGCAATAAAATATTTTTAAAAATATTTGAAAAAATATATAATTACAGCAATATGTATGTATAATAAAAAATGCAAATATACTGATACAGATTTAAAATAATTATACAAATTTAATTTTATACATACAATCTATATATATTATTATATATTATATATACAGGGTGTTCCATTTTAACTTTGCCATCGAAATATCTCGTAAAGTCTAAAAGATACGAAAAAATGTTTCAAACAAAAGTTGTGTAGCTTCAAGGGGGACATAAGATAGTGGAAGAGATTTGACCTTGAATAGTCATTTGAAGGTCACGTGAAAGTCACCGTCAATTGCTTAAATGGAACCTACTATTTCTTTTTACATATTCTTGTAGCTTATCTCGAGAGCTTTCCAAAACCTTATATATGAGTTGAATTTCGTTCAGAATTTCCTGAGTGATAAGGCTTGAAAGTTACAATACCCATTACTCAAGATGTACCACGCGGAGGTTGCCTAGTCGGATTTACACCTCTCTTGTGTTCAGAGAAAGATTAGAGAATGATCCAGCCAGTGAAGGCAAGATCAGTGATTGATCCAGCCAGTGAAGGCAAGATTGGTGATTGATCCAGCTAGTGAAGACAAGATCGGTGATTGATCCAGCCAGTGAAGGCAAGATTCCATTTAAGCAATTGACGGTGACCTTCACGTGACCTTCAAATGACTATGCAAGGTCAAATCTTGTCCACTATCTTATGTCCCCCTTGAAGCCACACAACTTTTGTTTGAAACATTTTTTCGTATCTTTTAGACTTTACGAGATATTTCGATGGCAAAGTTAAAATGGAACACCCTGTATAATTTATATTACATTATATATATGTATATACATATAATAAAATTTTATTTTATTTATATTATTATTTTCTCTTTCGAATTTTAATATTATCTATATATGTTTATGTGCGCGCTAATGTAAAACAAAAACTGATATATTTTCACACTTGTATTCGAAACTTAATATAAAATTGATTCGTGTAAAATGATTCAGCGTTCCACATTCGTATCTCCTCATCTACATTTTGGAATACGACAAAGGGCGCGGTACCATGCGGAAAAAGAAGAGAGAGGTGAAAAGAAAGAGCGAGAGCGTGAAAAAGAGAGAAAGCGAGAGAGCTCGAGGGGGAGAGAAACACGGCGCCGTGGCGAACGTCGCGACGCTCAGTCTACCGGCGTCGTCCGAACATGTACGATCCGTCAACGCGTTGCTACTCGACGACGACGCTGCCACTCGAAATCGTCGTCGTCGTCGTCGTCGGCGACGAAAAGGACGACGACGGTCTAGCCGCGACCTTGCCCGCGAAACATCGATCTGACAACATGTCGCGGATTAGAGCGGAACTCCGGCGTCCTAGAGCCCGGTTCTACCAACGTCGACCTACTAGCAACGTAGTTTAACCCTTTACGGAACAATGGTTACTGTACAAGTCATTGCTCGTGGAAGACTTGAGAAAAATATCCGATTGTCTAAACGTAAAAACAGTGAAATTGAAAATAGTAAGGATTATTCGATAGTACGTACAATATAATATAAGTTGTAGTGAACAATTCAATAGTAAAAAAAATAAACAATTTTTTAAGCAGAGAGATGGTGTAATGTGGAAAATTTAATCTCATTTGATTTGTATCGCAATTGTGCTATATATCTTGTTCTCTGATTGGTTCCATATTAATTGGCATATATCGCATTTAAAATTTAGAAACAAGACTTTTTTATTAAAAATTATTCAAAATTTTATTATGTTTTATTCATAATTATATTATTTGATTTGATTTTACAAAAAATATCTCAATTGGTGAACGTATATAATCACGTGTATTCGTGCAGCTAAATGATAAATAGTATTGAATATAATACGGAATACAATGTTAAGTAAAACATAATAATGGCATTTGATAAACTGGGACTAGTAACCGAACTTGGTAGAATCGATCCTAGACTGCATCGAGATCGCGAGTGTGAAGATTGGCGCTTCATTTTAAACCGCTAAAAGTGAGGGGGATGTCGTCCTTTCAAGAATGGTTTAATTACATAAACTATTTCAACTGTAAAAGTGACATAAAGTGAAAGAGCAATTGCTTCACTCTCTATAAAACAATCGGTGTCGAGTTGATCCGTGGCATCGATAACGCTTATTCAGAAGCTTGTTGTGAAACTTCGCGAAGGTGGTTAGAAACGTGGAGAACCTAACGCGGGGACGCCTGCGCTTTTCACCCCTTACTTGGTGTCCTTGGACGCGGTTGCCCGTCTGGGAATACCGATTCGTAGTAGCGTCCAGACGCGCTTTTAATTTCTTCACGTCTCTCTGAGATTGATAGATGGGATGGCGGATGAATAACGAATGATGACCTACCTACGTTTTTTGTCCCTCTCTTCAATTTATCGACGAAGTCTTTCGTAGCGAGCTGGAGATATACTCAATTCTATGTATTTTTAAACCTACCACCTACGTGAAAGTTAGCCCACCCCAGCATTCGGAATAATTAAATTTTCCGTATACGTCATTTGATTGCACATTGCTTGTAAACGTTTGCCGTTTTTTGAATTTTTTTTTAGATGGTGTGCAAATAAAAAAAATAATATGCAAATATACGCAAACAATGTGCAATCAAATGGCGTATTAAGATTTAATTTTCTCAAATATCGGGAGGCTAACTTTACGTAGGTTTTTTAAATTGACGTAATTATATCATATCATATATATTCTAACCGATAACATACGAAATTTTTCGATTATAATACTGCAACAATCATGCGAAAATTTTAATCCATTTTGCGCAGATAGTGAAATAACTTCGAAACTAATAATGAGATGTGTATTACATTATATTATTAATATTCGAAATTTTCTCTTTGTGATAATATTATGATATTTAAATGAGCATTTTTTATGTAACTCGTATATTAATTTTCTTGTCGCTATTTATTTGATAATTGATTATTATTAATATTAATTTTATTGATATTAATTTTCATGATATAATTAATTCTTATCGAATAAGAAAAATCTCAATTTAATATTTTTTATATCTCTTTTTAATATTTTCTTTATGTTGAATATTTTTTTCATTTTTCTATATTTAAAAAAAAATATATCTTAAAATCGATATTTGTTTCTAAAAGAAAGCAATTTGAGCAGTTTGGAAGTAAACTCTTCAATTCTTCAGGCGCATAAAACGCCTTGGCCGTGGTTCAATCGTCATTCCTATTTACGTTTAAACGAGTTGGCACTCAAACTGAAAACTTCGTATTTCAGCATAACTGATGTACGAAATGACACGACAGGTTATAAATCGGAAACATAAGCACACTCTCATTACAATTGAAGACGGTTAACTCTGTGTTCTCTGACGTCAGTTCTATATTTTCCGGACTCTCAAATTCCTTAGAGCGCTTAACTCTTTTTAGACCTTATAGGCGATCCATCAAATACAAGTCAGCTACATATCAAGATGACACTTTTTTCCCAAATAAACTGTCAAGTGAGAAACATGCACGCACAATAGTCGACAATCTTGTCGACAGTCGAATCATCGATGACATTTTAAAATTTTAATCTCTGAAGAGAAGAAATCTATCGGTAAATTGACAGCACGAATATGTGTCTGTCGATTCTTCGAAACTTTGTTTGCCTCAATGTTGCCTCGGCTGCGAGGCACAGTGAACGAAGGAATCAATTCTGTCATTCGCCAATCGAAAGGTTAACTTAAAGCCATTTTATCTACGCATCAAATAGATCAAATAGAAAATATGTCGCGAGAAAATTATGCCAATCGCCAATCGAAGATACAAAAAATAACAATGTTAAACGATACAATGTCCGATAAAATATAAATAAACGATAAAAAAACATGAATATTCTTCTCATCTTTCATAATCAAAGAAAAAATTAAAATATATTTTTATTAAATTATAAAATTAATTATTTTGAATATCGAGTATTAATTAATAAATTAAATAAGTTATAATAAGAAACATAATAATAATTTTATAATTCTTTAAAATGAAAAAAATGTAGTATCTTCCATGTCTAAATCAATTAATTAATACTTTCCCAGACGTTATTATTGATAACAGGTTCGTTAATTTTCCAAGTCGCTGTTATTGATAAGAGAGAAGCGACACTAACGTCTTATGCGTACATATTCATACATATATGCATAGCTCACAATATCTAATATGGCAAAACCCCGAGCCATTTCTCTATGAATATTGCAGTATCTAAATCCAGGTCTCTCTTGAGGCTTGATTTGCTCTATCCTAACTTCTACTTATCCTGATCCCTTCGGTTACCTCACTTCATCGTTTCGCGTTTCCATCGCCTCGAGGAGACCAAATTCGTGAAGGCTACGTTATTAATGTTTAATGTTTAATAAGGAAATATCTCTCCCAAGAGTTGCCACGAAACCCTAGACACGATCCTCGGTAAGGAAGCGATGCCAAATTTGCACACAAACTAAGAAAGCTACAGCTTAGATTTCATATTGCAAAAAATTTTGCAATCAAATTTTGTCATCTTCATACGTGACAAGAAATCATCGCATGTATATAAATTTTATTACGATTAACATATCCTTTTTTAAAAAAGATATGTAAAGTCGATACTCGCATAGCTCATTGGCTGTCAAGATTCGAGTTGTGCGTTATATTCGTAGCATCGAGAGGCTATCATCGCAAGAGTTAGCAGTTTGACAGTTTGTTCAAAATTAAATAAAATAAAATAATATGATATTAGTTTTAAATAAAATATTTTAAAATATTTTTAATTATTAAATATTATTAATTATTAAATAGTTTTAATTATAATACTAAACTCGATTATAATATTTGACAGATATCAGCTGATTTCTGTCAAAAAATCATCGCGGATAAAATATTATAAAATATTATTTTATTTTATTTTATTTTAAACAAACTGTTAAACTACTAATCCTCGCAATGACAGCCTCTCGATGCTACGAATATAACGCACAATGCAAATCGAAACAGTTAATCAGCATCGGAAAAGATGCAACAATACTTGCAAGAATCGACTTAACGTGCCTTTTTTAGAAAAAGATGTTATAATATTTTATTTTGCCCTACCTCATAGTTGCTCCGATGTCGCTTGATGCCTCCCCGGGCCTCCTCCTCCTCTCTTGGTCGATCGTCATTGCTCCTTCGAAGCATTCACGACACTCGCGAAAATACGAATAATTACGATTGCCCGATACTTTACACGGCACTCCCGACGCGCGACACTTTACACGGCACTCCCGACACGACGTGTGTATCGCATCGCTACCTGTAACAAATAAAATACATACATATATTAGAATAATCTTATTATTTCGCATTATAACATATACAATATAAATATGTAAGCTAGAATTAACGATAGATATATCCACGGATCGTAACACATTCGCGCGAGCGGAAACAGATTAAGTTGGGTTATGTTGAGCAAAAGATTTTGCATCGAATTTTTCGTGAAATATGCGTCTCGAACAATTACGACTACACATTACCGTTGAAATTATGATATGCGATTGATAAATATTACAATACAAAGGTTAGAAATCGTTTCTAACGATTATGCTTACTAATTAATCACAGCGGGACGCAGCTCCAACTGCCTGATACTCGCGGCGTTTCGGTAATGGCCGAGGCTACAAACATCGGCAACTTCACTCTAATAACGCGCGCGCGATACTATATACATGACTTAATATTAATAATTAATTAAAACTCGAAGGAGATTCGTTCGAAAAGATATGGCTTTAAAAGATATAGAAAGAAAAAATATTAATCGAGAATAAGGTAATATAACATATTATTTACAACATATTACTATTTTATAACTTTTACCATATTATATTATTTTAAAATTTAATTAGCAAATTATAACATAGGTACACAATATAAATATAAATATGTAAGCTATATTTAATTAGCAAATTTTCGCTTTATTAATATTTTTTGACAGAAATCAGCTGATTAAAGCATTAATTTGCTAATTAATTTTTAAATATAAATGTTATAAAAAATTAAAATAATATAATATAATTTAAATAATATGTTATAATACTTTAAACTCGATTAATATTTTTGACAGTTATCAGCTGATTTCTGTCAAAAAATATTAATCGAAAATAAGGTATTATAACATATTATTTACAACATATTACTATTTTAATTTTTTATAACATTTATATTTAAAAATTTAATTAATAAATTAACGCTTTAATCAACTGATTTCTGTAAAAAAATATTAGTCGAGTTTAAATAAACTTTATATTATTTTTTTTTAATATTATCTTTTAATACAAAACGGAAGAATGGCGCGCGCTTGGGTTGTTCTAGTAATATAAATTTTATATAAATGTAATAAATAAATAATAAATTTCATCCTTTTTTTAACATAAACAATCTGCTGTTAATTATGAGAGATGCGTTTCTATATATTGTTATCAAAATTGCAAAAAATATTATCGTAAATATATTTTATTAATAGAAAGAGGTGCAAAATTATTAAATTTATCTCCGTGCTATTTGCAAAACTACTATGGAATATTTCATTTTGATTTTTGTTCAATATAATACGGTGTCTTCATTCAAGCTCAATTTGTACAAGAATAATCGTTATTAATTACTATATTGCATTATTCATTATGATTAATCGTGTAATAGAAATTTATATGTATAAGAAAATAAAAAAGAAGAAAAAGATTGCCCCTATACAAATGCGTGAAGCCATCTGTCTTGTTTTAATTAGTAATACATTGGATGTTGCACGCAACTTACAATTAGTTTCGCCATGACAAAACCGCGCCGATGCGCGATCGCGGCGATTACGGTAAATCAGGTTTCGAAATTGCAGTAATTGCTCGAGAACCCTCGTTCGTGCTCAAGTCGTCTTTCCAATACCGGGGAAGTTTCACGCGAGGAAGTCACGCTGATATATGACATCAATGTCCGGCAATTTTGTCATAAACCAATTGTCGGCGGTTAGGAACTGTCGCTTTTCGCATTTCCAACTGAAAATTTGATATATTGCTTAATTGGCTGTAAATTAACTTTGCTGCAAAGCTGCTTCGACGCGTCTTTACGGAGGTGGAACAGAATATATCTCAATTTTCTGCTTCTCGTTGAAGATATCAATTTTTAATATATTACATTTGCTATTTAACATATTTTAATAATTAAGAAAAGAACTCTAATTGAATATTCGTATATATTAAGTTTAATCTAGATTAATAAAACTGCAACATTAAAATCAAACAAGACATTAAAATAAAAACATGAAAATAGAACAAATAGCATATCAAAAAAATACAAAACCATAATATTAAATATTTAAAAAAATAAGACATTAATTATATTGAAGTAAAACATTACATTAATCTCGATCAAGTGATAATAATGTGATACTTAGAATGTTTTATACAATATATATAAATCATTTATAGGTATTATATTTTAATGGAGAAATTGGATATCGATATGACGATAAAAATGAGATTAATGGTTAAATTGGTTGTAATGATCCGTAAATATGTCAGTAATAGAATGCTATATTCACACATCGAATCTTAAATTCTCGATTCGTTGATCTGCTGTTAAAAAGAGCCGGAAGAAACCCTAAATTATACGTTCGTAATCATGAATATAAAACGAAGCACTTCCAAGAAAGCGAAGGAGAAATCGTTGATGGGACGTTTTCGTCATAACGATCGTGTCTTGTCGTTAATAATACAGTCAGATGTATTTGCAGATAATACACTCGCGAAGCCACATGTGGCATATATAACGGCCAATATACGACTGGTACGATTGTAATTTCGACATCCGCCATCGCGATGAGTAGCTTCGAGAAGGGGACGAAAGTTTCCGTCAAAAAAGCGCCATTACTCGCATCCACGTCGGATTTATTGCCTCGTTTTTTTGCTTCTTGCGACATTGCTATAGATTAATCGACATCGTTTTCATTATATTTTCAGATGTACAAAAAAAATAGTCAAACATAAAAACGGTTAAAGAGAGAAACTAATGTATACATATAACCATTCATTATTTTTATTTAATCTAATTTAATTCAATAATTTTTTAAATTTATTATATTTATTTCAAGTTAACTTTAAAGAATTTTTTTACTCATAGGAATATCTTTTTTGTTAACTAATTTGATTGAATTAGCGTTTAATCTTATTATTTTATTCCAGAGAATTTTTTTAATGATTTTTACATCATAGCTAATAAATATATTTCCACATTTAAAATTAATTTTTCAATAAAAAAGAAAAAAAATAAATTTGTCTCTTAATTAAATTAAAAAACAGATTATATTCATCATCGTTCAGCAATCTAAAAACAATGAATGATTAAATCTCAAAAATCCAAAGAATTTCGCGAACAATATACGAATTATAGACTTATCTTAAATACGAAATTATATTGTCTCTCCAACTTAAAAGTAGTTTAAATCATTATCATGGAAAGCGATATGGCCAACTTGAATCACAATGGATAAATATAGTTAAACTTGGAATGACGTTTATATGTGACGTGCTTTTATATATACCATATAGAGATCTAATTTACTTAAAACGAGGTGCTTGAATCGCCATCATGGCGAGAAACGATTGTGGAAGCCGACGAACTTGTCAATGGACTTTCGTGAATAGACACTTAACATGATATTACGACTTCCGGTCTGGGATGGAAGTAAGTGAGCCTCCGTACGAGGAGGTAAACCACACAATATTTAGAATTAATCTTTCTTCGAACCTCGAGGACGTTTCTCAATCGGACAATCCGGATGCCGAATCAAACAACGTAATTCTAATCGCCTTCAAGGGCGTCATAATGATCAGCATCATCGTCACCGCTTTATTAGGCAACGCATTAGTGATCGCAAGCGTCAGGAGACACCGGAAGTTACGTGTGCCCACGAATCGCTACGTAGTGTCCTTGGCAATGGCGGATCTTCTGGTGGCAATGTGCGCTATGACATTCAACGCCTCCGTCGAGCTTTCCGGGGGTACTTGGCTGCTAGGAAGCATTATGTGCGACGTGTGGAATTCGATGGATGTATATTTCAGCACCGCCAGCATCCTTCATCTTTGTTGCATTAGCGTGGATAGATATTATGCGATAGTCAGACCGCTCGAGTATCCGGCCATTATGAGAACAGTGACAGTTACTGCTATGCTAAGCAGCGCTTGGATATTACCGGCCCTTATCAGCTTCATACCCATATTCATGGGGTGGTATACTACGCAGCAGCATTTGGATTTTCGCCGGAAAAATCCGCAGGTAGCGAAGTTCAGCGCGATATATTTCAGAATTCAAATGTTTATTCAGCTGATTTATTTTTTGTCTTGATAATAAATTACACCTCGCATCATTCATAAAATTGTTTCCTTAAATTGTAATGTTCAAAAATCGATTAATTCTTCGAAATCTAGACTCGATGAAATAATATTTCAACAATTTCAGAGCAAATCGATATATTGTTTCGCAAAATGTCTTAAACCCTCGTTTATTAATGTTTCTAGTTCCCTGCTTATTGCGCTCTCTTAAGAATTATATGAGGTGATATTATAAAGAGGTGATTATTCCTTGTTTCGATTTCCTCTATAGCTTTGATTGCATTCTTATCTCATAAACATTAATCTATTTATCGCTTTTCCGATCCCATTGTCTATTTATACCCGACTCTAGTCTCGATTCACATTCGTGACATTGGCTATTGTATTTACGAGATATAGAGAGAGCGCAGAAAGATTAATATCTCTCTCACGAAGTTTACTTCAGAGAAAATTAATCAATATCAGTGATTTATTTTCCCAAATATAAATTTTCCATATTATTTTTTGTAGAAATATTTTAGCTTTATCGCAATAATTGAATAATATAAATATTGTACAATTCTATAATGTATTTTGAGAAAGAATAATTTTTAAATAATTTATATGAAAACATTTTTAAATGTAATTTATAAATACGAGTATAACATAAGTATTATAAAATCTTTAATAATAGAAAAAAAATTCAGATATCTGAAATTACAAAATTATTAAAATAATAGTAAAATAGTAGAACAGAAGCACACAGTTGTAAAAATAAAAAGAGATATGTGTCACATTGATATATTTCGCTGAGTATTTGAAAATAATATAAAATGCGATATTATGAATGATGTGATTTGTATCAACTATTATATCCACATTGGAACCGTAAACTATCCAATCGATACAGTTTACCGTCGGAAAACTGCCAGCGATAGGGTTCATTTCTCACACAACTTTTATTATTATAACTATTATAAGTTTCTTACGACGTTCTTTCCCTCGTAATAATTACCGAGATTCGAAATTTAATTGATCTTCAAAAATAGAATCGAACTAATCGCTACATTTATCACTTACACTACCAATTAATGTTCCTTGTTTTTCACAATTGATTGTATTATCATGTCAGGATATCTCAACAGGAGGCAAAATCAATAGAGTATCGTGTATTTTGCTATCATTTTCTTAACTGGCTTCAATGTAGTTATTTACAATATTTCTTGCAATAAAAATATCAATTTAGACTTTAATGAATTTCCAAATATGTATCAAATTAATTGTTATATTTATTTTCTCTGCAATTAATATATTTTTTATGATTAAATTCTCTCGTAATTTGTGTTGCATTACCATTTCCTTAAGTAGCATCAATGTAATTATTTATTTTGCAAAAAAAATATCAATTTAGAATTTAATGAATTTCCAAAAATATAATAAATTAATTGTTATATTTATCTTCTCTTTAACTCATATTTTTTATGATTAAGTTCTCATAATCTCGTTTTGTCAGTCATTATGAAAACTGTAGGTATTACTTTGACTAGTACTTTTTAATTACAAAGAAATTAATTACATATCGTAATTTATATGCTACTAATATCACATCGTTTTTGAAAGCTAATTATGTAAAAGCCAATAAAAATCAATCACGTTTAAAAAAGGGCGTTATTTTCAAAGTCCTTATAATTAATCGTGTATAATTAGTGTGAGATATATCACATTACTTTGAAAAAAAGCAATTCATTAACGTTGAAGTTGCAGTGATAAATCAGTTGCAGCATCGCAGCTTCTCTCTAAGAAGCATGAGAAATTTGAGAATTTACAAAAAAAAAAAGACAAATCGCACGCGACACAGAGGAACAGTAGAGAGAAAAGCATATCCTAAATTAAATTTCACTATAAAAACATTTCCGAATTTTTAACTTTTTAGTATTATCCATTTTATCCAGCTTATTCCAGCGATTCTTTAATAGCATAATTTTCCTCAATTTCATTCACAGATAACTATTATATTATTAATACTGCTATTATTGAAAGCAATAAAGTTACGACATCTTCGATTCGTTTAATCTTAGATTTATTAATATTGCACGACAAATCTATCGAGGTTCTTTTTTTTCATTTTTAATTAAAAAATGGAGAACTCCTTTAGATTTCATGTTCCATAGGGTCCAGAGTTATTTAGGAATTTTTTTAAAAACTGTTACTTCGTAAAACCCATTCATACATAATTCAAGAAGGAAATTCCGACTACGTGATAATCCTACGTGTTTCGCGCGATTGAAAGCTTTCGGCTTCTGCGATCTTAGATCTGCATGTTCGTGGTGAACCTTCCGTACGCGGTGATCAGTTCCTGCGTGTCCTTCTGGATCCCGGGTATCGTGATGATCATCATGTACTGCAAGATCTACAAAGAAGCGGTCAGGCAAAGAGCGGCCCTCAGTAGGGCATCCAGCAGCACAGTGTTGAACAGCGTTCACGTGCGCCGCTCCTCCGGTGGTTCCAGGCACCACTCCAGGACGTCGCATCAGCTGCTGCTGCATCCGAGCGATGCCAGCGATTACGGAAGACCGCTCTCTTATAGGGCATCGGCGGCAGAGCTCAACATCGAGAACGGTGAGTGCGAAAAAGAACCAGTCGAGAGAAGAGAAGAAAATAAAATAAAATTTAAAGAATAGAATAAAACAAAAGATGAAATAATAAAATGAAAAAATAAAAAGAAAAAAGAAAAATAAAATAAGATAAAAAAATGTATATGTAAAATAAAAGATAATACAAAGGATTTTACGACTTAGCAAACAGAATATAAGCTATGATATTTGATTATTTATTTAAACGTATATATTATAAATTTATTTTATGTGTTTTAAGACACTCGCAAAATTAAAGTAAAAAAATATCTATATAATAAAATATAAATGAAGAATGATAGAATATAAATGAACAGAAATGAAGAGAAAATTTGCTAAAGAAAATATTGTGAGATTCCGACGTCAAATCTTGTACACTGAATGTACAGAAAGCATTGGAGCGAAAATGGTGTCCCTCAATTATCGGTGAAATTGAGCGGTGGCGAATTCAATTGCTTTTCCATTCCCCATCCATCTCTCGTCCAAAAAGCCTTAATGCACGTTTCAACCGACGTGCACAAAGCGAAGATTATTACTTTAGCCCGCGGCGATTTGCCTTTTTCTCTCGCTACGGCCGATACGTCGAAACCAACCGTGTAATCATCGATCCGAGGAGAAATTTCGTTCGAATTTCGTGGCCAAATGACACGCGGCGCAAAACTGCATGGCCATTATGACGGTCGTTAATGACACAAAGAACATTAATGAAACTCTCTCGACACGTGTATTACACTCTCCGGCACACAAACAAACATTCACACGTATATTTCATTATAACAATAATAAACTCTTATTTTTCTTTTCATCTGTAGAGTAGTCTAAAAACAATATTAAAGATTTAATTTAAAAAAAATGTCTAAATTTTTCAAATTTAAAGTTCTGATATCTCTCCCTACCTAACCTTTTGTGACAATCTCAAATAACTAAAATATAGATAATTATAAGAAATATATTTATATTTTCTATATATACATATATGTATATATATATATATAGATATGCACTATTTCAGTATTTAAAAAATGACAATTTAAAACTAAAAATCAAAAATACATTATTTAATTAAAAAAATTTTTTTAATTAAAAAAGAATAAGAAGTATATCTAACGTAAAATATATAAAAATAAATCAATATTTTTTATCTGAATAATATAATTTTAAATAGCTTCATAAAAACATGAAAATTTTTTAAAATTATTTTTAAAAATGTCAACGCTACAACGAAATAATATCCATACTTTGTAAATGAATAAGTTAATCGCTTATATAACGAGATCGACAAGAAATTTATTTCCATATCGGATTGACAGTTAAAAGCACCGCTTTATAACGCTCAATTTAACAATGACAGAAGTATTTACGAGTTCATAAAGGTCAATAAAGTGTTTAATTAACCTTTAAATGGTAAACGGTGTTGGAAATCTCGGTAAGCGAGCAAGATTATATAAAGCTGTCAGAATCCGATTTTGAAATGAATGCCGCAAATTACATATCATGTCAAACATCTGCTGTTAGAAATACGATATACAGTATGTTCTAAAAACTTTCATTGAGTGATTGAGCTGAGACTTTGGAGACAGATTCTTCGACAAATCAAAGTAAACTTACTTAAACTCTCTTTTATGAAAATTCTATAAAAAATAATAATTTAATTGAATTTTTGAAATATTTAATACCAGATAAATTAATACAAAACAAATTAATGTTAAAAACAAAATTAAATATTGAAAAATTAAGAAAGTAAAATTTTATATGTATGTGTGTAATTTTGGGTAATAAAAATGTGTTATTCGCTTACATGCTTAGATTAGATATATTTTATTTTGAAATTTCTAATTCTTAATATTTTATAATTCTACAAAAGAGATAGATAAGTAAAAATTTAAATTTAATTAATAATTTTATAAATTGATCTTTAAAGTTGTAAACTTTTAAATATTTTATTGTCATTAATTTTAATTAGGTACTGTATTTTTTTTAATTTTGAACCAATTTTCAAATTTTCACCAATTAAATAATTTATTTATTACCATATAAATAAGCTGTTTCTAAATTAATTTTTTAGATTAAAATTTTTTTAATTTAATTTTAAGTTTATATATTTTTATATAATATTGATATTTCTTAAAATATATTAAAATACACAATATCTTATTTCAAGCTATTTTTCTATATGATCGTCGATATTCACGACCATGAAAAGAGATGTGCAATATATAAGTTCTGATATAAATCACATCATTGCAACGCGAATTGAATTTTATTTCCAGAGCATCTTTATCTTGTGAAATTTTACATCATAGATTGTATATTCTGTGAATGTATATCTTATACGAAATTTTTAACATATTGATTGATATGCTGCCATTGTATAGCACAAACGCTATAAACGCCAAACGTCACATTAGAAAACGACTGTATATCTACAAATGCGAGTTTAATGTCAAAGTGAATTAATTGTCTATATTATTATATACGTGTAACAATATCTCGTCCCAATCAACACGATTCACAATGACACCAACGCAGTATTCTATTCAAAATGCACATCCCGACAGATTTTCCGGCTGTTATTTTCCCCATCTCGAAAAAGAATGACGACAGCTCCGTAAAAGAAAAACAAAAATTCGTGTATATTTTTTGCGTTTTATATCTGATCGCGTAGAAAAAAGCGCGAAAATTCACGTCACCATGAATTTTCCGCAAATGCGTTTTGCGACTTGCACGTGGCAAGAACTGCGGTGGATTTGCGGTGGATTTACTGAATACAAAAACTAGTTGTATATCGTTTAATAAATAGAGAGAAAAAATAGTTTCTTAAGATTTAAAAAAAAAATTCTTTAGTTAGATAAATTATTAAAAAAAGAGAGACAGGAAAGAGAAGAGAAAGATACATATGCCTATATATTGGTATAAAATGCAACATATAACCATTTTTAAAATTATTAGTGGTGTGTATATATTTCACATTTTCCAGTAATTGCTCAGGTATCTATCAACTGCGTAATATCGTGATTTTTACACGGTAGCTTTTATTTATACCACCTACTACTGTGAATCTTCATTATAAGTTTCCCTCGTAATGTAATGAACTACTGCTCATTTGATAATGACTTCTCTTTTACAGAGTTCTGTGCATTTTTTAAACGACAAACAAATACGCGGTAGATATTAAATGAAAATTTATATAAAACAATGCAAATTTGTAAAAAGTTTGAAATACAACACATAAATTTAAGAAATTTTAGAAGTTAGAAAAAGAATCGCGAATATTTTTAGAATAAAAAACCAATTGCAAAATTAGATCCTTTTCTAAAAAAGATATGTAAAGTCGATACTCGCATATATCAAAGTTTATTGTTGTCGCTTTTCCAATGCTCATTGGCTGTCAAGATTCGCGTTGTGCGTTATTATTAACATCGAGAGGCTGTCATCGCGAGAGTTCGCAGTTTGACAGTTTGTTCAAAATAAAATTAAATAAAATAATAATATCAGTTTTAAATAATATGTTGTAATACTTTAAACTCGATTAATATTTTTGACAGTTATCAGCTGATTTCTGTAAAAAAATATTAATCGCGGATAAAGTATTATAACATATTATTTACAATACTATTCTAATATTTTTACTATTTTAATATTTTTAACATATTATTTTAAAATTTAATTAGCAAATTAACACTTTATTAATATTTTTTGACAGAAATCAGCTGATTAAAGCGTTAATTTGCTAATTAATATATTTTATCCGCGATTAATATTCTTTGACAGAAATCAGCTGATAACTATCAAAAATATTAATCGAGTTTAAAGTATTATAACATATTATTTTATTTTGAACAAACTGTTAAACTACTAACCCTCGCGATGACAGTCTCTCGATACTACGAATATAACGCACAATGTAAATCGAAACAGTCAATCAACATCGCGGAAAAGATGCAACAATACTTGCAAGAATCGACTTACAATTAACAGACCTTTTTTAGAAAGGGATGTCATAATATTTTAAATTCGATTAATATTTTTGACAATTATCAGCTGATTTTTGTCAAAAAATATTAATCGCAGATAAGATATTATAACATATTATTTAAAACATATGTTACTATTTTAATATTTTCAATATATTATACCCCCATTATCGCTATAGAAATATTATAAAATAAACAATTTCTCACTCACCGATACGTGCAATAGCGGAGTTGTAGTACACAGCACATTGATCTGAAAACAAAATATTCAAATTATGTTATGTGTGTGTCGAATATCTCATAAAAAATGCAGTTTAGAAAAAATGTTTTATTTTGCATACCTCATAGTTGCCCCGATGTCGCCCGATGCCTCCCTGGGCCTCCTCCTCCTCTCTTGGTCGACCGACATTGCTCCTTCGAAGCATTCATGACACTCGCGAAAATACGAATAATTACGATTGCCCGACACTTTACACGGCACTCCCGACACGCGAAACTTTACACGGCACTCCCGACACGACGCGTGAATCGCACTGTGTATCGCAATGCTACCTGTAACAAATAAAATACATGCATATATTAGAATTTCGCATTATAACATACACAATATAAATATGTAAGAATTAACGATAGATATATCCACGGATCGTAACACATTCGCGCGCACGGAAACATATTAAGTTGGGTTATGTTGGCAAGAGATTTTGCATGAAATTTTTCGCGAAATATGCGTTTCGAACAATTACGACTACATATATTAACGTTCAAATTATGATATGCAATTGATAAATATTACAATACAAAGGTTAGAAATCGTTTCTAACGATTATGCTTACTAATTATTCACAGCGGGACGCAGCTCGATCTGCCTGATACTCGCGGCGTTTCGGTAATGGCCGAGGCTACGAACATCGGCAACTTCACTCTAATAACGCGCGCGCGATACTATATACATGACTTAATATTAATAATTAATTAAAACTCGAAGGAGATTCGTTCGAAAAGATATAGCTTTAGAAAAAAAAATATTAATCGAGAATAAGGTATTGTAACATATTATTTACAACATATTACTATTTTATAACTTTTACCATATTATTATTTTAAAATTTAATTAGCAAATTATAACATACACAATATAAATATAAATATAAATATGTAAGCTAGAATATTTAATTAGCAAATTTTCGCTTTATTAATATTTTTTGACAGAAATCAGCTGATTAAAAGGTTAATTTGCTAATTAATTTTTAAAATAATAATATGTTTTAAATAAAATGTATTATAATACTTTAAATTCGATTAATATTTTTGACAGTTATCAGCTGATTTCTGTCAAAAAATATTAATCGAGAATAAGATATGATAACATATTATTTACAACATATTACTATTTTAATTTTTTAACATATTATTATTTTAAAATTTAATTAACAAATTAACGCTTTAATCAGCTAATTTCTGTGAAAAAATATTAATCAAGTTTAAACAAACTTTATAATTTTTAAAAAATATTATTTCTTTAAACACAAAACCGAAGAATGGCGCGCGCTTGTGTTGTTCTAGTTTATAAAAAAAGTCAAATATAACATTTAAAAATTTTAAATATTTAAGGAATAATATTTTTATACTTCTGAATGTTTCTGAATAAAATAATTATCAAATTAGACTTGTAAGAAAGATCTAACATATAAGATCAAATTTAAAAAAAAAATAATAAATTTCGAAATTGGAATCTCTTAGCAATATTCCAAAATAAATCACTCGTGAATAATATCAAGCACGCGCGGAGAACTCACGATTGGAGTAAAATGTTTATCATCGAAATCAAAATAAACTCCTCGCATTTCGATCGGCATCCCCCCTTTAATACTTCGGCGCGATATTACATTTCTCGCAATTCTCGCATCCTCAAAGCGATGTGCTTGAAAGTTCACGACAGTTTTCCATCCCTCTCTCTCTCTCTCTTTTTATCTTTCTCTCTGTCCTCTCTCAACTGGCGTCAAATCGTTTCGCTCGTGAAAATAACATCAGGAAGTCGTGTTTCTAATTTTGACATGTAATCCGTAGAGTAGTGTAGTGAAGTTTATTCGTCGTTTACGAACCAAGTATGAACACGTCTAATAATAGATCATGTAATCTAGTAATAGATCACATCCTCAGCAATGCATCATATTATACTCTACACAGTGATAGTGTCGTAACGTTCGATCAAATAAAATAACTGCATATGATTTTTCTCTCTCTCTTTCTTAAAACTTTTTCTCTCTCTTGTTTTGTATAATAAATTCTGTAATTTCTGAATAATAATTTAATTTAATTTAATTTTTGAATAATAAGTTATACAATAATATTAAAAAATATAAATAATTTTAACTAATCACAGTATATAATAGGGTAAGGTTGCCTATATTGAACCAGTTTTCAGTTTTTTTTTATAACTTGCAAAAACTTAATAAAAATGGATTATAAACTGATTGGGATTTATCTTTGATCTGTTGGTAATATTCTATATTTTTTTGAGATTTTTTGCACAACTATTTCTATTGCGGATACGTCTTTTTTAAAACCTCTGCAAATGGTACAATTTTGGCAACCGGTTGCCAAATTGTACCATGGGGTTTCCCAAATTGTACCGTGTTTCCTTTATCGTACCGATATGATTTAATTAAAAACCGTGAAGGCATAAAAATAAAATACAAACAATTTGAATAAATACATGTTTAATTGATATCACAGTTCGTGTACAAAACAAAAAAATATTTTTTAATTAAAAAATAAACATTAAAATTACAAAAATGAAACATTTTCGTTTTTAAAAACTTAACTTAAAAATCAATTGAGATCACAGTTTGTACCTATACAAAACTAAAAAAAAAAAAATTAATTAAAAAATAAACATTAAAATTACAAAAATAAAACATTTTTATGTTTAAAAACTTAATTAAGAAATAAACAACTATTAAACAAAAATCTGTTTTTCAATTAAAACAAAAAATTAATATAGGTAACACAAAAGAAATCATATAAACTGCTTTCTATAGAGAACAAAAGTCACAGATGTAGTCTTTTCCGGGAATAATGTTAGCACAAGAAAAAGAAGAGAAATTGTATCCTACAATTCCTAAATTGTACCGGTACAATATAGGCAACTAATAGGTGGTACGATTTAAGAGACTAGCCGTGTTTTTCAAATTATGGTAGCAAAATATACACAGAGTGAGGCTATGTCTACTAATGCCATGCAAATATGCCAATTTTAATGTAGTATAAAAATGACAAGCAGCTAAATTAGTACACCTATTGAAACTTTTTAAATGCCTTATGTAAAAGTGGGTAAAACTTACTTCTAAAACTAAAAAAACTTTTATTTGATCTTTTTAAACAAATGCTTTCGTGGACAAACATTCGCTTCCGTGTACTAACTTTATGGCGTTAAGTGAACCTCGCATAATACACAAATGGCGCTAGACCTTCGGATTTTATGAAATATAGAAATGGTACAATTTAGGAGCCGGTACAATATCGGCGACTTTCCCCTATATAAATAGTATCAAATTCTAGATAATATCAAATAATAAAATTTTATAAATAAATCTTATACTAAAAAAAATTTAATTCTATAAAAAAAAAGTCTATAAATCTATCCTGTAATACATTATAAATAATAAAAAAAATGTTTCTAATGACAACATATAAACATTTTCTAAATAACTTTTTAATTGATAAAATAATATCATTTTCATTACAGAATAAAATTCTATGAACAAATGTACAAACTGTATACATATATGTATTGTTCCGAAACTTTCTCTCTCTTTCCTCCGACCTTCCACCCTCTCTCTTTATATGTAAATTTAACCATTTTTTAAAAAGGTTCTTCTTTTGATGAAACAAAATCTTATAAAAACTCAACGCTTTTATAAAATGACTAGGCATTTTTTAACTAAAATGACGGGTTATAAAGAACCTGCATAATATATAAAAGTTCTTAACATAATTTATTTTAATTTTTCAGACAAGATGTAAACGAAGTACCGTAACTGCAATCATAACTGTCCCGCCCACGCAAAAATCTTTCAAAATGTCATTCGTTTTCAAAAAACTTCGTTATAAATTCTCAGTAAAAAACGTCGAAGATTTCTCCATTCAAAAATGAATAAACACGCATAGAAACATAAATATCAACATTGTGTAAATACATCCAAATATATTGCGATATCAAAAGGGAGAAAAAAAAGAGAGATATTTCGAAATATTGCGCGATTTTACCGTTGAATTTTCGTTATTCAACAACTCTTTCACTTATCCTCTCTCGCACGTTTATCGAAACTTTGCGCTCGTTTATAAAAAGCACGACTAAAAATTGGCATCGTTTGAAAAATTCATAAAATATATAACAAAAATATTTCTATAACGACCTCAATCGGCACTTTACCATCTTGTCTCACCGAAAAAAAAATACTGTTCCACGAGCAAGATATGCAAACGTATCGATTACTTTACATGATATCTTCTATGGGGCCTATATATCGCGGAGAGACATAAAGCTGCCAGATTGCAGGTATATATAATCTGATTGTACCAGATTGCAATTAATTTATATATGTGTAACGCGTGCACGCGCCACGAATTTTGAATCACAATAGACATTGTTTCGTACCGCAAATCGAGATGATTTCGCAACTCTATCACGATTTGCAACACTCACTATACAAATTACATTTTGATTAGAATATTGCGCATGCATGTTTATTGTTGGATACACATGTGCGTAAAAAAATTAGAAACCTAGAAAATATATGTAAACTCAATTTAAATAATTTCAAGGAAATATTTTTTTAGCCTAGAGTATTAAATGGTCTTTAGTCTATTAAATTTAATTTATTATTATTTATTATATGTAAATTTGAGGTTTATATTAAAAAAGAAATTGTTTATTACGTCTATAATATATTGAAAGATTGTTCTTCTTATTCTTTAAAGATTTAAATCAAAAGAGATATTTAAAAAATAAATTAAAATTGTATGTGTATGTATGCGCGTGTACACGCGCATGTATCTCTTATTTTAGAATTTTGCTCTAAAGTTTTTAGAGACTTAAAGAGAAATACAATACAACGTTACAAAAATGAGAAATTCGATTAAACTTCATTTCGTTTCGCCACTTTTAACATTCAACTTCGAGTATCCTCGCCACCAACCCCATTAAAAGTTCGTTGAAGGAAAAGTTCCACGCGAGCGGAAGTGTCGGCAATAGTTTTTAAAGCCCTCAGAAGTTGAGGACTTCAGAATTACCAATTCTCATTAAGGATCGTAATTGCGACGCAAAGAATTCGCTGTCATTAAACCACTATCGCGGAATTATTTTCAAAAGATTAATCGGAGTTTAATATATCTATATATAAATAAGTGACTATCTCGAAACCTCGAGATACCCCGTTTCAATCCTCTATGAATGCCCGAATATAAAAATCGCCATCCTTCCATTCCTCTCCCATTCTTTCTCAGCAACTCGCTGCTTGGAATTTCATTCCTGCATCTTCCTCTCTCGCTCTCTTTCTTTTACATTTTTCTTCTGCTCTTTCACTTCGTTTTCGTCTCACTCTTGCAACGCATTCACCAGATATTGAGCGAACGAGTCGCGGGCT
The DNA here is from genome assembly GCF_030444845.1 of Prenolepis imparis. Classification (NCBI taxonomy): domain Eukaryota; kingdom Metazoa; phylum Arthropoda; class Insecta; order Hymenoptera; family Formicidae; genus Prenolepis; species Prenolepis imparis. Next base: position 2,294,030 of record NW_028141159.1, read on the forward strand.
GCTACCCCGGACGGGAGGGTGTTCCCGTCGGGGCTGGCTGGCTGGTTGGCAGCCTGCTGCAGTCGCGTTCACTGACCTACCTCAGCCCGCTGCTGGGTCGAGAGATCGAGTCTGTCTTTCTCGCGATGCTGCGTTGCTCTCCGATTCAGCTTCATCTCATTGCTGATTCATTTACGGGATCAAATGCAACGCGAAAGATCGAAAATAAATAAATAAACAATATCTATGTATTTCGTCAAGATCCAATACTAAATCGTCCAACGTTGTCCCTGACAAATCCCTCTCATTTATAGTTTTTAATTAATAGAGAGAACTTTGATATTTTCGCTTCTGATTTAAGAGAAATTTCTAATTATTTTCAATTATTAACTTTCGAAAATAACAAGATTTATATCAGATATAAAACGAGAAAAAATAATAAAATTATTTTATTTATCCAAATAAATAATAAACATTTTTTAAGATTCTTTTTATAAAATAAAAATTTATCAATTAATTATATTCATTCTATAAAAATGTATAAATATGGGCCGATATTTTTGTTAGGGTAAAATTATCTTCAAATCTTGAATACGTAATAAAACAGAAATATTAGCTAGTAATTTGCTGGTATTGTTCTCCAATTCAGCTTCACTTCATTGCAAATTCATTTACGAGATCGAATCCAACGCGAAAGATCGAAAATAAATAAATAAACAATATCTATGTATTTCGTCAAGATCCTACTAAATCGTCCAATGCTGTCTCTGACAAATTCCTCTCATCTATAGTTTTTAATTAATCAAGAGAACTTTGATATTTTCGCTCCTAATTTAAGAGAAATTTCTAATTATTTTCAATTATTAACTTTCGAAAATGATAAGATTTATATCAGATATAAAAATAATAAAATTATTTTATTTATCCAAATAAATAATAAAAATTTTTTAAGATTCTTCTTATAAAATAAAAATTTATCAATTAATTTTATTCATTCTATAAAAATGTATAAATATGGGCCGATATTTTTGATAGGGTAAAATTATCTTCAAATCTTGAATACGTAATAAAACAGAAATATTAGCTAGTAATTTGCTGGTATTGCTCTCCGATTCAGCTTCATCTCATTGCCGATTCATTTACGGGATCGAATCCAACGCGAAAGATCGAAAATAAATAAATAAACAATATCTATGTATTTCGTCAAGATGAAAAACTAAATCGTCCAACGTTGTCCCTGACACATCCCTCTCATCTATAGTTTTTAATTAATCGAGAGAACTTTGATATTTTCGCTCCTGATTTAAAAGAAATTTCTAATTATTTTCAATTATTAACTTTCGAAAATGATAAGATTTATATCAGATATAAAAATAATAAAATTATTAAATTTATCGAAATAAATAATAGAAATTTTTAAAGATTTTTTTCATAAAATAAAAATTTATCAATTAACTATATTCATTCTATAAAAATGTATAAATATCCGCCGACATTTTTATTGGGATAAAATTATCTCCAAATCTTGAATACGTAATAAAAAAGAAATATTAGCTAGTGGTTTGCTGAGACATCCTCATCCCCCCCACCATGAATAAGTCAGATAAATCCGGATCAGATTTTTATGGCCAATGAAGCTTGAAAAAGTGACGCTTTGGCACTAATTTAGTACGTAGGAAGTCGTATCCGCAATAAAATGACATGTGTGTGCGTTCCTCGCCAACAAAAGATTCCTCCAATTTTTTGCCAGCCTAATCCATCAATCCATCCTGGCAGTAATTACATACCGGGCATAAAAGGCGGCAAAAGAATTAATAGACAAAAGATTTATAATCCTCACTTAATGAGAAAAATTACCGTAATTGCAGAACAATGAAGAATGGATTCTAGCGAAAGCGTTATATTTAAGTCGAAGAAGACTTCCGCAAAAATAAAATGTAATTGACAAATATTTTTAACTTTCAAAAAATCTAGATATTAATGTATATGTACATATATACAATGTATGTGTACGCGCACCGGCAGAAATGGTGTCCGGCGTTAGATGTGTGCGAATACGTGTATGACTTTCGGCTGTCATACACGTATTCGCACACATCTAACGCCGGACACCATTTCTGCCGGTGGGTGTACCTAAAAGTTTTTAATTATTATACTTAAATGTCTAATATATTTTTCTAATCTTACTTAATCTGGGCTTGCCTCGGAGATTAGACGTTTTATCCCGGAGAAAATTGTCGTGCAGGCTAATACACCGTATGACTCTGTTCCGGATTACGGTTTCTCGTTCCGCAAAATGAACAGCGCTGGATCAGCTGCCATTTTATACGATTCATCATTCCGGACATTCACGAGAAGGGCTCCGGATCTTTTTCATTTTCTATTTTACGACTCTCGCGAAGCCATAATGTGTGTCTACCGATGATAAAAGCGTGGCGGTTAAATGAAAAGCTTATTGGCAGGCGAATCGATCGTGAAGTATCGACAGCTTAACGCAATGTGTCTAGGTGAACTTCAATTTTATGGAAGCAGTCTACAATAACATGACGAAAATTATCTTTTAGTCTTGCGAAGAGAATACTGCCAATTTATATCAATTTATTAAAAAATCTAGTAGTCATACATTTTTCCGCACGACATTTTACAATCATATTATTTAATGGATTTAATTTATTATGGGAGAGTAAGATTATTTTATATTTTTTTAGAATTATCATTTTTGTTAAAAGGATAAATTCGAAAAAACTTTTTAGAAAAGGAAATTTAATTCTTTTATTAATATTTTATTCAGATTTTATCATTTTTATTCTTATTTATAATATATAGGTTATTAAAATTTTATTATAATTTTAGAATAGATTTAAATTATTCAGATTTTTATTAAAAAATAATTTTTTCATAGAAATCTCGTTCTCTTTTTCAGTTCTTTTGATATTCTCTATGGTATTCTTTTTGCAAAAACTATATTAAGGAATAATTAAAGATACTGTTAAGAAGAATACCATGTATCGTAAATGATTTATGGCCCTTTTTTCTGCTGCTAGTCTGTTACATTGCATTTAGAAGTTAGGTAGGTGTTAATTTATGATTCTGATTATTATGTATTTGCTTTCATTTCTTCTTTTTGATATGGATTTTACTTTAATTATTTGAGCACAGTATTATCCGTATAAAGTATAAAATAATATATATGTTAAGGGGTATTATATAAACTTAATTTTATTACATCTTTACAACGGCCACAATTTAATTATATGTTCAGTTGCCGAATCATTTTTCATATATAGACTACATTATAAAACAATGTCTATTTTATTTTTTACTTTCTCGAATGCGCCTAGAGATCGCCCAATCGAATCAAATCGATATACAGCACGATGACCTGATTTGCGCCATAGGCCGCACAACACGCTTCCTCCCTCGTATACTTCGTGACCTAATTTTGCGAAAGGCCTTTCAGAGACGTCGACATTTAGCTAAGTACATATCATTCCCCCGTGCGCATGTGTGATGCGATCTGATGCGTGTCTACATACATATGTGTATAGCGGCGTCGGGGATATTGTTGCATTAAAGCAGTTATATGGAAGGCAACCGTAGACCGATTTCCGAGGATGGTGCACTTCACCAGTTACGTTGCACGTTGCATGCCTATTAACCTCGCGAGCGATATCACGGGGTCGAATCTCGATGCGGATTCGATTGAGCACGCGTTAAACTTCGTTCCTCTTCGAAGAACATTATCGCGTCTCACTGTTAGAACTACTATAAGTGATTGAATCGTAAGTACATTTTATTGCGGCGAGCAAAAAAAAAATTATTATATAATAGCAATAGAAAAAATATAATAATAATAACAAATATGTTATAATGATAAAGAATAATAAAGAGAGAGTAATGTACAGAGAGGGGGGGGGGAAGAGAGAGACTCCAACAAAAATTTTATTCTCTCCTTTATAAAAATAAAAAATAAAAATTCTATTAATTTTTTCTAGATTTTGTTTTTTTCTAGATATTTCTATATTTTTATATATTATTTTTGTCTATAAAGTTTTTTAATTTTAGTCTTATAATGTTTTTCAGTTTCCAAATTTTTAAAAATTAAAACTAGAATTTAAAAAATTCTAAAAAATTCTGAAAAATTTAGAAACTTAATTTAAAAGTCCTGGAATCTTTTAGAAAAAAAACATATATTTCTATAGATACTAAAAATCATATATACATTTTCTGTGCTCCTTATTTTTATACATCTGAAATGTTAGAAATAAATTCTTTTCGTTTTTTTATTTAAAAAATTTAGACGTTATAGACATATAAAAAATAAAATATAATTTCTAAATCATTAAAATAAAATACAATAAAAGAAAATCTGTATTTTATATAGTTATCATAAAAATCAGGAACTTCTAAAAATAAATGTAGTTTCCAATATCATTATTTTATATTCTTTTCTCATAGAAGTCTTTTCTAGAGCACAATAGTGTCTGGCTCTTACGAGAGAGGAAATAATGTCTCGTCGAAACATTGAGATCTATATCGCGTGTTTTGTCTCTGTGACGGCAATTCGATATGCAACATCTGTATCAATCTCATCTTCTCGCGAATCACGTTCTCAATAATAGACGCGACCGGAAAGAAGAAATCAGTTCCCTTTCCTTTCAGTTAGCGGATGACGCGCAAAATTACTTACATAAAAAAAAAAAAAAAAAAATAAGATTATTAAGGATAACTGAGTAATATTTTTTATATCTCAGAATATATTTTTTATAATAAGTTTTATACGATAAAATATTTTTCTAGATAGAATATTTTAAATTCACACAAATATCAAATTTTAATTACACATTAAAATGAAATCCAATTATATAATTCTTGAATTATGTATTTACGTATTCTGATATGTGTATTGCTAGAAAATTATATACATATATTGCAATAAAAAGATTTACTAAAAAATTATAATTTATCAAAAGTAATAACATATCCCTAGATAATTATTGTACAAATTATTTTGTCTCCGCTTTAATATTATTAATCTAATTATAAAAATAATTGTATTGGTTTAAATTTATATTTTATTATTCACAAATATTTTAAATTGTGTGTACCTAATCATCCGTTATGATTATATGTATATGCATTATCGCATTCGGTTGTAAGTCTCATATTCACTAGGATTCAACCTGAATACAAGGATGATGGTGTCAAATTCGCGGTGCCATTTGCGCAACGAACTGTACAATGAGAAACTTGACAGTAATACCAAGTAGCTACTTGTGTTGAATATGGAATAGCTTAAAATAAAACTATCGAATCTTTTTAACCAATTCAATTCGTTCAATTTTGAAATTATTTTCTTTCTGCAATTAGATATTGATCGAATTTTTTCAATTTTTAATAAATTATATATTTCATTTATCTTATAATATTTCATATACAATTTTAATATAAGTTGCATATGTTATTGCATATGTAAATTGATAGAAGTTATATAATAATTTTATTTAAAAATTTTTATAAATATATATTTTATAAATATTTTACACCTCTTTACTGTATTTTTCTTATTATACATATCTTAAGAGATTCACATTAAAAATCTCATTAGTACAATTAAAAATAATTAAGGAATAAATTTTTGAGAGATATATAGACAATTAATAATAAAATTAATTAAATTAATTAATAAGTATTAATAATAATAAAAAATATGTCTCCAAAAGATTCTTATTTTTATTAGAGATCTCGACATTTTTGTCGAAGAAGGATAGATTCCATCCAAAAAATCTAAAAAGTTGTCCATTTTTTGAGATATATTATGTTGTACGTTTTTTTAATGGTCAATTTCTGTGCATCTGTCTGTCAGTTAGTGAGAAATGAAACTGATGTAATTCCCGACAAGATCCACATATTGTAGATGAAAGTGGAACAGCGGACAGTGCATTTCCGCGAGGTTCAACAAGAACATCTCTTTGCCGCAGGCGAAATTTCGCCTGATAATTCTCACGATGGAATTCTGTTGCCATAATTACATAAGTTCAGCACGATTTTACGCGATTATATTTTGCTCGAAATGTTCGGAGTTCATGTGGAAAAAAAGCAACATTTAACGGTACATTTTGTATCAAAGAGCCGACATGTAATTCGAGTAGTCGATTTCACGATCCATTATTAACTGCAGTTTAATTGAGTCTAATTATCCATTATCGTATTATTTGTAATATAGAACCATGTATTGCACGATTCCATTGATATAGAAACTACAATTAAAGCGCATTATGTTCGAAATAGAATCTTTTCAAATATTTTCATATAACAATTTTACACATTTTTTAAAAACAACATTAGTTAGGATTTAAAAAATAATTTAATGTTACTATTTCATAGTTGCATAAATTTCAAATGCAGAGATATAATTTCAAAAATTAAGAATAAGATATTATAACATATTATTTAAAACATATGTTACTATTTTAATATTTTTAACATATTATATATGTATATGTATATACCCTCATTACCGCTATAGAAATATTATAATAAAATAAACAATTTCTCACTCACCGATACTTTACACGGCACTCCCGACACGACGCGTGAATCGCACTGTGTATCGCAATGCTACCTGTAACAAATAAAATAAATACATATATTAGAATAATCTTATTATTTCGCATTATAACATACACAATATAAATATGTAAGCTAGAATTAACGATAGATATATCCACGGATCGCAACACATTCGCGCGCGCGGAAACAGATTAAGTTGGGTTATGTTGGGCAAGAGATTTTGCATCGAATTTTTCGTGAAATATGCGTCTCGAACAATTACGACTACATATTAACGTTGAAATTATGATATGCGATTGATAAATATTACAATACAAAGGTTAGAAATCGTTTCTAACGATTATGCTTACTAATTAATCACAGCGGGACGCAGCTCCAACTGCCTGATACTCGCGGCGTTTCGGTAATGGCCGAGGCTACAAACATCGGCAACTTCACTCTAATAACGCGCGCGCGATACTATATACATGACTTAATATTAATAATTAATTAAAACTCGAAGGAGATTCGTTCGAAAAGATGTAGCTTTAGAAAGAAAAAATATTAATCGAGAATAAGGTATTGTAACATATTATTTACAACATATTACTATTTTATAACTTTTACCATATTATTATTTTAAAATTTAATTATCAAATTATAACATACACAATATAAATATAAATATATAAGCTAGAATATTTAATTAGCAAATTTTCGCTTTATTAATATTCTTTTATAAAAATCAGCTGATTAAAGCGTTAATTTGTGTGCTAATTAATTTTTAAAATAATAATATGTTATAAAAATTAAAATAATGTTTTAAATAATATGTTATAATACTTTAAACACGATTAATATTTTTGACAGTTATCAGCTGATTTCTGTCAAAAAATATTAATTGAGTTTAAACAAACTTTATATTATTTTTTTTAAATATCATTCGTTTTAATATAAAATCGAAGAATGGCGTGCGCATAAGTGCGCGCTTGTGTTGTTCTAGTTAGTTAAAAAAAAACACAATAATTCATACAAGAAGCTTCTTTTTTCTAGAAAAATTGAAAAAAATTGTGATATTGCATCATTGTCTGACATTATTCTCGCTTGTCGCTACCCACTCGTTTTAAAAAGACGGGAAAGAGAATTGGGCCGCAAAAGCGTTAAAGATATTTCCCTGGAGATACCAAGTAACGAGCACCGTATTAAGACGCAGCTTTAGACTGCGAGATTACGCGATGCGAAATAGGGTCGCGATTGTCTTGCATTTCCAGTTGTCCCGCGCGTGCGTGTCCATATACAGGGTAATCCGTAGCGAGAAAAAATGCGAGTACTTTATATTATACTTATACAGAATCCTAAAATTATTTTTAAGATATATTTTACATTTTGAGAAATAGCGCGGTCTTGTCGACTGTTTCTTATATTAAAAATTGTCTCTAGTATCTCAAACTTTCTTTCTCCCTACTAAATATAATAAATAATAAAATACAAAACAAAAAAAAGTAACGCGGATAAATAATTTTATAAAATTAATGAGCTTGAATAAGTGTATATTAGAGAAAGAAAATTGTTTTGGTCTACTAAATAAAAAAATATTAAACCTATAAAATAACCATCTTATATGGAAGTATTAATAAAATAATTTTCCAACATAAATATGTTATCTAACTTTAAATATATATTTATAGAAATTATTATAATAATCTAAAATATCGATAATCTAAAATCCGGATGATATATGTGCTTTCGCTATGCCTTTATGTACCTTTATGCTTAATTCTAATGTAATATATACATATATATCCTTCGCCAAGGATCGGCTTTAGAATACATTGATAATGCACTTTCTCGTGCACTTACATTCCCTCGCTAAGATCACCCTGTATGCACGGGTGCTTCTTATATCTTGATAGACGAGTGCATTGATTGCACGAAAGCGCTGAGCATCGATCAACCAACCTAAATCTGCCTCAATGCGCCCGAACACGCGAACCCTTCAGCCTTCTATCCGGACGGACACCCTTCCTTCTATTCCCGTATTATCTAAACAACAACTTTCCTCTCCCCTACCCGTTGAATATAGCTCCACCCGAGTAAATTCGCTCTGTCTGCGGTTTTCGAGGTCCCGCTGCACATCCGCAAGGGTACTTAGAAATTTGGGATTTCCGTACAAACTAACGAAACTTTTAAGCTGCTATTGCCCAATGGGGCAAGAGTTCACACAAATTGACAAATAATTCTATAAAATATATTTATCAATTTTGTTTCAATTATATATGATAAGAATTAAACTATAATATATGCATATAAAATGTATAAAAAATATTTAAAAAATAAACAAATGCCCAAACCAATTAATTGTTTTGTAAAAATAACATATTTATACTGAATTATAAATTCTAGTAAATATACATATATATACTTTTATATATTTTCAATTTAAATAACAAAAGAAAAAGGGTCTTTTATAACTATATTATAGCTACTTTTTTCTGCATGAAAATTATTCTCCACTCTAAGAAGAAGCTTTTTCACGTCGAAGTGAACTTTCTCACAATAGCAGCCGAGAAGATTAAATGGCGAGTGTGTGTTAATAGCACGTGGAAAAATTTCCGTATATGATGATGTTCGCGTCGCGCCGTAGTGCGATTATCGCAGTTGCGCGCTACGATAACAACGCTCGATGGCACGTTGTGCAAAGTAATTATATCAGAAATTAGGTAGGCCAGAGCTTTTAATGGCTTCTGCGGGAAAATTCTCAGAAGAAACTCGAGGGAGAAATAATAGCGATGGTATGAGAGAGTAGTTCCTCATTAAATCTCGCTGTTGAACTCGCTGATTAACCTTCGACGATGTGAATTTTTATCGTCAATCAATAATTATGTACCTAATTATATTTTTAAATTTACTCTAATCAATTCTTTAACGCGTGCACCGCAAAAAATAGATAAAAAATAAAATTGAAACGAAATTCTGTTAAAGCAAAAATTTTGCGATAATTTTGCAATTATTTTATATTTTTCCATCTACTCCTATTAAAAGAACAAAAAAAATTGCACGCTACAGAAATTGAATTATTTTGAAATGCAATCTGATTGATGTATTTAATTTTCTTCCAACTTTAATATTACGATTGATAAACTAAAAATTATTAAACAGAGAGAAATGAGGGGAAAAAGATTTATTGTAAAAAATTAATTATAAAAATAAATAACCTAATTTAAATTTCAAATAATCAATAACCAACTTGACTTCGCCCCAAATTACAAAATGAATGCGTTCATTCCCGTGTGAATAATTAAGAGTTGAAGGCTACATGCGCGCAATTGCCTCATTAATATGGCAATAGACTTGTGTAGAAGGACGTTGAGCATTACGTTACGGGAACCATCACAACATTATTGCTGTTATTATAGCGGTCTTCATGTCGGTAGATTCAGCTTATTTTATAGCGGTAATTATGTAAACAACGTTACTCTCGTCGGAATATATTATATTATATTAAAATTTACCAATCCGCAACGTGTACACGCGCACGAAAACGCAATGTGTTAATACTCGGGCTTCATACTTTGAATCTACATTACACGGCACGAATACTTAATGTATAATTACAAATGCAACAATTATCGCGCAAAGACTGCGATATTTCTGTCATCCATTCCAAAATCTAGCATAATTGCTCCGTCCTGTTTTCCATGCGGGTTAAATTGAGATTCATTGAACGAGAGAGAGAAAGTTCTGTTCGTTTAATGAAAGTAGAATACCGATGTGAATTGTCTTTATCCAAACCAGCATTGTAAAGTTAATTGATTATTTTTGTGTTTCAGGTACTTCGATACGACAGCAAACAAGAAGTTGGCGGGCCGAACACAAAGCAGCGAGAACACTCGGTATAATTATGGGGGCGTTTCTTCTCTGTTGGCTGCCATTCTTTATCTGGTGAGCATTAATTATGAAATAATTCAGTGGACTAATTTTCTTATTTTTTTCAGGACCTTATAAAAAAAAATTCATCGATAAGTTTTTGGATAATTATTTCACATTAAGATTTTACTTTATATCTCAGATTATCAAAAAATTTCTTGACAAAAATAAAAAAAAGTTCAAAGTTAAACAAAAATGCGAATGTTTGATTTCAATATTTATTTTTGATTATTGTCAACTTAAAGATAAAATTGCAATTATTGATCAAGGTGTTCTTATAAATTAAAAACTCAAAGTGTGAATACATTAAATATTTTTTTTTTATATAAAATCATTTTTATTAATCATTTTTTTTCAAAATTTTGAGTTTGTCTCTCTCTTCCTCTTTCATAGCATTAAGTGAGAGATGTTTGAAATTTTGAAATGTCAATGTGTCATCATAAACTTCCCTTCAAAAGAGAAAACGCAACCAAATCTCATCGAGCAAAATAGTTTTAGTGGAACCAACTTGGCGACTTTGCTTTGAAGAATTCTTGCTGTGAAGTTTATGTATCAAGCCGTCGTTAAGAACGAGAGCTCCACTGATCCCGAATGTCTAAGGTTAACAGACAAAGAGAGAAAGAGAGAGAAAGAGAAGAGGATAGTCTCGTCTGTCTTATGTTTTATTAATGCAAGCTCGGAAAATGCATCTCTATGGAGTTTGCTGAGGGCTTACCCTACTCTCTCCACAAGCTTGCTCGCAGTTTGACTATTTGCTTGACTAAGCGCCGCGACCGTAGCAGAATATGAAGATCTTTTTTAGAAAGGGACACGAGAGACAGGAAAAACCTTATCTCGGAGAGAAGTTTAAAATAGCAAGAGAATAAAAGAAGAAATATACTATGATCCAGCAAATTAATCGATGAATTTTTAGAAATTTTTCCAATAATTACAATGTGATTATCATTAAATGAATAATTTTGCAGTAAAAAAATTTCTAAAACTCTATTTAAAAAATAAAAAAAAATAAGAAACTTTTATTTTAAATAAAAAGAATGAAAATAAAATTTTGTTTGAAATATCTCTATAAAAATTCATCATTTATAAAAAAATTATAATATGTATTTCTGTAAAATTATGTACTATTAAAAATTATATAAAATTGTACTAAATTATGTAAAATGGTAATAAAATATTTTTTTATTTCGTTAAATTGTTTTAATGAAATTGGTACGGCAAAATTAGAGTTAAATGTGTCCTTGTAAAATTATCACAATGTCACTCTGTTGTTTTATTCATGCACACAAATCAGCTTACTTCTCTTGGTAAAATGTAACATTACAGTACAGCGATGAAACATTTCATTGAATAATAAATGATAGATAAATGTTGCTCTCTACAAAAATAGAGCAAAGTGATGTAGATATGAATGTTAACAAGACATCTCCATTTTGCTCGGTTTTTATTCATGCAAATGCACAAAGCGCATCACTCTACTGACCTAAAAGCTCGCATTAGTTTCGTAGTTCGGCCATTTCCCAAATCGCGTTATCGATTTTTGGATGATCGGCTCTCTTATCACATGAATAATTTTACATTTCTAAAAAAATTCTGAATTTTAGCAAGTCTCTTTAATACTCTTTTTAATATTTATAATTGTTTTTGTATTAAACTGAAATGAAAAATTATTAGATTCATCGAGATATATGTATTTATTTTTACTTATTATAACTTTTAAATATAATTGTCTTAACAGATAATTATTTCTAAGAATAAAAATAGAATATAAAGATAAACAAAAAAATATATAAAAATAAAAACAAAAATGGTTTGAATTTTTCCAAAATAACAAAAATTAAAGGATTAATAAAAATTAATAAAAATAAGATAAAAATATAAATCTTTTAATAAAAAATATTTTCTTCTCTCTCTCTTGTCGATTTCTATATAAATAAATAAATAAATAAATAAATAAATAAATATACATGCATATAGTAAATATATTTTTGTAATAATTATTTTCATATTGTATCGTTTCGTATGGATTTATAGTTTAAAAAAAAGGAGAGAGAGAGAGAGAGAGAGAGAGAGAGAGAGAGAGAGAGAGAGAGAGAGAGAGAGAGAAAGATCTATGAATATTTTTCTATTGTTTTCTCTATTTAGAAAAAGAAATCGATATTATCATCTATTCACAGGACACATATAAGAATAACGATAAAAATATATAACAATAGAGAAATATAAGACAATGTTACTGTGAAATTAATTCGTAAGAACATATATATGTATATATGTAATAGTAGCAGCGATCAACTGCATTTTCAGAGTCCAATTTGTTCGATTGATATCGGTGGCTTTGCAATTTTCGTCAAACGGAGATAGCTGCTATACCACAAATCTATGTCGATCTGGTTAATATTGTTCTATGTTGGTATCGCGATCAATGTTTCGTGCATTAATAATGATATGACTGTGGTCGAAAATACAATCGCATTACGTTCTTAGAATTTCTCTATGTCATTTCGATTTATACAAAATATATCCAATCTAACCAATAATATTTTATTGTGCATGTGATTTGTGGATTTTTTTATATATTTAAAATAAATCTTTTCTGAAAAAAAAAATCGCAGAAATTTCGCAATACAATATTTTTTAAATTATTGAATTCTTTACAATATATTTAATTTCTGTACATGATTTTTTAATAATTTGCGGAACAAATTATTAAAATTATTCTATTTTAAAATGTATTTAGATTAAAGAGAAAACAGATTTTATAACATCTAACTTAAAAAAAATTGTAATATACATTACATTTATTTCACAATTTGTACCTATATATAATTAAATAGTTTTAAAAAAATATCATACTTTAATGTAAACTTTAATAAACATTAGATTGCAATAAAAGCATATCAAAATACATTTTTAAATGATTATTTTTATGAAAAAATATTCTTATTTAATTTTTAGATTTTTAATTTTTATTTAAAGTGGCCACATTCAAAAGCACTCTACTCATAGAATAAATTTTTCTGTAATAAAAGTAAAATAAAATGTGTAATACTTCAAAATTATTAAATATCTTTGATATCTTAATTTAATTTTTAAAAAATGTGTATGAATTATTAAAAATAAATGTGTATGAAATAAAACACACACACACAATGCAGACATTCTTGTCAGTATGAACTGGTAATTATCGCTTCTGTTAAATAAATGTATATTTCCAACTATTTAAACCTCGTTAAATAAAATTCTTGGAATAACAATATTTTAAATGTGATAACACTTCAAAATCGTAAGAAAAAAATGAAAATTATAGATGCTGCGCGTGAAGAATTGAAAATACGAATCTTATTTTCACACCAATCGCGCACCTGGAAAAGGCAATATCGAAACATTGATTTAAAATCTCCGCATAATGCAACAGATGTATCTACATATATGCAAAATACTCGGCGCGCATACTGCAAGAAGAGACAAGAGGCAAAAAAAAAAGAATACATTTTCCGCCATAATTTTGACGTAGAACAAATCCATAAATATCTAAACGCCATATCTGTATTCGCACCTCCCAAGATACGCGGCTAACACCGCAATGAGATATCCTTATCGAAAATTATGGCGCACCGTATTTGGCCGCGATCTCTTGACCTTTTTCTTAAATTTACAGCCTCTTACTCTGCGAATCTCGATGCCGATTATTAATGTTACCGCGGTGCTCCCAAAAGCTCTTTCCTCGATGAAACGTTGTTGATTTGATTTACGTTATTGCATTATTTATGTTATGTTGCGTTTTTTTTAGATTAAAGCAGAGAACTTTATTTATGGATCTTTCTTTACTGCATACATGCTTTTAATTCTTATATTCTTTAATTTATTATGATTCCTATTTTTATTTCGTTTATCTCGTTAGTATTTTATATTACAAAATTTATATATGTATATGCTTTCTATAAATTGAACTCTATTTCTTTTTTTTATTTTTTTTTATATACTTTAAATCATATATTCCTAAAAATGTATCGAGTTATATGTCTTGATTTTTGACACAAAATATAATTATAAATTTAATTTTAAGAAATATAGATTTGATTGTGTGAGATGTATCGCAGGGGGAGAGAGATTATCTTTCTCCACAGCTTTACATACATCTATTCTCCGAAAATAGGTTTAAAATGATTTCCGGAACTAAGTGCTTCGTTTAACATTCTCAAGCAGATGTAAAGAATGGTTCTTTTCTGTCATTCTTTCAGGTATCTAACGACGTCGCTATGTGGCGAGGCCTGCTACTGCCCGGACACGGTAGTATCGGTGCTCTTCTGGATAGGTTACTTCAACAGCGCCCTAAATCCGCTCATCTACGCGTATTTCAACCGCGACTTTCGCGACGCCTTCAAGGACACGCTGAAGAGTGCTCTGCCCTGTTGCGCCAATTGTTGGAAGACACCGTCGCAATTCGTGTAGCGCGACAAGATTTCAAGAAATCCATTTCTGAAAGGCGAGTTTATCATCCCTCTTACGATCTACCTCTCTCTCTCTTATTTTTTTCCGACGATTTTCCAGCTAAAGTAAAAAATCAAGCCACTTCGTTCCAGTGATTTTTCAACATCAATCGATATACCATTGTTCACAATTAACCTTTATTGCCCGGATTTATTGACTTCATACACCATTGGCTTTTCCGTTATTCCGTAACTTTGTGCGAGGCGCACATGTTAAGGCTATCGCACACGAATTTCCGTAACCGTAAGCATAAGAAGTAACGTAAGAATTATTTTATGTCTAAAATATGTGTATATACTCGTATTTATATATATTACATATTAATATTCTTTAAAATTATTAAATATCAAATCATACATAAATCAGATATATGTATATACACATGTCATGCAATGAACATAAATCGAGTAGAAGAATAGAGATGTGCCATAACCTTTTAGTAGCAATACTCATATATATGTATACAATTCTTTGTATACGTAAAAATTTCAACCGACTGAAATTCACGTTACGTTTTAAGATTATGGTTATTTCTGATCTTACGGAATTATTTAGATCAAAGCTAGTTTTTGATTGGTTCTCGAGCTTATGCTTACGTCTTATGCTTACGGTTACGGAAATTCGTGTGCGATGGCCTTAACGTTGATTATTAATCGTCACGCGATGCACGCCTTAGCGACTATACTCTCTTTATTCGACCATGTATAACAATTCTCGTTTTAACTACTTATATGATAGTCCAGGCAACGGGGAGAAAAAAGAAGGTCTACTTGGAATTAAGTCGGGAAGTTTTGAAAATTGGTGAAGCTGTAGATTTTTGTAACTCTAACAACATACTAAATTTGCAACCTCGACATTTTTCCGCCGGCGCCGCTAGCTTGTTAAAATGGCGGCAAAAACCTGTTTTTTCAAAATATCTCGGCTCTCATGCATTCTAGCGCAAAAATAGTTATTATAAAAAAGAAAAAGAATAAAATTTGCTACAATTAAGGTTGTATACATTTTTTTCGTACAATCAATAGTTTCAGTAAAATAGCCCTAAGAAAGTAAGATATTTTTTTTTGTACCCAGAAAAAGTGCATTTTTTCGTACTCATTTTATTTATTATCAGTTTTTTTATCAGGTGGTACTGTTTTTACTTTCTGCATTGTGTTTATCATTTTGTAATATTATTTGACAGCACCTGATAAAAAAACTGATAATAAATAAAATGAGTACGAAAAAATGCTTTTTCTAGATACGAAAGAAAATACTTCATTTTCCTAGGGCTGATTCAATGAAACTATTGATTGTACGATAAAATTGTATACGACCTTAATTGTAGCAAATTTTATTCTCTTTCTTTTTCATAATAACTATTTTTGCGCTAGAATGCATGAGACCCGAGATATTTTGAAAAAACAGGTTTTTGCCGCCATTTTAACAAGCTAGCGGCGCTGGCGGAAAAATGTCGAGGTTGCAAATTTAGTATGTTGTTAGGATCACAAAAATATACAGCTTCACCAATTTTCAAAACTTCGCGACTAATTCCATTTAAAACTCCCCATTACCTGGACTATGAATAATACTTTAAAAAAGTATGATTTTATTTTAAATAAAAGAAGATCCGCAAGAAAAGATATAAAAGAAAAAAACATATATTACTATAAACACAAAAGATACAATGTATATATTTTTATTGGAAATTATTAAATTTTATTATTTTTTTAAATAAAATTTTATCGCTGAGCGTGTATGACTTTTATCTTTTATGGCTTGAGGGACTTTTCTTCAAGTTTTAATATTTAATTTCAACAGAATATTAATCATAAATACATGTGTAATTGTGTAATTAATTTGAAGTAAAAATTCTCGAATTAAAACAATTTAATCGCGGATTTACGATCTTTAAAGTAAGCGCCTATCAATTACCATGGTCGTCCTTCTTAGGGCGACGATCGGCACGTAATTGCCTCCCATATAATCGCTGTCCCGAAATATATCCGGTAATATAATCCCCGCTATCATATCGCTGGCGGAAGCACACGACAAACGCTTTCGAGAGATTCGAGATCGAAATTAATGCTCCCGAAGAGCGGGGTCATTAAAACGGGTATTAACGAGTATAATAGACGCTATTACTGAGCGATCATCATCGATATTCTTCAATTTGTGATTTCAAGACGGAATTTTTATTTCGCATTTCGATAACGGAAGAAATCCGTCAAATCAAATATATTATATTAATGAAAGATTTCGCAAATTTTAGCAATTTTGAAAAAATTTCCAGTAGCGATTATTAATTCGCTAAATATCCATAGAAAATTTACGAGATTTTATTCGGAACAAAAAAAACAATTTCTATATCAATTAGATTGAGTTTTTAAATATATAAATTTTTTTCTTTTTCTCCATCTTTCTTAAAGATAAAAATAATAATTTATATAAACGAAAGTAAATTATTTTAAAAAACTAACAATCAATGTTTTAATCTTTTTTTTCTTCTGAAAATATTCAAAATTTTGTCACGAGTAAAATTTCAATAATTTTCATAAAAATAAAATAAATTTATAACAATAAATAAATTCCCTTAATATTTCAGTATCAAGTGCCCAAACATTATATCATTATTTAAATAAATCTAATGTAATTTCAAATTTTTAAATAATTGTGATTTACAAAACGTACAAAATATATAACTTATAATAAAATCCTATAGTTTCTTAAAATTCCTAAAATAGAATGTATTCTAATGCTTATTATAAAAAAATTTATTAAACTTTATATTATTTTTATTTACATTATATTCTTCTTATATATTCTTTATATATTCTATTATATTCTTTTATATATTATTATATACATTTTTATTGTTATTTATTAGATATTATTATTTATAATAAATGTACACAAAAAGCGGGTACAGATTATTTTCCTAGCAAAAATTTATGCAATTTTCTGTGTGTTTGTAAATTAATAATAATAAACTCTTATATATATATTTTTTTTTTTTTTACTATCGTATAGGCAGAATGATTTCGCGCAAAGTCAGCGACGCCGAAAGTTAAGCGGAACATGGATAAACGCGTGCAAGGTATGCACGAGATTACACAAGGGGATTTGTTAATCTATGCTTACTCTGTAAATACGTCGAGATGCCCGGCTAGCGCTAATTAGATGTAATTATTAGCGCACCGGCACACGCAAGGCTGTAATATGTGTAATGCGAGATACTTAACGCATTTAGTAACAAGACCGCATGTGTGTGTGTGTATGTGTGCGTATGTGTGTGTGTAATATTACCGTAATCACGAAACAATAACGCCACGATGGATCAGCACGCAGAGTTTATAAAGAGACGTCCATCTTGTGCGCCATATTGCCTGTATAAATGTACCATATAGCAATAAAATTGGGAGACAGATTGTAAATATATAATATAAAAGCGGTTAGAGATGTGTGTGCATGTTGTGTGTATGTATGTGTGGGTAAGTATGTGTGTGTGTACACATTCGTGCTCGTTGTTTTTGTAAGTATAATAGATATAATGGATATATTATACACACATATTGGCGTTAAGATTTGCGTATCTTATGTGTTGCTTATATGTACACAATAGAGAACTTGAGCCAAGAACATACCACGATGACATAATTAAATGAGCATCTCATTTGTGTTCAAATATATATCATTATTTCTTTAAATCGTAAGAGGATCTCGCAGTTGAATAAAAAAAAAGAAATGATTTTAATATCATTAATATTAATATAAATAGTATTCATATTAGTAAATAGAGAGCTCATTATTTAAAGAAATAAAAATATATATTTTATACCAATAAGACGTCTCTATTTATTTGTGCCATCACATATATGTATCCGTAAAGGTATTCTGTATTCTGTATTCTTCGATGCGCTTGATTTATCCATATTTTTTGCTTCCTCATAGAGGAAGCTTTGTTTTCGTGAAAAAATTTTTTTTTTCGGATTTCTATGCCAATGTGTTTAGAATGTTCCAAAACATCGAAAAATCACATTTTTACAAAATGTCTGTATGTATGTATGTATATGTATGTATCCATCTACGGATTTTTCAAACGTCCATAACTCAAGAACTGCTTGAGCTACAGCGCTTTAATTTTGTACACAAGTAAAGTAGTACAACACTTTTATTTACTGTAATTTTTAGAAAAAATCATAAAGTGTTTTAGATTTTAATCCAATTTTAAATTTTTTTAAAAATGGCGTGATTTCTCTAACTTCCGTAAATTTTGAGATATCGGGTTAAATTTTTTTATACAAATAGATTATCATTAAAGGTTGGTTGGTATTGAATTTGGCTTGAATCGGCTAAGTGGTTCTTTTTTTATAAAATTTTGAATTTTTTAAAAAAAGGGCGTGATTGCTCTAATTTCCGTAAATTTTGAGATATCGGTTTAAATTTTTTTACATGAATAGATTATCATTAAAGGTTGGTTGGTATTGAATTTGATGAAAATCGGTAAAGGGATTTATTTTTTATGAAATTTTAAATTTTTCAAAAAATGAAAATTTTACGAAAGAAACATACGAAAGGAACATATAAAAGGAAGTACATATAAAAGGAAGTACATACATACATACATACATACATACACACATATATATACGTGACAAAAAATGTTATTTTATATGAAACAAGTGTGCAAATTGGAAACTTGCACATTGCTTTCTCACCATTCTATTTCGCTCATTAAGCTTCCTCTATGAGAAAGCCAAAATTGAAAAACTAGCTTGCTCATAGAGAAAGATTAATGAGTGAAATAGAATGGTGAGGAAGCAATGTGCAAGTTTCCAATTTGCACACTTGTTTTTCAGATTATTGAGAAATATCGCTTCCGAGAATACTACTTGGATACAAAAGTTATAATATCTTATCAATTCTCGTTCTATTATGATTCCTTTTTCAACAATACAGATAATAAAAATAAAAATAGTAAAAATGTGAAGAAACTGTCTCTCGATAATTATAAAATAGAAAAATAAAGAAATAAAGGTCGATTGGAAACAACAACTTTCATAATTAAAGAATATAATTGAACAAAGAGCATTTTAAAACGGAAGATTTATATTAAAACCTT
The DNA here is from genome assembly GCF_030444845.1 of Prenolepis imparis. Lineage (NCBI taxonomy): Eukaryota > Metazoa > Arthropoda > Insecta > Hymenoptera > Formicidae > Prenolepis > Prenolepis imparis. The sequence continues at coordinate 2,314,077 of NW_028141159.1, forward strand.
TACTATAAAGCTGTTATTTTCAATGCATCTGTAAACAAGCGGCTATACTTTTTAATTCTATTACTTTTTTTATTTTATTACAGAGCATTATCTTACGCAATGTTTTTTTTAATAAAACATCGGAATATCGCACAAAAAGTTTATTTAATAGAACACACCATAAATATAGAAAAATTAATGCGATATACGGAATACCTTTTCTGCATCAATGGTTTATTTAATCGATCGTCTGCTCCAGGATAATTCATCTGCTCCTGGATGATTATTCGACGAGAAAGAGAAACCGAGCGCGCGCGAATGAGAGAGTGAATGTGGACAAGAGATTATGCTAACGCGCGCAGTTACGCGGACCGTCCGAGTAAAGACATTAATTAGCGTAATTCCCTGACCGGCACGACTTTCTCGTGCAATTTCTGTCAAATCATATTTCAGTTTTACGTTCGCTTAATGAAATTATCGAAATATCTCGTCACTAGTAAACAAGTAAAATTCGCTAAATTTAAAGGAAAACACAATTGCACGACATAATTAGCATCGAAAAAAGCGATACAGGCTATTAAAAGATTCGTAAAATACGGGAGTCTCTTGAAATACAAGAATAATCACACATAAAATTGTGTGGTCGGTCATTATTGAGAAATTGACAACAAATAATTATGCTAACGCGCGGTTTCAATTGAAGTACTAATACTACATTTGAAAATATTTAATTTCTACATTAATTATATCAATCAGCTCAAGAGTATTAGCATTAATAAATTAATAAGAATGTATTTCTAATTTGTATACTTTATAATTAGTACACTTAATTGTCGTAATAACAATTTTTCTAATTCGAATAATTAATCTCTATTATATCGATATCGAAACATAAAGAACATAACTGATCCAAAAACAGTGCAAATTTGAAGCGAACATGCGGGCTTTCAATTTTCTGACACAAGTGTTCCTTTCTCGACGCGCGTCGACAAGGATTTTATTTTTCTAGGTGTACATCGTGAGATTAGTTTTCGCCGTCGAGGCGTTTAGACATGTTTTATATCCGGGCTTCCGTTCAAGTAAGTTTCAGCTGATCGTATATAATGCATACGAAAGAAAAAAAGTACGTCTAAAGGTCTATTTTCGCGCATTCGAATTACATCAGATCCGAAAATGCGTTAACGTTAAAAGAGAGGAAAGCTAAAATCATACATTTAAAAGCTATTAGCAAAAATAATTTTTAAAAAATACAGTAGTACAAAACAATATTAAAAAAATATATCTGAAAGTATAAATATGATGTTATCACTTTTTGTCGAGTTATTATTAAATTTATCTCATTTTTTATAGAAAATTTATAGAAAATATAACAAAAAAATATTTACAAAATAAAATACACACACTCTTTTTAAATATATAGCGATCATTTGATCTTCATCGAACTAGAAATGCGAAAATGGACCTTAGTAAATTCTTTTTCTCGAAAGAAACCTGTTAAAAAAGATATTGGACGAAGAAACTCTCGAATTTCTCACGTCGTGACATTTCGAAAGAAGTTTCTATCAACGATATCAGCTTTTCGCAAAGACATACCACAGAGAATGTAGAGGAGACACTTTTCGATCAGCGAAATAATCAATCGATAACTGTTCGTTCGTACAAAAGCAATGTTGTGTCTGACAATCCATGTAGTGACGCTAAAAAAAAAATTGCATCTTGTAAAGAAACAACAGTTTAACGCGCGCTGTACACTGGGCCTAAAAAAAAGCGTAGTGTTTAAACGAGCGATTCTAGCGATTCACTGCAATGGCAATTTTAGGGCGGCATAGACGTTTGAAAGTGTCTAGCGGCACAAATCGAACACGCAGCAAATAGAGTTACTAAGTGCGAATGGAAAAACGCGACGAAAGAACTGATATGTAGATAATCTATGTAAATTGCGTGAATACGAGAGTGAAAAATAGGAATGAAAGAAAGAGAGAGAGAGAGAGAGAGAGAGAGAGAGAAAAAGTGCGACTATAAGTGAATCGAAATCGGAATAAAATTGACTCGACTAAAGTATTTTTATGCAAATTATATCTCTTACGATTTTAAGTTATTTTATACAAATACAATTTTTATACATATAATTTTTATTTCTACTATAAGATGTCTATTTTTCTTGATTTTTTTCTACATAAAATAAAGATTTTTCTTATTAGGTATTTTTCTACAGAAAGAATACTAGACTATCAAAAATTAAGGATTTTTTTATACATATAATTTTTATTTCTACTATAAGATGTCTATTTTTCTTTATTTTTTTCTACATAAAATATAGATTTTTCTTATTAGGTATTTTTCCACAGAAAGAATACTAGACTATCGAAAATTAAGGATTTTTTTATACATATAATTTTTATTTCTACTATAAGATGTCCATTTTTCTTTATTTTTTTCTACATAAAATATAGATTTTTCTTATTAGGTATTTTTCCATAGAAAGAATACTAGACTATCGAAAATTAAGGATTTTTTTATACATATAATTTTTATTTCTACTATGAGATATCTATTTTTCTTTATTTTTTTCTACATAAAATATAGATTTTTCTTATTAGGTATTTTTCCACAGAAAGAATACTAGACTATCGAAAATTAAGAATTAAGAGCGGAAGATATGTATCCTTTTCATCTAACGCGAGTCAATTCTGTTCCATTCGATTGTAATAGCCAATGACAGATAAAGTGAGAACGAGAGGAATGGAAAATAAACGATGTTATATTACGAAAGGAAGCACGATGCAGTCTTTAATCACATCTTCGCTCCCCAATCTACCCTGTAACATTCCCCGCGTCAATATTTTATGAGTTCCCGCATTTTACGTGGCGAATTAATTTAGCGGCGACATCGTCACGGTAGTCGGGCTTGTTTGCGGTTAACCGACGACGGAAAAGAGCGTGATTGATCGATAGTCTAACAGACTGTGCGACGGTCGAAAGTTATCCTTCGGTTCCTCTTCCCTCCTCCCCTTCAATATTTTTTATTATATAATATATAATTTCTTAATAAAGCGAATCAATATGTTATTATTAATATTTTTGCTATATTAATATTTTTGCTATATTAATATCTGTAACGCAGTATCTAATTAATCGATATTGTAATCCAACGCTTTTGCAACTTGCTTCGGTCATTTTTCCGAAAAAAATTAATTTATTCGCTTGAATAAATAAATATAAACGAAAGTAATAAATACAGAAATGTAAGTATGTACGAACGAGAGTAACAAATATAAAAATGCAATGATCTAGAAAAATGCATCTCTTTCTCCGCAGAGACGCTTAAAAGAACTAAATAAAATCCACCGAGAATAATTTCGAGCTATATTATCCGCAGCCAGCAATTTTATTTTCGCGCAATTTTTCTACATAAAGAGATGCAAGAGAAAGAGGAAAAAAATATTTATATTTCTCTAGCAAAAGTTTCCTCCTCTCTATATTCATTTTTCAGATATTCGATATATGTATTTTTATTTATCGTTGAAACTCTGTCTCGTTTCTCTGTAAATTTTACACATAAATAAAACAAACTAAACATTATCTTCAATCATTTCTGATAATTATGCCCAAAACTGAACAAATAACGCAGTAAATTTATCGAACGCCTACTTTTTCCTCGTATTCTCTAATAATGAAAAAGAGATATTATTATAAGAGAGAAAAAGACGAGAAAATCACAATTATAACGGTCAAGAAGATTGCAAGCGTGAATAATAATATCCCTCTCGTGTTATTATATTACTCGCCATTACAATATTTTCCTTCACAGCTGTGCACATTATGCATTCGCGTCGACGATTGAATTTCACGGTGAATTCTATCGAGGCGATCAGAATAACAATTCCGCCTGACAAAATTCCGATCAACGACGACAAATTGCACGCAAAGCAACTGACAGACCATCCTCATCCCCTTTCACTCTCTCCGTCCAGGGGAAACGCTCCGAGAAACGGGAGACGAGATTTCGCGAGAGAGAGAACAATCATCGATACTTGTGTCGTGTCTCGCGTCGACAGGCGTGCTGACAGCCGCAAAAAGACGTTTCTTTACTTTACTCCTTTGCCTTATATCGAACCCTCATCGCAAAATATACACACACATGCACGCGCGCGTGTATTTTGCGCAGAAAGATTACGTCAAAATGAGAAAAATATTTTCCCTGTCTCCTCTTAAGAGAGAAAAAAAAGCATTCCTCACAAACTGATCTATCTGTCCAACATCAGCATGAAATTTTCCACTGTAGGAAGACAAAAATATTCTGATTGTAAAAACATATAAACATTTTTCTTCGTTTTCATATTTCAGTTAAAGTAAATTAATATAGAATTTAAATTTGAAAAGAAAGAATTTGTAAAAATACCTAATATATATTTATATAAAAAATTTTATGAATAAAAAATCAAAATATATTACGTTCACAAAATTAAAAAAAAAATATACATAGAGAAAAATATAAGAAAAAATAAATAGAAAAATATGAAAAAATGTAAAAAAGATATAGAAAAAAAGAGAGAAAAAAGAGAAAAATTGAAAAAAAAATAAAGGGAAATTTTTTAGATTGAAAAAATGGAATATTTAATATTAAATGTAAAATTAAAATTAAGTTAAATTTAAATAAAAAAGGGTAAAGCTATATAAAATTTCTCCAATAAAAAAATTAAGTATACTTTTAGAAATTATCACATTTCTTATTAAGAATGTAACATCTTAAACTGAAATACTCGAGCTTTATTTTATTTTGTGTGACTTGTTTTTCGATGTCGCGGTAAAAAAATTTTCTTAAAAAGCATCAATTTTTTTTCTCTTCTTTTTTCCCACTTGTTTTTCCATTTCCATTAATCTGATTTAATCCCGCTGCGCAATTCTTGCATTGCCGTGGATTTTTACGATAATTCGCAATCGTGTCGTATCACGGGGAACCGCGTGTAATTGCGACTTACAAATCGGAGATAAAACAACCTTATCTGCCACGTGAAGTGCAGCAGAGTAGGATTCTGCGTAACATCAGACTGATTGCTCTCCAGGAAACACGCAACAACTTTCCCGCAACTACCTTTCCTTAACAACTCTTACCAAGGCAACAAACAATAAAGTGGATTTTCATTGGAAAGAGAGAAGAAAGGAACGAGCATTTATCACGAGCTCTCTGGATGCTACGACGTGTATTCTATTTAAACGAAATCCAATGTTCTTTCTTTTTTGCGCCTACGCAAGTTTTTTTTATTTTCTTCTCATTTAATGCAACGTAAATGCACGCAACGCAACACTCAAGAATAAGCAATTTGAAAAATGACCGTCTTCGCGCGATGAATATCTGGTGGCATAGGAAAAATGGTTCTTGGTCCTAATGACCGAGCAATCAAATAAAGTAGAATGAATGGACTAACATTAAAAAAAAAAACACCTTTAAGATAATACAAAATCTCATATGATAAAATAAAATAATTTCCTACAAATAATGTATAAGAATATAATTAGACATATTGTATAATTAATCATATATAATCTCTTATAAAATTATTTATTTATATTAGTTTTATATTTAATATTATATCTTGGTTTTAATAATGTTATAAAATAATTCTCTTTTAAATTTCTTCTTTTTTTATGTTATTCACTTTTAAAAATACATTTTTTATTTTTTTTAAATAAAATTCTTAAGAATATTAGTATTGAAAGCCAAACTATTTCTTTTCGTGTTTTTACTCGTGTCAGTATGTTGCAATGACCGTAAATGCACGCGTAAAGTCAATAGTAATATGCGCAGTGTACTTTGATGCATTGTTGAGCATCTTCACCTTTAGCTACCGTTCTAATAAAAATGCTTCTATATTATTATAAAAAAACTGCAGCATTTTTCTTCTTCATTTTTTAAGTGCCTAAGGCGTGACGAATGTAATCATGCTTACGAGGTGCATGACGAGGTGGAAAATGATGTATCGCGAATAATACGTTGTAGACGGCGTGGGACGCTCTCAATGAAATACATTTTAAGTGGACAATAATTCTAGTAAGTAATCGTGTGTGAAAATCTTCAAAATTAAAAAAAATTTATAATTAATTGCATCTATTAATCTCGTTTATTAATCTCATATTTAATTTTATTTATTTTAATTTTCTGATATGTAGTAAACAAATATTCGTTAATTTTTTAATCTTTTAATAAAATACTATAATAATTGAAACTCTTGCAATAAAAATGGGAGAATAAATTTTTAATAATACAAGAGATTATATAAATGTATATATAAAATTACAGATGTATATCATTCCTTTTATAATACTAGAATTTTCTTATTATTGATTATTAATTATGATTATTAGATTATATGATTATGATTAATAGATAAGTGATAATACTAGAATTTTTTCATCATTGATTATTATCATAATTACAATTATATTAGATAAATAATTATTAAATCAAATTATTATTAGTCCAGCATCTTTTATTTACTTGAAATGACAGCGACAGAGCTGAAATATCGTTAGGCATCAATATACATAAGAACGATCTCCTTGCTCTTCTACTTCTCATTCAATATATCTTCGAGAAGATCCGTTCTTGTCACCCAATGAATAATTAATCGCGTCGACCATTCTTTCTCATAATCGTTCATCAGATTCTCATGCATTAAACTATATTCAACAGATCAATAGATAATAATCATCTTTTTATTAAAATAAAATATAAAAGATACGCCATTCGTAATAAATTGAAATAAATCATGACTGCTCCTGTTTGTCTTTCTATAAAGTAATACAAACATAATTGGTTAAAAAATAAGTCATTTAAATATATACTTATACCAAATTTTAAGGTTAATTTTAAGGTTATACCAAATAAACGCTTTTTGGTTTATTAGAGAATTAAATATTAATCTTAAAATCAAAAATAACAATCAAAATTGATATACGTATATTAAAATTGAAAAATACAATTACAAAAAAAGAGGTATGCAAAAATCAATCATTTAATCTTAATTGTTATTGACAAATATTCATGTTTTATTATTTTGATAAAAGTATCGAGCTTTGCAGAAAACAAATAATAAAAAGTCACGGAAAAAGGGTAAACAAGTTGAAAGATACTTTTTAATATATTGCGATCCTCTTTTACGTGGAAAAAATCTCTCAAAATATGGCTTCAGATTTAGATACGAAAAGATCCCAAGAAGGGTGAAAAGGTTCCAGGCCTCTAAATTGGAGAGATTGAGAAGCTGCCATAATTTTTGCTTAAGTCTCGCTTTATGGTAAACAAGAGATATAAGCAGATTATGATATTCCATAATTCTTCGTACTTCGCAAGAAAAGGGAAAATAGATGTAACGAAAGAAAAAGAAAATAAATGTCAGATAGGTTAAGCTAAATGGCAAAACGGGAAAAAAATATAAAAATATTTTCAAAATACTAATAAAAATATCAATAAAAATATAGTAAAAAAATAATATATATAGATTCAAATAAAAATATTTACAATTGCGATACAATTTCTGTACGCGAATTGAAAAGCATTCCTTGCAATTCATTTCCTTTTTCTTCGAAATAATGAAGTTAAACTTAAGAGCTTTCGATAGATGATTGCTCTCAAGTAGCTCGCAGAAGTAATTAGTGTTATATTACAGAAAGGATGAAAGAATTTATCGACTGCTTCTTTGTAAGCTTATCAGCGCGATTCTGATACGTCAGTCATTAGGTAATAAAGCTGTGCAGATATATTCATGTTCTCTGATAACTTTCCGTTTTGTGCTGGCAGATTAGATTAATTCATTAAGTCGCCAAGTACAAAACTCTCACAAAGAATCTTTAATAGAAATGGATCTTTAGATAAAAATAGAATTTGAGATTCGGAGCATATAAAAACACATATTGTACATTTATCATAAAATCCAGAAATAATACACATATGTGCGTAATGATAATCACAAGCTAATGATGTAATATATGAATAATAGATCAATATTATGCAAAGAGAATCTTATATCCTTGCTAAATAATTTAAATTTATAAAATGTTAAAAGAGAATTTGTGTAAATTAAATGTAAAAAAAAAATAAAGATAAATAATAATATATCTAAATAATAAAATTTACGTATAAATAGTTATATAGGTGTGTAACAGATTATATATGTACATATTTGTTTACATTTTATTTTTTTGGCTATCAAAAATGGCAGAGTTATTTTTGGGACACCATATACACGTATAAAGCGCTTTACAATTTTAATATTCGCGGTTATGTCACGACACAGATGGGACCATCAGCGTAACACATATAAGCCTGCTCTATCTGTCGCATCCAGTCGATTGTCCTAATTCTCAAGCGGAAATCGATAACGATGCCCACAAAATTTATTTGCGAATTCACACGCTACCGACACGGCCGCGAAAGTGAGCCATTGTCTAGCGTCCCAACGAAATTCCGAAAGTGTCGGACGCAAATTCGTAGCAACGCAGTCGCTTGAATGAGCGGAATTTGTCGAACGTGCCGACGTGACAATCCGGTTCCTGAGAATTTGACGATTTCACATGGTTTACAATAGAATTAAATTTTATGATTTAAAATAAAGATTAATTTTTTATGATAAAATCAATGATTAATGGATGCTTCTCAAAGCAAAAGTCCAAAAAATGCAGCTATAAAAATTTAAAGAAACAATAGTTGTTTTAAAAAATGTTTCATAGTTTTCTTTTGTATTAAAATTATTTTAAATAACTATAATATAATAAAGAGAAAGACAAACAATCTCTTGTGTTTCGCTGACGATTTTTATCAGCAAGAATGAAGATCGAAATGCTCTCAAATCGGAATATGTAACTTTAAGTTACATTTACAATGCAAGCAAAATTTTATTAGTGATGATAATGTTGATATATCGCGTTTGTCAACGATGTCAGAGTGCGAGAGCGGTTGATTCGCGAGCGAGATCGATACGATTTCAATATTTATTGCTAGTGTAAAGGCCACTTTTATGCACGTCAAGGCTGATCGTGCCTGTACGTGACCGACTTAATATCTCGTCGCAAATGCGAAATATTAGCAAAATATTCGCGGTTCCAAATTAATTACAGCGGAAAACCCATTATTAAATACCTTGTTTTAATTTTAACATTAACAATGCGTTGTATGTATGCGATACATTACATTTTTGGTGAATTCATGAAAATCCTGAAAAGTTCACCAAGTTAGTCAGTCATCTCTTCGAATATTTGAAAAATTATACGTGGATTAATTAACTTGGATTAAAATACATCAATTCATTAAATATTTATAAGCAGAATTGGATTATACATATGCAAGTTTCGAGTTTAGAGGCATTATAAAGCATCACCGAGCAGGAAATTATAAAAAAAAAAAAAAACATTTATAGAAAAACAAAAAAAATTCAAGAAAGAAGTGAATATATTTTTATAAAGAACAGAAAAGAATTATTAAGTTTTTGGTTTAAAAAATATAATTAAGAAAATAAATTAGAAATCTGAAGGAATAATACGATACCTCAGTGTCATTCAAGAATTTTTTAGGTGCTTAATTTAGGAGCAAATAACTTCACAAAAAGCGAGGCGACAGAATGCATAATACCCAAAAGATTAAACGTGACTTGAATTCAGTAAGATCTCTTTCCTTGCATCTATCTTACTTCTATAATTCACATATTTTTGTTTTTACGTGACCGCTTTGACAATAAAATCGTGATAAACTTTTCAGCAATTCCACTTCTCATATGCACACATACACGCACAGACTTCTTATATTTAAATTTTACACAAAATTCAAAAACTTCCTAAAATGTTACATCTCTTTTTTTGTCAAAAATTTATTGTTTTATTAAAACACGATATAAGCTTATGCTAAACTTATTAATATTTTTAATTATCTCATATATTTTATTATATTTCAGATTTCATATTATTCTTAGTTTTTCTTAAAAAATATATAATAATAAATTTTACATCTTTAAAAATGTGATATTTAATGTGATAAAGGAATTTTTTTGTATATAATAATATTACGAAAAATGATTTTTATCACTTTCTCTTTTTTCTCTTTCTTTCTTGTAAACATATATATTTGTCCACAAGAATATACATATAATATATATGTATAATATATGTCGCAAGTAAATATATTACTATACAAAAATGTATACGTATCGTTATTAGATTGTTATACTGTAGTAAACTAACAGTTGTCTACATGTCAATGTCAATATGTATCGACGGAATTAATTTCGCGAACAGGCCTTTCAACCTTTAAAAAGCCGAGCTACACTGCTAGTAAAGGAAGCAAGTCTTGCATGCATGCGTTTAATCTGTCCAAGGAATCGACCCCTTCCGTTCGACTCCCTCCTTCCTTCTAATATATTTCTTCTCAAGGTTACACATACAAGAACTCCAAAGATTCTCCCTTACACAGACCTTCTTTCTGAGCTCAAACTAGCGAGAGATTAGTCTACCTGATATTTCAATTTCTCAATCGATCGTATTTTCCCCCTCCCTGTTATATCATTCGCATCATTTAATTAGGGCAAGACGGTTAGGCCGACTCACAAAACCGTATCGAGAAAACTAGTCAAATCGCGGTCGCGCCTATTTTCCTTCTTAAATCTAAAAAGCATTTATCAAGCTTCTCCCCCAGCGGGAGACATCATCGAGATATTGGTTTTCAAGAACGGCATTCCACCCCGCCTTCGCCGCCAAATAACGATCAAAAACCGAAAGAGGAGTGACACGTGGTTAGCGAATTAATTAAATTCGATCTACATAATTGCAAATTAATTTCAATTTCGTGAACGTTTCGTATCATTTCAAGAGCGAGAACAAAGTCAAATTCTAGTTAAATTGGTTGCACTTAAATTATAAATATATTAATTCTAACAAATTTAAATTCAAAACTTATATAACATATAATAGAAAAAATAAAATTAAAAAAAAGAATTATATTAAAAAAATTATAAAAGATAATTACAATAATATAAAATATTACAATAAAGTTTATTAATTGAATTATTGTACAATTTTTATTTAAAGATTTATATTTTAATTGTTTTAAAACGACTGTGAGTTTTATTAAATAAAATGTCATTCCTATTTAATTTCCTTTCCTACTAAATTAAGAGCTATTTACTTTCTTATCTTGTTTTAGTTGTTACATTGAACTAAAACATAAATTTTTTTATATATTTATTTATATGTTTATTTGTATGTGTATGCATATTTGAATACATGCAATATATTATATATCACAGCTGGCTTTGACTGAAGCAATAAAGACCTGAAGAAAATATTAACGAATCAGATGTACAAATCGAAATTGCAGCATCGAACTTGCCATCAATCATTTCTCTGAATTCCAATTTTTTCTCCCAATCCCACTGTAGTGACATGTCGGAATTTTTTGTGCTCCCCACGTATTGCAGGTATGTAATGTGAATTTGTTCAAGTCAAACGTTGAACGTTTTCCATTCAATATTACAAAGCAGTTTTTATAGATAATATTGTGAATTGCAAGTTGTAAAAAACGTGCAAAAACTCTATAAACGTGCATTTTATATCTCACAATCAGTCAAATGTACAGTTAAAAAAAATTGAAGTAGAAACGTTTTATTACACGTTTGAAAATATATAGATGAATATTATATTTATAATTATTAGAAATTGCTTTCTCAATCTTCTAACAAAGTTACTTTAATCTTGAAAATCTATAAAGATCAATCCTTTATATTTCGTTAAAGAATTATTAATTCAAAGTTAGAAGAAGGAAACCTCATCCTTACTTAAGTTCAAATTCTTATAAGATTCTTCAAGCTATTTTAAATTAATCAAAAGTTATAAAATTCAATCTCGCATTCCTGTAAAAGATAATAGGAAAAGACGATAAAAAAAAATTTTTTAAAGTCGCGTTTATTAATATAGGACACAGTATAATATTGTTTTGAAGAACATTTATAAACGCCAGAGTGTAAAAAATATTTTAAAATAAATTTGATTTCAGCGAAATTAATTTTTAATAATATAAAAATTGCAATTTTATTCCCCAACACATTTATATATTCACGTTTATAAATCTATTATTGAGAAATTGGTTCAAACATCGGTCGGTAACGAATATCATTTGAAGATACATAACGATCAACACTTTCTTTCAGAATTATAAGCCACCGAATGCCGCTAACCAGTAAAAGTTATCAATAAAAGTTACTAACAGTAAGTCAGAAAATATTATGATGACAATAAATTTTCTATATTATATCAATATAAATTAATAGCTCGATTAAAAAATGAAGAATGTTAAAAACTCTTTTACAGAGTCAATTAAATCTATAAAATATAAATAGTTACGACACAATTCAATTATTAAAAGTGTACAAATAAAATATAAATATAACATAAAATTGTAAAATTCTCTATTAAAGATTTATCAATTAAAAATATATATTGCACAATTTATACTATAAATAAATCATACATTATAATAAGTTTTATGATATTTATATTTATTTATATTTTTGTTTCATTCAATTAAATTTTTACATTTTTACTTTTATTTATTAGGCGCGTACTCTAAAATAATCAACTTTTTAGAAAAAACTAGAAAAAGTCAGATAATCTTCGAACAATAATAATTAGAGTCGAATTCCGACAGAATGTTTAAACCTATTTATGTTTCGAAATGCAATGACAGGGCATTATTTGAATTTTCCTTGTACGAAGTATTGTAGTCAAATCGCTTATCAGGGTCATATGCATATCATTTTCTACTAAAGCAAATATTCTAGCGCACTTTCAGCGAAATAATGTTGTTTAACGCGTTTACCGGCATATGAATACTTTAATAAACATGTTTAATGCTGTATATATTTTCTAATATCTCTCTAGCTATTCCAGCATTACATGCCAACAAAAATTAACATCGACCTCAATATTTGAAATGACCGAATTTGATGTATCCTGTATGCATTTTATACAAGTGACCTAATCCATATTGTATTATCATCGATCAACGCGATATGCAAAGATATAGCGTAAAAAAAAACTCACAAAATTTGCGAAAAATATAACGAATTGAATTAACAAAATATTATAAAAAATATAAAAATTGATTTTAACCTATCCATTTTTTATTTCTTCATGTAATTTTTTCTCTGCTTTTATTTTATCTTATATATATATATATATATATATATATATATATATATATTTTTTTTTTTTTTTCAAAAAATTAGCAACAAATCTATACATGATCTAAATATACGATTTATTAATGACTTAATAAATTAATATATCCATATCCATAATTACTAATTAGCAATTTTGTTATGTCTTTTCAATCTTTATTTAATCTTCCGCAAAATTGAAACCCGCAAAGTTTTCAATGTATTAAAAGTTTTGCAGAAAGGGAGAAAGTTTGTGGAAAGAGAAGATTTCGTTTTATTATTACTCATTGTCCTTCTCTCTCTTTCTCTCTCTCTCTCCTCTTTCTCTTTTCTGCTCCCTCCACCCCTCTTCTCTTTCTTTCTCTTGCACTTCTTGCAAGTGATAATTCATTACAACATCGCGATCCAATGATAGCAAGATAAAAGTGGGGACTCACTCTCACTGTTCGCAGCTGCGACCGACTCTCTCTCTCTCTATCTTTCTCCCCCTTTTTTTTTATTTCTCTTTCTCTTTCTCTCGCGCGCGAAATTGCTCGCGAGGTTACCTCGCGAGTACGCCTTTCGAGTTTGTCAAGCTCGCGAGTGGCGAACGGTCGAGCCCTGTACGACGGCGTAAGAAACTGCTCCAGAATTTACTTAATTCGAGTTCAGTGAAAAATTCGTGATCATGGATGACACAAAGAACGACGATGTTCATGCGGATGTCAGTTGCGATACGAATTATGTGCCCTCCGCTATTGAGCTTGTAGAAAGTGAGTTCCCCGGAAGTCCATGCAATAATTCCGCGAAAGTCAAGTGTTAAAAGTACTGGAATACGTTTCTTAAACGAGAAATGAAAGAGAGTCAAGTGGAATTATTAATAATCTCGAAATTAGTGAGGCAATGCAATAATTATGCATAATAATTTTTCCATTATTGCACTGTTTAAAACTAATAATGATTGTTATGTGATAATTATCTGTAATTTTCAGTAATTTTTTTGAATAAATGTAATTTTATTAGTAATGCTAGTAATATTTAGTAATTATGTTCTGGTAAAACAGTAATTAAAAAATATAAAACGTGTTAAAAAATATAAAAAATAAAAGATGATAAAGCTAAATATATATATGAAAGTGAAAAACAATTAATTATTAAATTAAATAACGAATTTAAATAGTTATTGATAAGTTAGTAAATCGCTGAAAACATTTCTTAACTTTTTTTGATGGCTATGACTTTTATTATTATAATAATAATTATGTTGACCCATTACTTAATAGCGTTATTGATCAACTTGACATCAATTTCTTTATTAAGAAAATATCGATTGCACTTTTACGGTGGATAATATTATTCTCGAGCTCACTCGAGATATTGTAGAATAATGATTATAGAAAGTGGTGAGTTACGTGTTTGAAGTGGGTATTGCGAGTTTTTTTGACGTGACGATAATAGCGTAATAACATTGCATTAAATACGGAACTAAATGCATTAGGAATTGTTGCGACATTCTTATGTACTTACACCAATGTAAATTTAACAAATAAGATCATATACAGGATGTCCCAAAATATGTCATGCGATAGTTAAATATCTTGAAAGAACAAAGACTTTTTGAGAAAAATGTTTCAAATAAAAGTTGTAGGGCTTTAAGTGGCGCATTAAATAGTAATGTTAATGTGACTATAAATAATGTTGTTAAGGCCATGTAAAAATTACTTTGAAATTTTTTAATGGAAACCCCTATTTTTAATTACATATTCATGTAGCTTATCTTAAGAGCTTTTCAAAACTTTGTAAGCTACAAGAATGTGCAATAAAAAATAGGTTTTCATTTAAAAATTTCAAAGTAATTTTTACACGGCCTTAAAAACGCTATTTATAGTCATATTAATATTACTATTTAATACGCCATTTAAAGCCCTACAACGCTATTTATAGTCTCTATAATTATCAATTTATATTTATATTTATTTTGTAATATTATTTTGACTCTCGAAATATATTTATATATATAAAGAAATTTTTCTTAATTAATATTAGTAATGATATTATATTATGTAATGTTCATTAACAATTAATTATATAAATTAATATTTATTTATATTCAGTATAGTATTCTCTTCTATTAATATCACATAAAACACACGCCAGACTCTCTTCTATTAATATCACATAAAACACACGCCAGAGATTCTCTTCTATTAATATCACATAAAACACACGCCAGAGATTTATTTAAGACTGTAAATAAAATAATTTTCATTTAAAATAAAAAACGACTGCGAGAAATTGATGTCATATAATATTAATATACTCAGTCGTTTCGTATTATATTACAAATTAATTTATAGTAATATATACGATGTACACTTGCATCGAGCGACATGTCGGCGCATCGGTGAAAGTTAAACCTAAGTTCACAGAGTATACACGGAGTTTTATATATGTATATTACAGATGCATGAGACTTAAACCTCGAAAATCCTCAAACATAACTTATGCAAATAATTTACTTATTGTTCTTCCGCATATTTCTAAGATAAATTTAAAAGCAGATAAATAGAAAGCATTTTTTAATTTCTGTGCTTCCAATAATCATATAAAAAAATATTGTATAAAATATATAAAATATATAAATTTATAAAATATATAAATTAAAATAATAAAAAAAGAATTTAATAAGCGTAATATATAAGACGTAATATATAAGATGAACTATACAAATAAAATGCATAAAATATAAATAAAATATAAATAATATAAAAAATTATAAAACACACACATACACACATAAATTATAAAACATAAATATAAAGAATACAGTACAAAAAAGAAAAGAGATTCAAGATAAATATATTCGTGATTTCTAAACACCTGATATTTTTACGATACCTTGTATATCGTATACTTTACTAAAGCATTTATACCCAAGTTGTAACCGGTATATTCACATAGCGGTGCGAAAGTATTTCTCAAGGCACAAATAAGCGATTGGTAAACTGAGTGAATAATTTTTGCAGACTTTTGATAAATAATTGTATAAATTCGCAAACATAATTGTACAATTTGTTTTACACATCGCAAAGTTTATTAAATGAGAAATCTAAACAATGCGACGATTCATTCTCGATAAGCGTTGCGATTATCAATTTTACTCTATATAACTCTATAAAATTTCAATATACACACATCCATACACACATCTTAATATGTTTATATATACTTTTTTATTGATTTATATAATAAATATTCCTACATTCTCATTCTTTTTCCTCTTCTCACGCATGAATGATGTATGAATTATTTAATGATGTATGAATATTGTATCAAGTTAATGAAAATGACGTCAAACTATTTTTAGATAGTTTTATCAATTGCCTTCAATTGTCTTTAGATAATAAGCTTCTTAACATCTACGAAGCTCTCTTACAAAACTTATTTCTTAAAAGAATTATGCGATAATATTAATTAAAAAGATTATATCACAATGTGTTGGATGAATAAATTAGTAATTAGCGATTTTGCTCTTTAATTTTGCATAATAAAGTGGTCCTCCAAGAACGCGCTACAGCTTCTTTGTATCATCTCGATCAAAATGATATATTATTATATAAAATTTTATTATATAAATTTTGTGATTGATAATAACTTGAATTAGCAACAATTTGAGAAAGAGTTAGATGTTTTAATAATAGAAGTATCTGCGTGCATCAATATCAATGTTTTGAGTCGCATTAACCACTCATTATTAAAAAAAACTTTTAATTACGTTGCTTAAAAAATTTAAACATCCATTTTATCATCATTACTTGTCATAGATAAGATAAAAAAATGATGACAGTGATAATAAAGATTTATAGATTGTTAAAAGCATCATCACGGAAATCACTAAATATACACAAAAGTCATGGATAAGATACGTTGTCATAGATATATTGTCAATATTCAAATAGCTTTATTTATATTCATCCTCTATAAAAACAAAGATAAAATTTAAAAAAAAATTAAAACGCTTAATAATAAAGAATGATAAGTATATCAATATTTATATATAATTTTTTATAATAAAAACTAAATAGTTATAAGAGTGAAATAATTAGTATTAAAAAATTAAAAATAAATTCAAACAGAGAAAAGCAAAATTATTTAGATCATTAAATATATTTGTCGAATTTCATTGAAAAAAATCATCAATAATTTTTATCTTTTTTTTTTTAATTATGGTTTCTTTTTGCAGGTTTGGATGCGTTAGGTACCGGATTGCTGAGTGTCGGATCGATATTTTCAGTTCTCACACTATACTTCGCTGTCGATGCATGTATCAATACCATGCACCAGAAGGACTCAAAATTTTACAAAGGGAATGTCATGATGATCATGTCAGTGTATCCGGTCGCGAGTGTATGCAGTCTCACGGCGATTGCGATACCAAGGTAAAAAGTAAAAGCCTATCGCAATCCACTGACGATATCGAAATTTCGAGAGAAACTTGCCACATACAAAGTGTAAAATAAAATCACGTGCACATCGTCACTTCTATTTTTTCGTTTTTACACACTTGCTTATTTTAAACAATCTATCATAGGCGACCAAAGTCGAGACTCTATAATTTTACGTATGTAGAAAAATTATTGACATATTTTGTTTGAATCTGAGTATTCAATTAGCTTCCTGTTCTTTGGTACAAAATGAAATTTTTAAATAAAGATCTAAAAAAGATCTTTAAGGCTCCTGGGTGCTCACCGCGGCCATATTGGATTGTGACGTCAAAGGCGAGAAAGCACACGGTGAAAATTCTTAGATGCCATTTTTTAATGAAAAGATATTTCGATTAAACAGCACTTCAGATGGCTTTAGCACACTCTTAAAAAACCTCGAAAACTATCCTTTTCCCTTTATAATCAATCAACAGCTGTAAAATGATCGAGATATCAGACTTTGACATGCGGAATGACTGCGCATGTGCAAAGACCAGACGGACTGGGCTTCATAATATTACATTTTACAGTTGTTAATTGATTATAAAGGGAAAAGGATAGTTTTCGGCGTTTTTTAAGAGTGTGCTAAAGCTATCTGAAGTGTTGTTTCATCGAAATATTTTTTTATTTTGAAATGGCATCCAAGAAATTTTAGCGTGTGTTTTCTCGCCTCTGACGTCACGATTTCGACATGGTCAGCAAGGAGCCAGGAGCCTTAATGTGTCTTAAAATACAAAAACAAGAAAAAGATTATGGAAATTAGTATACTTATATAAAAATTAAATTGTCTAAATAAAAAATAAAAAGTAAATTAAATATATCTCTCTAAATAGAAAATAAAAACACATTTTACACATTACTCATGCAATGACTCTAATTGATTGCAATAATTGTAATCTCCTTCCCCCCCCCACCCCCCTCCCCAACTCCTGTCACATTAAAATTGAAAGTTTTGTAAAATTCATAAAAATAATGACATTCGTCTGACTTTCGACAGGGGTCAGCTACTTTCGGAGGCGGTAACCCAGATTTTCCTAACAATCTCATTTTATCGGCTCTATTTACTCCTGTTGGACGTCGGTCGTCGAAAGATCAGCGAAACGCCGACGTTGATGCTACGAGTCGGGCCCTGTTGCTGCTGGCCCTGTCTGCCCTTTCCGAACCTTCAGATGACCGACGCTAATTTGTCTTGGCTAAGAATCTTGGCCCTCCAGTTTCCTATCATCCAGGTAAAAAATCTCCCCCACTCCCCTCTTTATCCCTTCCTCTCTTCATGCTCTGATTATCTAACTCTTCTTTCGCGTTAAATAGTTATCCTAATTAACTCTCAGGCTGATTAAAATTTATAATATTATCCACATATACAGTATCGCATTGATTTGAATTTTTACAATGCAGAAAATATGCAATTGAAATATACACAATCCTAAAGATCTCATTTATTATATTAATTCAATTGATATTTAAATTAATTAAAATCAATTATGTAAAAAGTTACGTGTCAAAATTAATTTCCTTCGTTCTTCAAACTTTACTGCCACAATTGAAGCAAAAAAAAAAAACTTTTAATCTACAGCGCAACATGATTCGCTTAAAATTTAAATACTTTTCAAATTTTTTTAGAATATTTATTTTTATATAAAATGTATATAAATTTATGGTTTTTCTATGTAGCACACATTTTCTGTATCATATCGTGCATTTCAAAATAGAAGAATCACATAAATACCTCTATAATTTATTTTTTGAAACTATAAATATTGGATGATTGCAAAAGTTCGTGCCCGATTTGCATAGATGGTGGTAACTTCAAATCGGGCACGAACTTTTGCAATCATCCAATATCTTTAAAAATATTAACACACGCGCACATTAAATCAACCCCAGAATAAAATATTCAATGGCAAGTATTTTCATTTATTTGATTAATTTTAATAAAAAATAATATGTAATAATTTACAATAAATATTTATATAATATAAATATTTCAACAAAAAAATATTAAAAATTTTGGAAATTTGAGTCTAAGAGAATGTTCGAATTTTCAGGGTCTCTTCTATTTCATATTGCTGTTCATGGCAGCGGAAGAAACGACTCTTGCCACACAATACAACGTATATCTTCAGCCGGTCATGGTAATCAGCATACTCCTTGGAATATATAGTATAACTGTTGCTACGAAGACTCTGCATGCGGTAGCCCCAGGTAATGAATATGCATATTTATTCAAGAATTCTTTCGTTAGTTTAATTTCAACAGATTTGTTTTTAGTATTTCGCATGCACATTTAGTTTACTCTCTCACCATTCTTTTATTTTTTTTCGTAGAAATTTTTTAAAACAAAATAAAAAAATACGTTTTATATTAATATTATTTATATTAACAGACCACATATTTTTATTTATCATAATATTTCTTCCATATTCTCTTTGTTGCCATATATTGTAACCGAAAGATGTTTAAATTAAAAATGTGTTTTGTTATAATTTATCTTCATTATTTTTTAATATAGTAATTTTTATATAATCTAATTTTTATCTCTTTTTTCAATATTTCTAATTTTTTAATTTTATTAACAGAATTTCATTTTTTTACGAGATAATAGTTTAAATTTGTATACAAATCCAAGAATTCCTACACTTATTAATCACGTTCAGTACGCTTATTAAAGATAAGAATTCTAATCCAATACATTTAGTTGCCGAAGAATGATCGTATCATTAACATTATATCACGAATATCACAACGAAAAGCTATATCTTCGAGATCAGTTATCTCCTATCCTCCTATAATGTAATAAAATGCAACGAATTAAATTTTTGATCGATATCGCTTGTTTCTGTTTCAGAGGCCAACCTACATTTGAAGACACTGGTGTCGCAACTGGTGCTGTTGTTCTCTAAACTACAGGCCGGCATTATTAAGGGACTGCCTGGCACAGGCGTATTTCCGTGCAACCCACCTCTTACCCCGATCATTTATGCCAATGGTAATATATAAGTTTCCGTTTCTTTGTTTACTTTTATTCTCTTTATTCATTTTTGCACTCAGAAAATTAAATGCTCAGAGAGAATCGATGATTTCAATATTATCGATTAAAGTAAACCTTATAATTATAATTAGATAGGTCTCCACCATTCAGAGATTTGAATCATTATCATTATATATGATTAAATAGATGTATATATAAATATATGATTAATTATTTAACATTAGAATAAATAAGAATAAATAAGAATAAATAAGCTGCTGGAATTGCATAAATTATGCTAATTGTGTGTATCGTCGACCGTCATTTATCATTTAATTTGCTATTATACCGCATATTTCGACCAATAAAAGAGCATGATTTCACGGTAGCCTCTTCAAATAACATGATAAGATCGTTCATCTCCTAATTCAGAATACGTCTCTTCTTTTCATTACGTACCGGACCCACGATCGAATGTAACAAAGAAACTCGTTTCACATAGAAAACAGAGACGTCACGCAGCATCCGCGCGAGCGCCATAAAAATTCACCCGTTACACACACATGTCGTGAATAAATTTTCTTTGCTTCGAAACCACACTGAGATAACGCATCGCTTAGCAAAAAAAATTCTTTGTGCTATATATTTTATTTTATTATAATTATATATTATTATAATTTAATATTTATATTTTTCATGAATTATTTTCAATAAAATTAATAATTATATTATTGTATATATAAATATATTATTTTAAAATTATATCAATTTCGATTCCAATTAAAGAGCATATTTCTAAACCATCTCTTAAGCCTATTTTTTAAATATATATAAATATTGTATAAATTAATAGGTGTTGATTTAAAGCGTGCAAGATTTTAATCGTAATTAGTAAATATGACAGATAACAGATTTATTAATGATTTTCCTTTTCTCGATTTCAGTGACGTACAACTCACTGATGTTACTCGAAATGCTGTTACTTTGCTACGCTGCTCGACATGTATATTACGTCGACCCGGAGAAAAATCAAGAACAGAAAGAAGACGGGGCAATAGAACGGGTGTCAAGAATAACGATTCAGGTAGACCCGATGAATAGTAACGATGGCAACAAGTAGCTTGCAACGAGATAATCGCGTGAGATTGTCAAGCTAGTGACATCAGAGATGTCGATTGTATATACGTACTATTTATGTCGAAAAAAAATTTCCTTGACGAAAAATCGTATCTCTCGTTTTAATCAGCAAACATCGATAAATATGAGTAAAATAAGCTGATATTAATCGATACAAGATAAAAACGAGATTATGTAGATATAGAGCATGTTGGCTTCTTCTTTTGGATAGTTTAACTTTTAGACTTATTATTACAACTCCTCTCTCTACTTCTACATCAGAAATTCCCTTATGTAAATATCAATTGTTATTAATTATCACGAGGAACATTATTAATTAGTAAAACGATATTATAAGAGGCTCACACAGATAGAGGTCGGCATACAAAAGTCGATCATACTCGATTATTTAGACTAATTTTTAATTTTGCAAATTTTTAATTTTTAAATAAGTGTTATTCCCTTTCATCCCTTCGATGTTTTACGCCTTTTCATTTTTCAAATCATTATCGCATACTGAGAGTAATTCTTAGAATTAATTAGAAGAGATATTACATCTTTTCTATTTTTTTTTAATTTCATTGAGCGTCGATAATCTTAAAGAATATATTTTTAGAAAAAAAAAATATATAAAATAGAAATATATATTATTTCTAACAATAAAAATAAAACTACGAAGAAATAAAATCTAAAACTTTTTCTTTAAATGTGGTTTTTTGTAAATAGTTTGTGTGTATAAGATACACACAAACTATTTACAAAAAACCACATTTAAAGAAAAAGTTTTAGATTTTATTTCTTCGTAGTTTTATTTTTATTGTTAGAAATAATATATATTTCTATTTTTTCTAAAAGATATGTAAAGTCGATACTCGCGTATATCAAAGTTTATTGTTGTCGCTTTTCCGCGATGCTCATTGGCTATCAAGATTCGCGTTGAGCGTTATATTCGTAGCATCGAGAGGCTGTCATCGCGAGGGTTAGCAGTTTGACAGTTTGTTCCAAATAAAATAAAATAAAATAAAATAATATTAGTTTTAAATAATATATTATAATACTTAAATTCGATTAATTTTATAATATTTTTGACAGTTATCAGCTGATTTCTGTCAAAAAATATTAATCGCGGATAAAGTATTATAACATATTATTTAAAATATATTATTTTATTTTATTTTATTTTGAACAAACTGTTAGACTACTAACCCTCGCGATGACAGCCTCTCGATGCTAAGAATATAACGCACAATGCGAATCGAAACGGTCAATCAGCATCGCGGAGAAAATGCAATAAAACTTGTGAGAATCGACTTAACATGTCTTTTTTAAAAAGGGATGTTATAATATTTTAATTCGATAATATTTTATTCGATTAATATTTTTGACAATTACCAGCTGATTTTTGTCAAAAAATATTAATCGCGAATAAGATATTATATAACATATTATTTAAAATGTTACTATTTTAATATTTTGAACATATTATACATATACACCTCCATATTACCGCTATAAAAATCTTATAAAATAAACAATTTCTCACTCACCGATATGTACAATAGCGGAGTTGTAGTACACAGCACACATTGATCTGAAAACAAAATATTCAAATTATGCTATATGTATACATATGTGTGTGTCGAATATCTCGTAAACAATGCAGTTTAGAAAAATACCTCACAGTTGCCCCACTGTCGCCCGATGCCTCCCCGGACCTCCTCCTCCTCTCTTGGTCAACCGTCATTGCTCCTTCGTAGCACTCACGACATTCGCGAAAACACGAATAATTACGATTGTCCGACACTTTACACGGCACTCCCGATACGCGAAACTTTACACGGCACTCCCGACGCGCGACACTTTATACGGCACTCTCGACACGACGCGTGAATCGCACTGTGTATCGCAATGCTACCTGTAACAAATAAAATACATACATATATTAGAATAATCTTATTATTTCGCATTATAACACACAATATAAATATAAATATGTAAGCTAGAATATTCTTTTAGCAAATTTTCGCTTTATTAATATTTTTTGACAGAAATCAGCTGATTAAAGCGTTAATTTGCTAATTAATTTTTTAAATAATATGTTTTAAATAATATGTTATAATATTTTAACTCGATTAATATTTTCGACAGTTATCAGCTGATTTCTGTCAAAAAATATTAATCGGAAATAAAGTATTATAACATATTATTTACAACATATTACTATTTTAATTTTTATAACATATTTTTATTTTAAAATTTAATTAGTAAATTAACGCTTTAATCAACCGATTTCTGTAAAGAAAATATTAATCGAATTTAAATAAACTTTATATTATTTTCTTTTTAAATATCAATCATTCTTTTTAAATACAAAACTGAAGAATAGTGCGCGCTTGGATTGTTCTAGTTGTAATAAAATACAATAAATATAATGTATGTATGTGCATAATTTGCAAGATTTTTATTTTTTTAAGTTTGCATTTAAGACAATTTAAAATTAATTGTAAAAAATTCTAGATTGTCGAAACAAATTCAAGAATATAAAAAAAATACAAATGTTTAGAAAGAAAAAGAGTGTAAATATAAATATAACATATAAAATATAAAATTGCAAGAATTGCTTTATTATCAACTGCGTTCTTTTTAAAAAATCTCTTTTTAATAATTATGTGAGATTAATAAGAAATAAAAGATAGTAATGTATTTTTCACTTCTCTTTACACTTTATCGAAAGTGTCATCGCGTTCTCCGTATAATTGAAAAGATACGTTAATATTCCGATAACGTATTTCCATATAGATATATTAGGTATCTCTGTTTTAACAACCTTTGTCCCAGGAAAAAATAAACATGCCATAGATAAAAGCTTACACGAAAAATCTTCCTTGCTTATTATTTTTTCCTAAATCCTTCCGTTTCGTTTAAGCCTTTCATCCTTCGCTTGAGTGTGTTTTCGTAAAAAATAAAATGATTAATATTGTAAATACTCTGATATTCTTTATGTTAAATATCATATATATCTATATATGATCGATACGATCTTTTTATATATTAATATAAAAATTATTCATAGATATATTATTTTAATAAAATAATAACATTGACTGGAGGGTGAATGTTAATCTAACAAGTATCAGAAGTATATATATTTTGTATGTATATGTATCTCTCTTTCTCTCTCAGAATGAAATAAGCCGTGGCAAAGATAAAAGAATTTATAGACGCGCCGGAACGGTTAGAAAATCGGTGAAGAACTTGATTGCGTTAGGTAGACGTTTGCTTTAAATAGGAAATTGCGCTACATTTTCTCGATTCTCTCTTGAATGAAGAATTAACTATTAAGACAATTAATGAGCGAATTCTAAGAGGCAATTAAAGTAACGCGTATATCTTTATCTAGTATATATAATGATATTTAGTATACATAATGATTTAAGCGTATCGCAAGTTACTTGAAAAACAGATAATAATTTAGATAATAAAAAAGGAAGATTATTAGTGATTTTTTATTTAATAAAATTTTAAAGAAAAAAGAGAAAAAATCTTTAACAATATACCTATAATTAGGGATATGAATTGTTAAAACAGAAGAGAGAATCTCATATTTATATATTTCTTTTTTTCATTTTTGATATATAATTCCAAGAAATTGGAAAATAAAATCTCTCTCTCTTTTCTCTTTCAAAACTATATATTAAAATATTAATTTATAATTCATATTTTAAAATTAAAAAAAAAATAACTTTTTAAAGGTTTTAAATTTAAAAAAATAAGTTGGGATTTGAGATACTACATATACGTAACGAACTTTGGAAGAAATAGAAATAACACGATGCGAGAGAGGAATGCTTGAGAAGGGACGATCTCCTATTATAAATCATAAGGATGATTATGTTAAAATTCGCTAGGGTCGGCTCATTAGTTCGCGAAATATCATCCAGCTAGTTTTTTTATCTCGTCTTCCTCAAGGCTATCTAGTCGGGAAACGAGATGGACGGCATAGAAAACAATTTGAACGCCCCATTTGAGACGTGGGTAGTGCCTTAATTAGTCCCACCGTAGAAGATTACCAATCAGCAATCGAGGAATTACGATGCGGTGATTTTTCAAGCTGCTTGCCGCAGCGTCCTTTTCGGAATAATGAAGCTGTACCGATAAGATACATGAAAATGCACTTTTCTCCTCATTTTCCGCTTATCAGACGTCATTATATTTTTTGCATGTTATAAATATATAAAAAAATATGTAGATATTCAAATATATATCAGTTTAAAAAATTTTCTTTGTTTTTTGTATATGATTCTTACAAAATAATAATGAAACGCGAAATATGTGAGTACGAATAAAACAAATATAATTATTTTAAAATATAAATTTAATTGTATTATAAATATTAAAAATTGCTTTAATTTATATACATTAATAATTTATAAGTAACAATGTAGGCTCCCTGCATTGATAAATTACAAATTCAAAAGGAGGCTATATGGAACCACGCGTAGAGAGAAGTGTTCTACGCGTGGCTCCATATAGCCTCCTTTTGAATTTGTAATTTATTAATAATTTATATACATACCTAATAATTTGTATATAAGTATATAAAATAAAATAATTTTTTAAATTAAAAATTATAATTGCATGAATAATTCATGAAAATACGGAATTATCCGAGAAGATGATCGCTTTTCAATCCGATAGAATTAAAACTCCGAAGTCTGCGATTTATTCGCGCGGAAACAAGAAAAGGAAAAAAACCCATTCAATTTCGGCAAATCTCTTCGGCAAGTCTTCCTCTTTCCTGCTACTCTCCCCCTTCCGCGCCTAAGTCGATACCTCCTAAGGAAACTGTTAAATCTATTACGGCTGTAAAGCTCGATCACGATCACGTCCTGTGAAGAGGGTCGAGGATCAAGTCTCGAACGGCGAGGTGTATCTTATGTTAGTATGTATGATGGAAAGAACAGAATAGAGGGAGACAGAGAGAAGTATGTTTTGTAGTTGTACGGTGGACCAGGTCGCAGGTAGGCGGCGAACGGTCCCCTGAAATCGTCCGAAAAATGAGGGGGCGCCCAGAGAGCTCGGGAACGTTCCTTTTTCGCTTTTTCTTGCATTCGAGCGCGATATAATCGTCTGTCCTCTCGTGGAGGGTGGACGTGGAAGAATGACGGGACGGGGATGTGAAAATCGTGAAGCGACTCGTCTTTGTAACCCCATCAGTTTAACGATTTCGTCCTGCCGTATTTTTTTTAAGTTGATGTTTAAACACGTTGATTTTTTTTAAGTATTAAATACAGTTCTAATATATACATATATACCGGGTGAGGCAATAATTATTAGCACCTTAAATATCTTTATAAATATTGATTTTAGACAAAAATGTTTCAAACAAAAGTTGTAGGGTTTCGAGGGGGACATAACATCGTAATCAAGAATTGCCCTTGAGTGGCGTTTTTCAAGGTCATTTGAAGGTCATTTATGTTTTTTTAAATGGAATTATCTAAATTTTTTTTATATAAATCGATTCCCCGCAATATTCACTCAATAAATATACATATAGTAATAATTCTTCAGCGTATTATATTCTTCTAAAATTTGACATACTTTATATGTTTATACGCAATTCAAAAGAAAATAATTATATGGTCATTAAAAAATATTTATTTAGCAACAAAATCTATTATTATATATGTACATATATAACATCGAAAAAACAAATAAATAGTATTAAATAATATAACACTGTGTTATACTCAATTTGTATACAATTATTTTTATATTTTAATAACATTCATGAAATATACATATATGTATACATAATTAGTTTTTTAAATATTAATTAAATACAAATAATTAAAAATTGTAAATTGTTTATTCAAGCGATTAATTATAGTTATTTATTAAATAACAATTGTGAATAACAATAATATTATTTCTTGACTAATATCAAGAAATTAATAAGTGATTATAAACACAAGAAATGATTAAAATAACTAAAGTTTTGAAATAACATTATTGTTATTCAATAAATAACTAATTAGTCGCTTACGTAAAAAAATAGTCATTATAATTATTTGTACTAATTTGATATCAATTCTTCTTTTCTTTAGATACGTTAGTATAACATGTCTTATAAAAATCATAAAATAAGTAAAGATTTATTAATACATTTACACTAAAAATAGCATGTATAACTAAATAAAACTGCGCTTGTGATTGACAAGCTGGATTTGCAAACTGCATTAGGTATATTATTATTGCAATAAGGTGTGTCTAATTTCGCAAACAGAAAAACAAAATAATTATACAAATATGCATTATATTACGGAAACATAAATTATTGAAATATGTATATGTTGTGTGTGTGTGTGTGTGTGTGTGTAAAGTTATGTGTAAAGTTATGTGTTAAGTTATGTTATAAAATATTATATAATACAACTTACCATTTGTATTTTAGTTATAAAAGGCTTAAAAGGAGACAATATTTGTTGATATTTCGTGCCGTACACGTAATGATATATATGTATTATTTGAAGAGATCAAATAATACATATATATCATTACGTGTACGGCACAATTAAGCAGAGTAACTAATGCCGTTCTTTCGTCCAAAACATATTTTAAATAAGTCCAGGCGAAAAATATATTTGATACATGATGGTACAAGTGAAAATAGGAAGCCTGATTTTGTTTCTTTCTTAATACAAATATGCATGTGTCAACAAGATCGAATATTTTCAATAATAGAAACCACCACGTAATATTGTAGATCTGAAATTCAACTTTGATAATACAAAGTACTACTAAAGAATTTAAAAAGAATATTGCCTATATAAATGATCGAGTCACTTATGGATCTTATACCACTATCGTATTTTCTCTGCTTATGTATTCTTACATATTTAATAATTACATATAATTTTACCTTTTCTAGCAAACAATATAACAAGTAATAATTATTATTATATATTGTGAAAATATACTTTGATCGCATTGGAAGAATCCGGAGATGACACTGGATGCATTATTACACCATATTCTGAGAACCAACCGGAAGATATATGTTCTTGTATGACCCATATGTTTGCTAAAATTTGTATTACGTTATAAAGTAACATAATGGTTCTCAATTGATACGGCGATCGATTTTTCATGTAGCGAGGACCAGCGTAAAGAACAAAAAATAAATATACAAAAATTATGAACGTTAACGGAAATAGTGAAGACATCAATGGCCATTCGCGAGTTTGTAAAGCTGTAAAAAAAATGCAAAATGGTTTTTGAAATATAATATACAGTGTGCACAAATATCTTTGGTAATCAAATTTAAAGGCGGAGAGTTCGTTCATTAATATTTACAATTTTGTATATTATAGAGTATCATTATTTAAATAATATTATACTTTCTTGCGCCAACATTTATATAAGTATAAGAAATTTGTATCGCTAATAAAACAAAGTCGCTTTTAAACACTTCAAGAAGATAATGCGGACTTTCTACCATTTAGGTAAAGAAAGCGTGACAATTCAAACTTTCAATTTTATTTATTTTTTACCATCACATTTTCTTCAATTCTTGAATCTTTATTATTTTCTAAATGTAATTTTAATAAGAATGATGAGTTATCTGTATTATAAAATGTTTATATAATATTTAGATTTATGAAATATCAAAAAAATGAGATTTGTATAATTAAAAGGTAATTTTTACTTAATAATTATACGGGGTATTTACTTTGACGTAAATAAGAATAAGTTTTGAAGTTTATTCAAGAATATCGCGTATAAAACACTCTGTTTTAATAGCACAAATTTTATCTTAATGTAACAGTCTTTAGAATTTAGAATTAATATATACGTATACTTTTGTAGCATCTTAAAGAATGCATTAACTTGATTAAAAAGATAGAATTACTTACCAGAGAGCTCGACAAATAAATAGTTATACATTTTTTTCATTATGACTACAAATGTCAATAACTATGATCACTTCTGATCGTATCGAAGATCGTATCGAATCGTATTGAAGATAAATCGCGATTATGTCGTTCCTGCAGTCACTTTGATAGTGAATAAGCAACTGCTTTATTGCGCACTTTAATATACTCCAGAGCTGTCCACGTTTTGCACTTTTCGACCGATTTCCGAGGCTCACCGCCTAGCGGCCTCCACTTACGCTCGAGACCTTAGGTCTGTTTGTGTTGACTGAACTGGCTGCACTAGTTCAGAGTCTATCTTTTTTCCTCGACATTGAAAGCAAAAAGATAACCTACGGCTAGCAACTACGGTTATCGGGCCACGCGTTGCTAAGGTCTCGAGCGTAAGTGGGGGCCGCTAGGCGGTGAGCCTCGGAAATCGGCCGAAAAGTGCAAAACGTGGACAGCTCTGAAATACAGTATAAATACAGTAGATCTGTACTTAATACTTATACATTTTATAATAATTCTCTTTACAATTAATATTTAATTTTTAATTAAAAATGAAAATTATAATTATAATTAACATTATAATTATAATTTTTAGTTAATAAATATTAATTTCTATCAATAACGATATTTAAAAGATATACCAATCTTTTGAAATAAAAAAAATTTTAATTCACTAATTCGCAAAATAAGATTTGACTAAAAGGGATTTTTCACAAACGACATTTCTGACAAATGAAAATTGCCAGTTTTATGGATATTTTATTTAAGGAAAACCTGTCAGAAAATTATGCTCATAGGATTTTCATCCTTCGGTAGGAGGAAAGAATCGACCCACGC
This sequence comes from Prenolepis imparis, assembly GCF_030444845.1. Taxonomy (NCBI): domain Eukaryota; kingdom Metazoa; phylum Arthropoda; class Insecta; order Hymenoptera; family Formicidae; genus Prenolepis; species Prenolepis imparis. The sequence goes on from NW_028141159.1 coordinate 2,344,567, forward strand.
GACCATCTGTTGTACGTAAAAGATCGGGAAATACTTTCCAGAAACGAATCGACATATGGCACGCGGGTAGAGGGACGGATTTATCTTTAGAAAGAAAAAAATACAGTGTGTCGGCGTTGTGTCGAGGGATTCTCCGCCCGTCGAAAATGTCGAGGGGGCGAGAAGAAGGAAAACGAGCGTCTTCTATTTTATGAGAAGGCTAGAATTTTATGCGGTGATGCAAAAGAACAAAAAAAGGAACGATCAAAGTTCTCTGCAATTATGGCGCACGTATTAAATAAAGTTTTTTTAAAAATCTTTTTGCAATAAAGTAACGATATACATCCGTACTGAAGCAATCGATAGCGCTACGTTGATGCAATCGAATATTATTGCAACTTGCAACAGAGATGCATAAAATATTGCTCGAGCGGGATATCGTATCGAATAAGTATTTATAACTGCTATTCATAATCGCGAAGGAATACTAATTGAGCAATTAGCGCTTATCGCTACACGCTTGTGTATTTATTCAATGTTACGATTAACTAAGTCATAAAAACAGTTTAGCATTCCAGATTGCGATTTCACACGTATTTTGAAATAGACATGCAAATCAAAATATACATACGCCCCCTCGGAGCATTTCAGAGAGAGAAAGAGAGAGAAAGGGAATGGATAAGATTTGTGCAAGGAGCTCTTTGCATTTCTCGGAGTAAAAGAGACATGCCGAGGACTCTCTAAGATTTCTCAAGAACGGAGAGAGAGAAGTGGCTGCTTATAGAGTCTCGAGATGCTCTTTTAAGTAGCGAACCGACAAAAGTGTGTACACGACAACGCACTTATTAAACGCTGTCACGATCCTGCGTGTATACGATCCTCGTCACGATATTTTAAGCCCTATCCTCGCATGACTGTCGACATGATCTTAATAGCGATCCGTGTTTTTAATACGTCAATAAAAAACGATGCATTAAATTCTAACTGTAAGCACTACCGATGTATCATATAGCTGACACGTCGAAGAGAGTTTACAATTAGCGTGTAAAAAAATTATGATTCATCTACATCACCGTAGTTGCTAAGGTCTCGAGCGTAAGTGGGAGCCGCTAGGCGGTGAGCCTCGGAAATCGGCCGAAAAGTGCAAAACGTGGACAGCTCTGATCTACATTATGTGATATATCGTAGACAAAGATATATCTCTACATTGTGTGTATAAAAATCGTTTATATTTATAATACTTTAAACTTATTTCATATTTAATATTTTAATTTAATAAAAAATTGATAAGAGTTTTGTTTCTAATAAAATTGATAATAACATTTAACAAAGCTGATCATCAATTTTTGCGGAAACAACCAAAACAGATACACTAAAATCCGGACGAATCGAGACTTTCATCGCAGCAACAGAGATATTACGTTTTGGGAGAAGAACGTGGCACGGAGAAAATCGTTTCCTCCTCTTCGCCTCGCATGGTATTGAAATACAAATTAAAAATCCCGAATCATAAAATTATCTTTTGAAAAACGAAAAACCAAGGCGAGGCGCGCCGAGCAATTTTCGAGCAATTTCGTGGTGGGCTCGGTCTCCCCTTACCAGCCCCCTTTCTTCCATCCCTCTGGACACGGCTCTTCTCGAGAGAGATCCTGCTAGAAAATAATGACCTGCGCCGCCGGCGACCATATGGTCGCGCACAGAATGGTCCTCTGCTTCTCCTAAAAGATGAAGTGCACGAGCGAAACTTCAGGCCCACTTTGACGTATCCCAGATATTGCTGGATACTTTTACCTCTCTTCCCCGAATGATGGATCGACGCGCCTTTCTGATTCCGAACGTGACGAAGCCGGGACGAGGGCAGAAATTCTAAGGACGCGTTCGAGTTTTCCAGATCACTCGAATGGTCGATTTATGCTTTTCGATAAAAACTCTCGTCTTTCAGATGAGAACACCCCAATAAAATAATTATACAATATTATAATATAAAAGTAAATTAAAGTAATTAAACAAAAATTTAAATGACAAAAATAGAATAATTACTTTAATCTTTATATCTTATTTCTTAATGCAATTATAATGTACTAAAAGTACAAAGTACTAAAAGTAATTCTTGTTATATTTTTAATTTTTTTGGATTTTTGCTCGAACTATTAATTTATAATATAGCAAATATAATTTTATTTTGTGTAAAATTCATAAATATAATATATAAATATAATATATAAATATAATAAAATTTGCAGATTTACAATGGCAAATTCGAATCATATATAAAATAAAATCCCGTCTGTGTGTATCCATCTCTTACCGAATTTAATTTCCGTCCCTCGCATCTGACAGCGTTCTACCTATCTTTTTTTCTTTCTCTATACGCTCTGTTCCTTTCCTCTATAAAATATGCTAAACGTGCGCGAAGCTCCTACCAACACTGTTATTTACGAATTACGAACGTTGTAAAAGATGAAGAAGCATAATAATCGCGCGATGAGTCCTTGGCCAATTTCACTGCTTCGAATTTTACTATACATAAATTCCTAAGATCGACCCCTCGCTCGATTACGACGCTGACGTGTTACTTTCTGATCTATTTCAGGCATTCGAAAAATCATGTCTCTTCTAAAATCCTTTAATCTTCTTAAAACTTTTAATCCGAGCATGTTTCAATCATCAATTTGAAGTCGAAGGGCCTTAATTTATAATCCACACAATTTTGTATCACATATTTTCAATCTTTAAATATGAAGAAAAAAATTTATATCGCAAATAAATACATTTTAAATGTATAAAAAAATATCTGGAGACAGTTTGGAAAAATTAGTTATTCTGATACGAAAATACGTGCATAAACTAACTTCGTAGAATCCACTCATTTCATAGATTATGATTATCTTTTCTGAATAAAGAAAAAAATTGGCGCTTTTTCTCGTGTAAAGAATTTTCAACGATTCCGCGATTTGCAATTGGAACAGGAATTTTCCCTCAGTAACGATTAAACGGCGCAATGTCCGACGATTCTCTTCTTTTTATCGAAAAGCGAAATCCATTGAAACATACGGAATGTATAACTGCACATATGCAAATATTTTCCGCGTTACCTTTTGTGTGCGCCTTTGTCATGCGAGAGCAGACATTGCCGGCGCAATCACGAGAGGCGTGCGGTAAATTAACGGCGTGCGAAGAACACGAAACGCATTGTTCTTTTGTGCATCGACCAATTCGGTGATTTGCATGCGGCTTTATACCTGCGGCTCGCGCTTGTGTACGATGTACGTACAAACGCAATGTTATATGGAATACAAAAATCATGCTCTGTATAGCCAGTTTGACAAGTTTTCGCGGATACTTTGACCAAATAAAAATTTTAAATATATAATAAAATATTGCGTACAATTTATATCTTTGACATTTTAAGTAAACAGTATATAACATATATTTTAATTTTAAATTAATATTTTTGAATAAGTTTTAAGATATTGTTAATTTTTAATTTATTTCAAAAGATCTTGTTCGAAAAACTTTAGTTTTTGGGTATATTTTGATACATAATTTTTTCATAATAATAGATAATTTTATAAAGACATTTTTAATAATATTTTGATAATATGGAACGATGTTGAAATAAAAATGATTTTTCGAAAGGGAAACCACTCGTCTGTCGCGGTTCTCTCGGTATGGCGCCGCAGTAAATGAACCGACAATCATTCCGACACATTGACAAGAAAAAAGGACAAAAGACTGGCATGGCAGCGCACGACAATGGTCGTGAAAACGAGACCCTGAAAAAAAGGCCGTATAAATCTTTCTTTTGCGAAAAAAGATTAACCAGACCACCTAATGTCCATTGCAGCCTCCAGAATCTTTTCCAACGATTCGCCTTTGAAATTACCGCACCTACAAACTCTCAAAAAATTCATATTTTCGAAATTATAAATTATACAGCCCTCATTATAGATAAAGCAAAAAAATTTTTACCGTATTTTTCTAATTTTTTTAAAAAATGATCAAGCATAATTTCCGGGAAAAATAAAGAATACTTCGGAAAATTATTAGTAAAAAGAATGTCTTAGAGGAAAAATATGTACCGTAAAAAATATAAAAAGATCTAAAAGAGCTTGGAATTTTCAAGCTACCTGCTGCTTCCTTTGGTAGTAAAAAAAAAAGAAAAAGAATATTGCTCGGAATATCAATCTCGATTTTATTTGGATTAGCGCGTATAATTTTGAAACAATAAAATAATAAAGATATACATATAATAATAATCTCGAAATAATTTTAAAAATATGCTCTTGATTGATTCTTTCTTTGAACACGAATTTTTTCTTCTTTTCTCATTTCTAAAAATTTATATCTTCAATTATAAGATCAATTAAATTATGTATTATACATAAATAAATTATTAAATTCACATGTTAAAAATGCATAATTAATTATTAATCATATTATTAATTTATCATTATTTCAGTATCATATCTTTAGAAACTTGCACTTTTTTCTACATATTGGAAAGATATAATATACTACTCTCAAAATAATTGATATTCGATCTTTAGTATATCTCAACATCGATTCTAAAATTCGGGAGACCAATATTTGTCTCCCTTTGCCTTATACTACAAAGAACCAGTGTGCCAGTTTGACCTCGAAAGCGAGAAGCTCCAAAACTGAATAACATCAACGCCAGCAGTAATATACCGTAATATAGCACATTTACAATGAAATGAGCGGAGAAATGGAAGCTGCGCGAAGAAAGGCAGAAAGTCCATTTCCCCGCTGGACAAAGTCGTAAACTCTCGAGCCACCACGTTCTGACCCGGAGATGACCCGACTACCGAGTCGGACGGGCTATAAATTCTGCCTTTCGAGAATTTGTCAGATGTATATATAGCTGCGCCGGTCTCTGTTAGCGTTCCCCTTCCCCCGGAAAGGAGATGAGACCCCGAACCCTCTCAATAAAGCGACTTCTACCGTCTCACCTGTCGTTTCGTAAAGAAATGTCTGTGCTGCTGCTTATTCCGCTTCGCGGCACAAACGCGAGAAATGAAGGGAGGCGATGCGGTTACAATGAAAATTTGTCGCCGCCGCATTTGACGCGAAAACTGCCTTTCAAAACCTTGCCCGTCGCCTTCGATGACGGTCGGAATTTTCCGCTTTGTTAGTCTCCTTGATCGACGGTCAGTTGTTCAAATCATTTGGCGAATGATGAGAAACACGTTTCATCCGACAATAAGATACTTCACGAGGCAAATTTGAAGAATTTGCGAGGAAGATTAATGCATTTCAAAAATGACATCGCGCGAATCAAATAAAAAAACAAATCATAAGTTTTCTTTTTTTAATAAACGCAATTTAATATTAAGATTTTCTTAAGAAATATATTTTTGATTGACATTAATTGTGCGATTTACGTTATACAGATAATATATAATTTTTGTGCGCAAAAAATTATCTACGATAATGTAAGATGAATAAATATCTCCATAGAATGCAGAATTTTATATCTCTTTGATATAAATGGAGTTTTTCTTTCAGAGTAAATCTTTCTCTCTGGATATTTCTCGCGTTCTTTGAAATATTTGTCGTGAATATTTTTCAATTTTTACGAGGCCATACAATGCTATATATCTCAAACAATGAAGTCTCTGCAGTGCCGGAATACGAAACGGGACGCGTGCGGAGAAAAACGACCGTGATAAAATGCGAGTCGCAGATAGAATCTAAATCTCGATCGGCAACGAGGCTCTCATAGAACGAGATGTCGTTCCGTCCAAGTTCTGGAAAACGGACGCAATCTCACGGAAAATCGCAGGACCCCGAGTAATCCCTCGTGTTCTTTTTCTTTTTCTCTCCTCCAGATTTACAGGATCGATAAACAATCGGAGCATGCAAGAAACTGAAAAAAATACGAGATGTGACAATGCGATAAATACTCCTTCGTAAAAGAAGACAGTCGGAAGGAACGTATGCAACTAACAATGAGATTATCAGATTCTAGGAAAACATCTCGCATTTACGGCGAAAAAAAAAGATAATTTTTTTATTCAGAAAATGGATATTGCACTGTGAACATCGTCAAACAAAAACAGCCGACAAAGTTTTACGAGAAAACAAAAACAAGTAAGTATACGTGGAACGTTGATGAAACGGATAAAAACGCGAATAAGACTAGGATAGAACTGGAGAAAAGTATCAACGTGAAATAAGAAGGTTCAAGCAATTTGATTTTGTACCGAATATTCCACAGATTTGGGAAAAATTTTATCTTGCGTTGAATCTCTCTTAAAAAAATAGTTTTTTCGGTTCCTGTGAAAATATTTTCAGAATTCTTTCAGAATAAAAATATAATAAATAATATAATATTTTTGTCATAAATAATATAATATATTTATCACAAGTTCGCGTTTTCACACTAAAAGTCGGCAAGTCTAAATAACCTAATTCTGTTATATATATTCTGTTATATATATTCTGTTATATATTTTATTATATATTTTATTATACATATATATATACATATATATTTTTTTTCAGCGCTTAAGGCTTTATCGAAACAGATTAAAAGTCTGTAATATTTCCATCATTCCGAACGCGTCTATCGAGCGAAGCGAAGCGAAGTTAAGCCGAGCTGGTCCAGATGTGAGAAAAGCGCGGCACACAATGAAACGCGTCGCTCTCTCGCATCCATTGGAACAGCCTCCGTGAGCACCATCCCTAAACTACGCCTAGATGAATGGATCGAGGCCCCTGTTTCCTCTATGTTGCGCTCGGGCACAAGCTCGCGAGGGATGCAGTAACCGCCCTTCCCGTCCCGGGCCCTATTGCGTTCTCTCGCGTTTCTAACGTCACGTATATTTCACCCCACAATCGGCTGCCGAGGACAAATATACCCTTATTTGTACACATCCTGTGCATTGTGATGTAGTATAGCGCGGGGCACCCAGGCTCCGACTTCCGGCAAACGACAGACTAAGGCCCATCTCTATTCGCCCTCCGTTTCTCCTTCCTTTAAATACTTCACATCCTATATTTTTCTTCTTCGATTCCGAGGAAGGGGAGGAAGAGAACACGCGACGAATTTTTTTAAACGCAATATCAAGTCTCGATGGGTGGATCTATCATTTGATCCTCGCGATCCCTTCCGTTCGAGGATTCCCGCTAGATTTTTCTCTGTACTCTTTCTTACATCGCTTCAGTTCTCCGCTCCGATGGAAATATGGAACCCAGATGCTGGATAGACGAGATGTCCGACTGAATCTCGCCGTATATAAGTTTCGTAAACAGGATCGTATAAGAGATAAAGCACGTAAGATTGAAAAACTTTTTCCACAATTTTTTTTTTCCCATTAAGAGAAAGACGGTGCATCGACATCTTATATACAGGAACTCGTTCGAGGAAACGGGACGAGGTTGTGCGGAGCATCTCGATAATATATAGCGAACGTTTCGCTATACTCTCGTATTACGACCGCACACTCTCTGAGGCCCACCGTAATTATCCGCGGTTCGTATAGCCCACGACGCGAAATCCATGCGGCATATGGTTCGGAGCCATTTTACTTTCGGCTAACCACTTTTCTACCGCAACACACAAAAAAAGAAGAAAAACCGGTCATTCGGCGACGCTTGAACATATGGATCGAAATGGACTCTGCTCGCAGGACAAATTAAATTTCGTCTCTAGCCATTCGTGAAATCATTTCGTGGCTTTCTTCTCCTTCCCTTGCGTAACAATGTAAAGTTTAATAATAATTAAAATTCTGATTGTCTTTTTTATGTATTTATGTACGTAATTTTAGAATGTTTTTTTCTCTCTCTCTCTTCCTCTGCCTTTCGCTCTTTTTTCTCTCTTTCTGTTGTACAATGACCTGATGTCACACTGTGCGAGGCACATTTTGAGTTACAAAGGACTGAAGAAAACGAGACTTGGTTGTTTGGAAAATTAATGATGTTTCATCGATTCTTCTTATTATTATATCGGGAAACCGTTATGGGAAATTGCTTTCGAGGAAAAAAATCAAAATAAATATCCAAAAACATATTATCAATCATTTTCGATTTGAAATCGGTACATCAATCACTTAAAATCATTAGTTATTATTTCATGTAGATACATTTATGATTAAGTTCTATATTAATTATATGTTAATTTATATTTTTCCTATCATATTTATATAGTAACTAACTTTATGAAATTTTTGAGACACTTGATTCTCGCAACTTACTACAAAAAAAATTTTCTCTTCAATTATTATTTATGATATTTCATACACACATATTATTATATGTATGTAATAATTATTATTCATTATTCAGCATTATAATTTATGTTATTTATTAATTTATAATCCTCCACATCACTATTTGAAAAATCACTCGTTATTCAACTATAGATATATAAAAAAGTTATTTCTTGGAAAAATATTATGATTTCTTCTGCAAACTGGCCTACATTTCGCACAGGTCGAATAATTCGGTCATGATTAAAACCTGGAGGGCAGCCTATATACCACGAAATAATGTATAATTACAAGGGATGCTGTTCACGGTAAGGGTGGGGACTCACGAAAATCCTGGGAACACGTAGTGGAGGGGCCGGCTATACAAGTAGAGTTCCGAACCCCGAAGGGCCGCAGTCGCTTTCGAAATTCCGTCCGTGGAATTCACGCTCGTAGCCTTTATGCCTTACTCGATTCGATCGCAAATCGTCACGGTGTTTTTATAATTAAAAAAAAGTCACAGTGTTTTTGTAATTAAGAAAAACAAGTTACACGTGGATATATAATAATTAATATTGTGCAGTGAGAAAAGTGCGCGGAGAACGAGATTCTTGGATTCTCCAAGATGAAGGCCGTGCACCTAGTGGGACTGTTATTCTGCATGACCCTGCCCTTAATAGCAGGTTTGGATCTCAGAGAAATCATCAGGACCGCACAGTGTCAATCGTCATGTCTGCGAAATTTGACTATTGACGACGAATGCTGGAACATCGGGATAAATGAGAACAGACAATGCCAGAAGGTAACTAAGATCTGCTTTAATCGTGCTCTTTTTTATGTTTTAAAAATTTTAATGGCCTTTCAGCGAGTTCTCGACACGAGATAACGTGTGTGATAATTGCTTAGAAAGAAATTCCAAAAAACAAAACTCGTACATACAACGTAGTTATTCCTTCTAATCTAATCACAGCATTTAAAATAATTTTTAAAATAATCTGAATAATAAATATGTATTTCCTCTTTCCTGTTTCTAAAAAAAATCTGAAATTAGAATATAAAACCGAGATATAATATTTCAATAATTAATTGAGAGTAGATAAAAATAATTTATGTTTATATATTATCAAGTCGATTAATGTAAAATTTATCCGTAAACTTGATGTAGGTATGTGTATAATCAAGTTTTATATATTAAATATTCCAATAACACGATAAATTCGCAATATATTCGCATAACTCCTTTGTTTTTAATTTTTCAATTAATAGCAATCAGAAGTCAAAGTATAAGAAAAAGAAATAATTAATAAAAAAAAATTATATTTCTGTTTTCTGTGTGCGCGCGTGTGGATGAATAAAAAAAAATTTATATTGTGGTACCCTTAAGTATTTTATACAATTATTTTCTACAAAGTAAAGCTCAAAATTTTCGGTATGTATAAAAAAACTAATGTAGAATCGATAACACTTGCGCAAAAATTATTTCTGTATTTCAAAACTTTCTAGTATTATAACCTAAATTCTGCGAAAATTCGAAATTTTTGAAAAGCTAAATTCGTCTTATTTAAGTTTTTACTATATCACTCTCCTAAAATATTTTTAAAAAAGTAAAAGTCATACAACAAAATCTCATGTGCATTTTATGCATAAGTGCCCAAAGAGAGCACCGATCAAAGCCGGAAATCGAATAGATAATATCGATAAATCTTTGGATGTCGAGAGAGATTTCACTAGAAGAGAGTACTAAAGAAAATCACCAGGTGTGGTCGCCACCTCTTCGATTCATACAGATGAGAATCACGATTAAAAGCGATCAGGGAATATCTAACAACGCGAACGTACGCGCGCGAGGGCGTTGCTCATTTGATGCTACGGAGGGTCTGCTAGGGGTGTCCATTAATTTCGGGGGATCCGTCGATTCCATGTCCCGCGAGAACTAGGGGGCCGTACATTCAAATTTATGCGCCGGCCCCCATTGTGACGAATGCATCCCGAGGGAAAAAGAGAGGATACGTCGCATTAGAATAACAGCCTGTCGAGGAGACGCAAATAGTTCTTAACAAATGCTATACAGTCGATCCCCCCTTACTCTCTCCATGAAAAAGAAGAGACGACTCACGCACGATAATGGCACGATGACTTCAGAAAGGGAAGAGGCCTTTTCGCGACTTGACTCGTTATTGTCTTAATCCCTTGGGAGTAGAAAAATTTTGAAAAAAAGACGCTCGCTCCATCAAAATAAATTATTGTTAGTATGTATTGTACCTATGTAGTGGATTGTAATTAATAAAAACTTAAGTACGTGCGCACATGATAATAGCGGAAGATGTAGAAAATAAACATTCGTGAAGAAAGTAATAATTTAAACTTTTTGATAAATTGATTTGGACTTAATTGAACCAAATTCATATCAAAACATAATACGTTATTTATAATATATAAATAATAATAATAAGCGCTATGCATAAAAAATAGCATAAAATAAAATTAAATAGGAAACAAATAATATAAAATATAAAATATAAAAGATGAGAATATAAACATAAAATATAAATATAGATGAATAATAAGAAATAATTTCAAAATTATTTTTTCTAATATTTTCCTAATATATATTTTATTGGGAATATTTATTAAATATTCCCAATTATTTATTAAATATTTTCTTAGTTAACATTATCCTTTCCTAACTCCATTTTTCTAGTTCTTCTAGTTGCGTACTACTAAATCTCCGTTCTTTTTTTAAATATATCATCCAACTGTGAGAATGCTTTTTCCATTTATTTCTTTACGAGTCTAATATCGTCGGACAGACGAATCATTGATTTCCGGATTGGATTGTCACGGCGCTTTTTGTTTTACGACTCAACCGATTGTATCTCGATAACTTGGGCTTGATCATTGACCAATAGAATTCGAAATCTAATGTCGCCAAAGAAATAAAAGATGAAGAAATTATTGCATATATTCTTCATTATAATATCTATTTTTTAAATTTCATCTGCTTAATACTTCAGATTCCGCGCTCTTAATTTTTATCAGTTAAAAAATATATTCATCATCCTGCAATTATCGATAAATATACTACTTTTGTCAATTATTTACATATTATTTTACTTTAATTTCGTGATATAAAATGCTGCAAATAAAATTAATACTGTTTAAATTGTGTAAAATGTATAAATTCTAAGAGGAAAACGTATTCTTTAGATCTTGAATTTTTTTCGGAGCCAGCCAACTGATCTCATGGCTTTCGGGAAATGTCATTAGTGAGGGCTCACTGGATCCTTCGCTTCTACGAAGCAAAGAATCGGTCTTAAGAAGGGTACGCGAGGGAGAAGGGTAATCGGGAATCAAAAGAAAGAGTAAAAGAAAGGAAAAGAAAGAAATAAACCGCGAGAAAAAAAAGAAAAAAAGAATTTAGGAACAGGGCGAGCCCACTCGAGAGTCGGTACCCCAATAAATATGAAGACAACAACAACGAAGGTGCCTGTTGTGCGTCCGGAACAGGTTGGAGCTAATTCAGTTCCCCGTTCCTCTTTTTCTACCTTTCTCGCAATGTTTCGTCCTCTGCCTCCTCCCTCGGTCTCTTCTTCTCTCCTTAAATCGGCTGGATTCAACGTTTTTTTATTCTACCCTTTCCTTCTGCATCAAGCTTTTTTCTTTTCCCTTGTCCCTCCTTCTCCCTCGTCTCTTTCTAGTATAACTCCGCTTTCTTCTCACACAATTCATATGGCATGAGAAGTTTTTGTTCTGAATTTTTCTTGCTCTATATAGCTCTTTGTATTAGAGTCTTTCGAAAAATAAATATACTTAAAAATTTGAAAATCTGAGAATTTAAAATAGATATTTAAACATAAGATAATATAAAAAAATTAAAAAATTAAAAAAAAAGGAATAATTTTCTGTTTCAAAGTTGAAAACTAAATCTTCATATATGCTTATTTTTACAGTGCTGGGAAACCTGCGAATTCCTCAGTCCTTTTCGAAACAGTCTAAGACTCGGCCTATGCAAGAAGAGAATTTATTTTAATGTAAGTAAAAATAATATCTCTTTCTTTCTTTTTTTGTCTTTCAAATCAAGCTATTTTGAATAAAAAACTTTTCAATAAACTGAATCAAGATAAATCACATACTCTCACATACTCTCACATACACTCACATACACTCACATACAATCACATACAATCACATAATATTCTTATTTTCAATTTATTTTTAATTTAGGCAAAATTCTATCAGGAGACCACTTTTCAATTTCATTCGTTGGAAACAAAATGTCCCTTTTAACTTAAGGTAAAATATTTGTCACATGTCCATTATTACTGATTAAATAACACAGGTATAATTTTTATTCATCTAATATTATTTTTTATTTAATATTTCTGATATTTTCATATTATTTTGTGTATATATTTTTACTTTTATATTTATATTTATATTCATATATTAATTATGTATACTTTTATTATAAGAGTTTATTTATTTTTTTATAATTTTTAATATAATTTATATAATAATTAGTTTTTATAATTTTTAATATAATTTATATAATAATTAATTTATATAATAAAGTCGATTTTCAAATAAATATATTTTTTGCTAGTTTGGTCGACTAATTTTCTTATTTTTAATATAATTTAGTTCTAATATATTTTGATATATGTATATCAAAATTTTTCTCATACAATTTTTATATCGCTATTTTCTCGATTTCACAAATCTTTTAAAGACGGATTGGCAAGGTCTAAGTCGTGATCACGGTCTCAAATTTCCGAATCTTTTTCGAACCTTTTTCGAGTGCACATGCAATCCAGGTCAATATTCTTGTAGTCCCTCGTTATATTCTCGAGGCGAGAGTTGAAAGTGTTAGACGATCAAGCGCAAGGAAAATCTCGACTGTCACTCGGGGGTAACTTTCAATTTCATAGAAAAGAAATGACGGTCTCCCACAATGATGATAAAATTTAGGGTAGACGACGAAATCCTTGGAAACGAGTACCTGTCTGCTTTCACGGAAGGTCCAGAGTCGCACAGAAAGTGTTGGCGGAAATATAAATCAGTATCTCTCTAAAATATTTAGAAAAGAAAGCGACTTTTCCCCAATTTTAATTTATTGCAAAAAATATGTTCATTTTCTCGATCATAATAAATAAATTATTTGATAAATTATCGTAAAAGTTTAATATAATTTTTAGAAAACTGTATAATATCGGTAACCATATTATGTGCGAAATATAGATATAGTGCGTTTGTCGATCTCGTAATGCTTTTTTCTTTCAGTCTCCGGGTTGCAAAATTGCCTGTACATTTTATCAAACACATGGAATAGAGGAAGAGCAGTACGAACCAACCAAACTACCGGCTCCTGAGGAGACCAATATTATCAACATGAATAAGCACGATGTGGCCGTAACATTGCATAAGAATCTAGAAACATGGAAAATGGAACATCATTATACCGCGAATCGGAAGGTTGAATTGCAATCAGACAACTGGATTATCATCACCAACGAGATTGGAACGATTAAACAGTACAGGTATTATTTTACTCATTTTTTTTCATCGCCAGAAGATGCAAAACAAATGACATCAAATAAAAATACAAAAAATTTTGCACACAGAAATAAACACAATTGAAATACAGCATTTATAAAGTTGCTATTTGACACATTCAATGGATTAAAATGTAAAATCTAACAGTTGAATAAAATAAGAGATACTTAATATACAAATGTTTCGTCGATCGCTCTATCTCTGCTATTTTTTATGTAATACTAATTTGTTTAAAAAAACTTATAACTTAAAAAATTGCAAGAAATATCTCATCAATATATATACATATATGTATATAGGATGTCCTTTTAAATAATATGCATTGCTATTTTTCAAAAACAAATTTTCCATCGAATAATGTTTCATACAAAAGTTGCAGGATTTCGAGAGGAACGTCTTCTTCTCGTAAGCAGTTTTATTCTTATTGTTAGTAAAAGCATTTTTGGGATTTCAAAGTTATTATTTTTTTTAAACGGAACCACCATAATTTTCTTACATAAATCGATTCCTCGTAATATTCAACATAAAAAATTGTTAGAATGGAGTAATCGAAAAATAAATGGTTTACGAAATATTTTATACTTCATTCTATATTCTATCACATTTTGACAAAAAATATGAAATATCTCCGAATATATTCATTTTTCGATAATCTTATCTTAATAATTTTTTGCATAGAATAATGAGATAAATTAATTGGTGTAAAAAAACATATAATTATTTTTAAAAAAAATATACAGTTGCACATTGCAAATTGCACATTTTTTTTAATCAGAAGAGTATATGCTTTTCTTTCCGATTAATTTATCTCATTATTCTAGAAAATTATTAAAATAAGATTATCGAAAAATAAGTATGTTATGAGATATTTCATATCTTTTGTTAAAATATGTCAGAATAAAACATAAAATATCTCGTAAATTCATTTTTCGACTATTCAATTCTAACAATTTTTTTACGCCAAATATTACGAGAAATCGATTTATGTAAGCAAATTATAGCGGTTTCGTTTATAAAAATAATGATCTCGAAATCTCAAAAATACATCTACTTAGAATAAGACTATGCTTACGATAAAATGTCCCCCTGAAAATTTTATAACTTTTGTATAAAATATTTTTCGATAAAAGCCTTGGTTTTCAAAAAATAGTAATGCATTATTTAAAAAAATAAAACATTTTGTATATAATAGTATATAGAATCGTCTCTTTTTCCATCTTTTATATAAATTAATTTTTTTCTTGTCTCATAAAAGTATCAAATATCTCACATCTGATTTAAGGAGTAATACCACTCTAGCGCCCGGAAAAACAGTCTAATTTTGACAATTTTTTATGGAAATATAGTGAATGGAATACAAAATCTGTTTTAAGGCCATTATTGTACATACTTTAAACTGTATTCACAAATTTTTTTAAAATTTTTTTTTACAAAATGGCGACGCCAGAGAAAGCCTCTTCTCACGGATAGTGTTCCGCGGCCGGAAAGATTTCTCCTCCAATTTTTGACTTGGAACAAAAGACTAAAAATTTTTGAGTCTTATATAAGATTAGCTCGGGAAGTACATACGGAAATTTAAAAATACCGTTTTTTTGTAAAAATGATACACGTTTGAACAAAAAGTTTTATTTTAGGTAAAAAAATTACGTGAAAAATTGTTTATAACAAAAAAAGTTTACAACGAAACTTAAAATTCGTACGTACTTCCCGAGCTAATCTTATATAAGACTCAAAAATTTTTAGTCTTTTGTTCCAGGTCAAAAATTGGAGGAGAAATCTTTCCGGCCGCGGAACACTATCCGTGAGAAGAGGCTTTCTCTGGCGCCGCCATTTTGTAAAAAAAAATTTTTTTTTAATTTGTGAATACACTTTAAAGTATGTACAATAAAGGCCTTTAAACAGATTTTGTATTCCATTCACTATATTCCCACAAAAAATTATCAAAGTTAGGCTGTTTTTTCAGGCACTAGAGTGGCATTACCCCTTAAATTTTTAGATTAAAAATTTTACATATTTTCTCAAATTTTCTACATTTACATTCATTTATTGCAACATAAAATCATTATTATAATAATTATATTATATGTATAATATATATATAATATATAATTAATTATATGTATAATATATATATATAATTATATGTATAATATATATATAATAATTATTATTATTATTATAGTTGGCAAAAGTGGCAGCCTACAATACAGTCTGGCAAGAAAAATGGTCCCCTATTTCAAATTAACATTACGTGGACAGACTGGCAGGCCCAATTGGAAAAGCAACAGGAAAACATTAGCATATCTGCAGATAAGAACATTTTGGAACGTCAAAATAAAAAAAAGGCACAAAGCAAACCATTTTTCGTCGTCACTTGGCAAGAAAAAACGGGAAACGGCATTATGGGCAACCAGGTAATTAAGACCATTTATTAAATACATTAACATAATATATTTCGATTTTTCTTTTTAATTCTACTTCTTTTTAATTCAACTTTAAAACAATATATTTACAAGTAGATTTGAATTATTTATAAATATTTTATCAGACGCCACACAATAATAATCTGTGGATTATTATTCTTACTTCCATATAATTCCAGCAAAATCGTAGCTTATTCTTTCCGAGTAGCACACAAATCTAGAGAATTAAAGCTACGATTTCAGTGAAAAAACCTTAAATAAACGAAAATAAAATAACAAAAATCCAGTAATATTTCGAATAGTGATATTCTGATACTCACAAAAAGAAATCCAAAAAATGTTAGTAAAATTAAAATATCTATAAATGCTAATACCTATACGTCTATAAAATATTTATTGTATGTGTATATATATATATACATATATGTATACCTACATACATATATGTATGTATATATAGAGTGAGACAAATAAAGCGTTACAAGTTAATATCACAGAAAATATTAATTGTAGAAAACAAAGTTTGAAAGGAAAACTATTTAGTAAAAAGGGGACTATGATGATAAAAGGAATTTTCTTATCGATTGATATGCTAAGGTCAAATTAAGGGGGATATGATGATAAAAGGAATTTTCTTATCGATTGATATGCTAAGGTCAAATTAAGGTAACAAGACATTTTTTTAGATGGAACCATGTATTATCATACGTACCTCTTCATATCAAACAGTTTTCCTTTCAAACTTTTTTTTTCTACAATTAATAAATTTTCTGTGATATTAAGTTGTAACGCTTTATTTGCCTCACCCTGTATATGTATATGTATATATATAAATTATATAATTAAATATAATTCAGTATAATTATTAAATCTATAAATTATATAAAAATTATCGAATGTAACTCGGACTTGTAAGTATATATTAAATTTGATCCCATTCCTATAGGTAGCAGATAGCGAATCGGCACAGATTTCTGTACCACCCGGCAAATATTTGGTCAGAATAGCTACTAATGACGGTCCCGGTAGCTATTCGATCATTATCGACACCAACAAATTCAGAACTACTAGAAGATATTTACCCAATAACTCTGTTTGGCAGACCGAATCCATCAATACAAATACTTCATCGCCAATAGTGTCTTTCGCAGAAACCATCGGTATTATTATTTTCAGTATATTAGTTGTAATAGTGTTGTTGGCAGTAATTGGTGTTGGTATTTGGTATTGTGTTATAAAACGAAAAAATATATATACGGAAGAAAATAATATATATATGAAAAAGCCTGACCTAAATAATAATGCGGACAAGAATAACTCTTCAAATAATGATACCTCAAATACTTCAAATAATGATACATCAAAAAATAATGAACATTCAAGTATCAGTCCAAATACCTATCCAGCTATATATAATAGCTATTCAGATAGCTGTTTGGCTAGCCGTTCACATAGTTGTTCACGTAGCTATTTACATAGCTGTTCAAATAGCTGTTTACATAACTGTGCATGTAGCTGTTCAAGTACAAGCGACCAATCGTTAACTCCCAGTCTGGACGAGAATAAGAATTTATAAAATGCGAACATGCAAAATGTGAACGCAAACGTGCAAGATGTAAACATTCATAATGAGATCGCGAACATAGCAATATAAGTATATACATATATACTTATATTTAACAAAAATGCAATAATGAAAGTTTCCTTCTGTTTTAAGGACTAGCGACAAGTAAAGATTAATGATTCACGCTTCCTAAAAATTTCTAAAATATAATTATCTAAAGATTTCAAAGAGTATAAAGGAAATGTAAATTCTATAGAAAGAAATATAGAGAAAGTGAAAAAGATATTCTCGTATTTCATCGTTTTTATACGAGAAGAAAAAATATCGTAAAACATTTCGATCAGAATGCATTGTTTTCGTATAGCAATGTTGCATTTTATGGGAACATTCCTCTGCCTCGGGCAAAATAATATTGAAAAAGATAAGATGTACGAATGTATTTTTTACGTTGCGAAATATTGCGAATATTATCGATAAATATATTATCATTGTATCATAGTTTTTGTAAAAATTCTTGATAATCGTATATGAGAAGAGAGACGAAGAATGTTGGTAAATCAAACGTACAAATGTGAGAGCTTATGTAAATGTACATATAGCGAATAAGGAAATAACGATATTAATCAAGGAAGAGAAAAATAAATTTTACAAACTCTTAGATATTTTTTTATGTAATAAAGAATATATGATAAACACAACTCCGTTCTAGCTCAATGTAACGAATAGACTGAATTCCAAGAGTTCCTATTGCCGAAAATTGACAGCAGCGTCGAGCTCTAAGTATTTATTTGTAAATACACAGCTGCAATCTTGTACTCAGATGATACTTGTATGTATATATTTGTATAATACGTAGCGAAATAAATTATAAGATCAACTTTACACTTTTCTTTTACTTATTGTCTCTATACAATAATATTTCATAATATTATTAATATTATATATGTATATTATAATATTGTACTTATATTTTTTTTAAGTATTGTATTTAATAATATTACTATATTAATAGTATTTATTTTTTATTGGTTTCTTATTTCTATTATTTCTGTTATTTTATGTTATAGTTATATCTTTTCTCTGTGCATGTAAAAGTACATAAAAAAGTTTGATCTTTTATAAGAATTTAATTAATCATATAAAAAAAAAACTCGTAAAAGAAAGCATTCTCAAAATTATTTTTGAAAATTTAATGTATCTATTTATCAAGAAAACAGATGTACTGAAATTTCTTTCAAGACAAGTTCTAATCGTACGTTTAATTTTTTGTTTTCTTATTTTAATCAATTTTAATTTAAGATGGTTTCGTCAAAAACCTCACAACAATTGAGTCTCTTTTCGAATAGAAAAAATCGATGAACAAAGAGCTTTTTACGGCTGCTGGATCTAAAAAAGATCTTATTATTAGAGGCCTTTCTCGAGGATTTTCAAAGTTTGTTTGGAAAGAACTGTTCTCGAGGAAATTCCTCTCTTTCTCTTTCTTCATCCTTTCTTTCATCTTGTTCATAAAGTGCATTGAACTCGAATGGCGAACTCGCGATGAGTCGACGAAAAAGTTCGAGCTGTACCAGGCGAACGTACGCACTCATGCACGCACACGTATACACGCGCCTATGGTGAAAAGTGTGCCGTGGCCTCGAACAAGGTCCCGTTATCCTAGGCATCGCCTTGAACGTCTTCATCCTCCCAGTCTTGACTCGGAAGTCAAGCCAAGATGATGATACCACTGCTCTTCGCTACCTTCCTCGTCAACTTTCCTCATCAACTCGCACAATCGGACGTGAACAATGGACTAATTACGACTGTCGTGGTCTTAGGGGCCTCTGTGCTGCCCATCGGATTCGCCGCCGGGCCCAGGTATCATAAATCACGATCTCAAATTAACATGTTTCAGTCAGAGACAGTAAGTTATTTTCAGATTCGATATTTTTCAAAGTTGAAGGTACTTTTCAGAAAAAAAAAGCCTAGCATTTCTTTTTTTATTAGCTCTAAAGTTCAAGTTCTCTATAAGATTGGGATTGTAATATCGAAAATATAAAAAAAATTAGTTTATGTATATTGTGATCAATTATATTGTCTATAAATAGCAAAATTGTAAAATAATTTTAAATATATTATTTAATATTTAAGATATCAATTTAATTATACAATTTTGTACATCAAGATATTTGTTATATTAAAATATAAATAATTGTAAAAAAAAATATTTTTCCAATTTTCAATAAATTTAAATTTTTAAGTTTCATGGTTTTTATTATAGAATTATTTGTTATAAAATTATAAAATTATATGAAACTATCAAAATTTTATAAATATTGAAAAAAAAATTTTCTTTCTCAATACTGGAGAAATTTTAATTAGAAATTTATTAAAAAGTTCGTTTATAATTAAATATTATTTTATTATTCAAAATTATTTATTTTTAATTAGATTATATTAAATTTATTATATATATTTAACTTTCTTAATGATTCTCTCTCTTTTTCTAGCTTTCTTATCTCCAAAAATGTTTTAACTATAAGTAATTTTTAAGTTAAATTCTCTTTCCCTCTCTCTCTCACACACACATACACACACAACATAAATAAGTAGACGACAATCCTTTCTATCAGTTAACTACGACATATATACTTAGATTATTCTTGAATGTCGTTTTCCTTAGCATAATGGCAATACAATTTTTCACCCAAGTACATTCACAAGTAACATTTCTCGAACTTAACTTATGTTAATACAACTTATAGTTATATTAACATATAACTATAAATATTTGCATATATAAATTGATTTATTCCATATATATCACGCGATAAAAACTCGAATTTACGAAAAAATATTCACTGGCAATGACATTTTGCAACTTCTACATATTGATGACAAATCGATAGGTATTTATGTCACTATTTCCTCGTATTAATCAGAACATATATAAGTCTTTATTATTTATATTCAATTTATCACTCTCTCTTATATATTCCCCCATTAATATTTTTTTAAATTTATATAAATCATCTAGATATGTTCCAAAATGGAAGAAGCAAGCGTGCGAAATACCAGCGTCTCAACATCCAAATTCGCATTATATTTGCGACGAAGCTGGTGAAGTAAAATGCTTACCCGGTATGTACAAAAAACAATTACACTATCATAAATTCATTTTTATGCATTATTTTATTAAATTAAATGTATGTAAATTAAATTAAATTAACTCAATTAATATAGTATAAGAATAAATGAATTAATAGTAAGATAAAAAATATCTAAATAAGTTTTATAGAAAAATCAACGAAAGATAATTAAAATGTATTGTCTTTCCCAATGTATAATATCAATAAAATATTATTATTTAGGATGGACTGGAGATCTGTGTGATGTTCCGATTTGTCGCAAGGGTTGCGATCCCCTTCAAGGTTATTGCCGAAGACCAGGGGAATGTCGTTGTAAACTGGGTTTCTATGGCGAACTGTGTGACAAATGCGTGGCCTTACCAGGATGTCAACATGGAAGGTATAATCAATCGATTGATATGCATACCGTGATGAAGAGAAAGTACAATTTGACACGTATATAAATTTTTTATCGAATCAAATTATTATGAAATCTCTTGCAAAAAATTAAAAGACACTTTAGCAATTAAAAAATATATATATTATGTATAATATCTGACAGTATATATATATACTCTTCTTTTTATTATTTATAAATGAGACTTATTGTAAAATTAATTTATTAAATTATACTTTATATTCTACAAATATACATACATATATTGTACTTATATTGTACTTTATATACTACCGTATATTACAAATATACATATATTAAATTAGTTATGTTAAATTATAAAATAAAATAAATTTATATAATATAAATTTAATTTTACTTTATAATTTAACATAACTAATTTAATATATATTTGTAGTATACGGTAGTATATAAAGTACAATATACATATAAAGTACAATATATGTATATTTGTAGAATATAAAGTATTATTTACTAAATCCAATTATTATGCATGCATGATTATTATAAAACTTTTAATATCTTTTAGCATATAAATAAGTAAATTATTAATTTTTATTATTAATATATTAACTTTTTTATTTATTCCTTAATATTTTTCTGTTGTTTTATTTTTTTATAACTCGAATTAAATACAATTTAATTATACTTTCTCTCAAAGAATATATGTATACATAATTTTAAAAAAATCGGATTCTATTTAAATCTAGATTAGATTAAAGATTCGATTTTGTGTGTTTAATCAATATTTTATTAAATTTAATTACCTATAGATATGTTTATCAAATTAAGAGAAGCACGCGACATATATCGGCTAAATCCTTCATCGGCCTTTTGTCGATAACAATTATGCTTGATAACGAAAAGCAGCCACGTGATCATAATGCGTGATTTATCGTATCACATACTACGCACATAAACTCCGAAACAACAACCCGTATCGGCTTCGCTTTGCTTTCACCTTGTGTGAACGAGCGAGCATAATTTCCGTGTAACGCGAAACGCTTCCTCGCGTAGAATGGTCTCTCGTGACCGCTAATCGATTTCGATCAATAGATAGATAGATAGACAGGCTCTTGACATCGTGATTTTCGCTTTCAGATGTAATGTGAGCTTCGAGTGTTCCTGCGATCCCGGTTGGAAGGGCATGTTTTGCTCCGAACCCGTTTGTGCGCCCGACTGTCTGTCCAGTCAGGGCTACTGCGAAAAACCCGGCGAATGCAGGTAATTAATCTTATTGCACATATTCGTATATATATATATGCATGTTCGTATATGTGTGCGTATTACATATTTTTGCAATTTTCTGGCTAAAGATTTTCTTATTTAGACATTAATTTTATTATTTATACTATTAAAAATCAAAATATATACATGTTGCATAAAGATAATTTTTAACTTCATTAGTTTTTAATGACATTTATTATTTGCTATTTCAACTATAACAAAAAAAATGAAAATTTCCATATTAATTAAAAAATAAAATTGTTAAAAACCAAAGTATACGATTAAGATTTATAAAAAAAATTAATTGATAAGTATATCACCAGAAAAAAATTATAATATATTATAAATATAAAAAGAAACATAATTATTATATTAAAAATAGATTAAAAAAATTTTTTGGAACATTAAATGTAATATATAATCGCCGAGATTTTATCAGCCCAGAATATATTTTTGTGTGTGTGTCAGAAAGAGAGAAATTAAGACTTGACGTGTTCTCTTTTTCAGATGTCGTTTAGGTTGGCAGGGCCCGAAATGCAAACAGTGTGCGGTACTGCCGGGCTGTGTTCACGGAACCTGTCAAGGACCTCTGGAGTGTCGATGCGATCCGGGTTGGACCGGACTGCTTTGTCAAACACGTAAGTTTATTCTCGAGACGCGACAATGAGAACAAAGGGGCCCTTACTAAAATAAACGGCAACGTGACCATCAATGAGAATCTCATATTTTTCTTCAACTCGCGCAAAGATAGAAAAATAATCCTTCTCTTAAGTGTACACAGAATCCTTCGTTGACCGACTTTGACAATGTACAAAAAACATATACAATGAGTTATATATACGCGAGATCTGTTCAAGAAAGAAAGCACTACGTATGTTTGCTAATCAAAAATCTTTTGTGAAAAATCGCTCGAAATAAATATTCACTCTTCAAAACCTCTAAATAAAACAGATAGAAACAACATTGCATTTTTAATGCTTATTTTTATAAAATTAAAAGAAAGAGAATCATAAATTAATATCAAAATATAAAATTATTTAAAAAATTAATAATTGAAAAGTAAAAGTATATATAGATATCTAGAGCAAACATTCTATTCAGAAAAGATTTAAATATTTAAACGTATTTTTCAATTATAATAATATTACTTTAATTTTTACCGATTTTTACTGATTCTGTGATAACATAATATATTAAAAATTTTTAATATTGTGTTATGAATTAATAATACGGTAAGACACTAATAATATGCTGCCTTTACTAGCAATCTGCTCGCAAGGGTGCAGCCGGGAACACGGCGGCTGCAGGAAACCGGGCACGTGCAGATGCCGCGTCGGCTGGTCCGGACCCAACTGCACCGAGTGCGTACAATACCCCGGATGCGTACATGGATCATGCAAACGACCTTGGGAATGCCGATGCAAGCCGGGTTGGGCCGGCGAGCTGTGCAATGAGAAGCTCACCTACTGTGACGAACATCCCGATATTTGTCAAAATGGTGCCACCTGTATTAGCATGATTCGTGAGGACGGCGATTACAGGTGAGATTATGCCGCGAGGGATTTCGATTCTATAGCCGAGAAACGAAAGGACGCGAACGATCATTGCAATCCGCAGAGTGTCATAAACATGATGATATTTCCCTTTATACACAGAGAGAATTTTCTCTGAAAATCATGGTAATCGTGGGACAATATAGTATGGAAAGAATTTTATGAGAATTTCTTTGATTAATATTTATCACAATAAAAATAATAATATCTATTACAATAAAATATGTTTAATTAATTTTACTATATAGTTTAGTAAACAAATATTAATCAAACATGTTTTACATTTCATTGTATAATAGATATTATTATTTTTATTGTGTGATAAATATTAATCAGAGAAATGCTCATAAAATTCTTTCCATACCACATTGTCCCACGATTACCATATGATTTTCAGGGTAAATTCTAAGAGAAAATTCTTTCTGCGTATCAACGTATTAATAATTAAAATTAAATATTAATGTTATACACAAATGTTGATAATATCATATGAAGAAATGTTAGAAAAAGAGGATCTCTTTCCGCAGATGCATTTGTCCTCTGGGCTACATGGGTCGCCAATGCCAGATAAAAACTATGGTACCGTCTATGGAATTGCTACCACCGATGTTCAATACCACCGCGGGATTATCGCAAGAGATGCAGGATCTCGCGGATAAGCCGAGTATCGAAGAAACTTCAAACGAGGACATAAAGCACGAGCAAAAACCTCCCATGGAAGAAGAGCAGACCGCGGAGCCTCTCGGGCCTATCGTGATCACAGACCCACCGACCACCACTATCAACGTCACCGACACCACTATTATTACCACTACCATAGATCCGGCCGCGACCGCGGGAAAATGGCCAACGGAAGCAGCAACGGAGCCAAGCGAAAGGGACGACGAAAACGAGACATAAAATAGAGATAATCTATTATATCTAATAATTATATCTAATAGCCACAACGTTTATTTATTTCATTACTTATTTATTTATTTATTTGAAATCGTTCTCTATTGATAAAATTATTCGATAAAAACCGGGTGTCTCTTAAGAAAAGTATTTATTCTTTATTTCATTACATTTTAAACTATATGCATTAAAAATGTTTTTTTAATATATATATATATATATATATATATATATATATATACACTGATATACTGATAGAGATAAATTTTTCATTGATTTGTTGCATTATAGTTTATCATACAATTGTACAATATCTAATGTGTATATTTACACGATATTAGGTGTTTAGGGATATTTATAGGAATTTATTTATAAATAGAATTATTTTCCAGCTGTATTTATTAATGTTTTTCACTTTTATTGGTTTCTTTTCATCTTTATTGTTAATAAAATAGCAAAAATATAACTGTTGTAAAAACTTATTTCTCTGCCAAAAAGTTCTAAAATAGACTTTATTTCCTACATATGTGCAAAAAGATGAAAAATGTCTAAAATTTTATTTTCTTCTTATATTATTAAAACTTTAGTAATAAAAGTGAAATCATACGTCTTGCATATCAAAGTGAAATAGTATATTAAAACTTTCTGTTTCAAAATTTACTATTCCGCAACATTTCAGAGTAACATTATTACATTGCAATTACAAGTTTATCGAGAAAGATGATATCGGATGATATCACCTTATGTATTACGTATTACATTATTTTATAGATAGTTTTATAGATAAACATAGATTTAATAATAGTCTCTTACTAATGGCCGATAAATTCTATAAATAAATTCTATAGTACACCTACACATCTATACTTCAAAATTTGAATAATATTTCTCATTCTATCTATCAAATTTTTTCGCCATTATATGTGGGCGAGAGATCCTGATAAGAGATCCTGGATCGCGATCCAGATTGACAGAACAAAGATTTTCGAGAAAACGACCCGGCAATCTCTGGAGCCAATTATTACCACATCCACTAGAGTATATACGTAAGTGGGATGCAAAACATAAGATATCTGAAGTACATTTTCTACGAGAGAAAGAAAGAAAGAGAGAGAGACACGAATCCGCACTCTGGGTGCATAAAACGTTCTCGAAGTCACGCTCCAATGATTATACGTTCGATTCGATCCCTCGATCGTACGTATGCATGTGCCGTTTTCACAGATACGCTGCTACGATCGACTTCCCACATAATCAAACGCAACCGAGAGAGTTACATGCGTTGCGCTTACGTAATGCCAATACTGACTACATTTCGCCCTCCATTTCGCTGGATAAAGGGACGGGATATATGGAAAATCGAATCTGGAATCGCGTGACGTATTTGCTTCTGTTCTCAGATAAATATATGTATATCATTGTTTATTCAATTTTCTATCGTTATACTCTGCAATTTTCTTCATTAAATTTTATGTATCATAAAATTAAGAGTATTTTTTTGTATATCATAAAATAAAGAGATGAGTCATAGTTAAAATTAACATACTAATTAAATATTAATGTATTCATATTATTTTATGACTACTAATAGCGGATTAACGAAACTTCGATTCAAACAGCTGCATTTTTCTTTCATCCCGCATATTTTCATGACGTTTAATAATGATTTATTAATAGCACAGCCACAGATAACGAATGGATTATGAAATTTACTTTATTACATTCCGATTGACGATTGCATTGCATCATATTATATGAGGTGCTCTAACGAATTCCTTTTTATTGATCAAATTCTTCGACCAATTTGTGTATAGTCATTTTTTTCTAAAATATTTCTTTAAGAAAATAATCACTTATTGAAACTTGTCAATTTTCTGATTAAATAATAAATATTTTTATAAATAAATTTTATATAGATTAAATAGAAAGAGAGAGAGAGAGAGAGAGAGAGAGAGAGAGAGAGAGATTTGTTTCCCAAAAATTTATATTTCTACATAAACAAAATTAATATCTTCATAATTACTTTTAAATTATTTCACAATTACTTTCTTCAAAATCATAATTTTTTATCAAAGTAATGTTTACTTTAATAATTAAATTTTTTTATTATTTTTTATTTCATATTTATATTTCCATTATATTTAAAAGTTTAATTTCGAGCAAAAGAAAAGAGCCATTTATTTTTGATAATTTATAATTTAAATTTTAATAATTTGTAACTTAAAAATTATATCGATTCAGATGTTTAAATTTTTTTTAAAATCTAGTTCTTAAAATTTCTTAAAAATTTTGTAAATAAAAAAATTTCTTAAAAAGGTTATAGGAAATAAAGTTTAATGAAATACTCTATAAATCGAAGTGTTAGCATTTGATACACTTTCTTTTTTATAAGAAATCGATTTATCTTTCGCATATATCATTCAGTTCTTCTGATTTCGCATCTTTTGTTGCACTTTGCAATAATGTGCTGATAAAATAACTTTCTATAACATGTTGCTACATGCACGCATAACACACAACGTTGCTATTTTCATTTTAATTATTCGCGGAATGTGGTTCAACGCTTTTTTCGCGGCTTCTAATTAACATATGTTGCTTATTACTCGACCGAATCGATATACTTAAAAAATGTCCAAGCTGTTTTAAAAAGAAAGAGAGATAGAGTGAGAGAAAAAGAGAAAGAGAAAAAATTTTATTAAACACACTATAAACTTTCTCTTGTATATAGAAAATTAAATGAAGAATGCGATCAATTACGAATTATTTTTCACTTTTTAATAAACCGAATATTGATTGGAAAAGAGAATAAGTAAATTCACATGCTTGTTGTTGTCATGTAAAATAATAAAATAAATAAACATTGAATATAAAATTAATTATGTATGTGATAACGTAATATAAAATTATTATATCATTGTCTATAAAAATTATCTTTAATTATCTTATAATTATATTTCGTTTAATTATATACTTTTTCTATCTGTACAGTCTCTCTAAAAATATATAACAATAAAAAATAGTAATAATTATATATATTTTATTTTATATATTCTATTAAAAATAACTATATTTTATTTATTTTTCTAAAAATTCTGTTTTCCTAATTAATGTTATGCTATGAATAAAACAGTAATAATTGCATATTTTGTAATGCAAGGCCGCAGAGGCGATCGCATTTTGCGAAATGAGGCTAACCGCGGCGCTTAACGGAACAAAGGACAACGATCTGTCAGAGATGGATATAATTGGCACGCAAGGTTCTCATTGCCTTATAAAAATCTGATGTTGAATGAATGCTACTGTTACAATCTTTATTAACACCTTAACTCGTGTAGTGATATCAAAAGTAGCTGCCGAATAAAATAAACGCTGACGTTAAACGCACCGATGTTGTTTGCGACACGTTTCATTAAATTCATCAATCGTTTCGATCTTATCATCGCACTCGTGAGATAAGAAATACGAAGAATTTTAAACACGAAAAAACCGTAAAATTCAAACTTAGACTGTGTTTACATACACAGGATTAATTATGTCTCAAATGAAATATTTTGGATCGTCTTATAAATTATATTAGAATTTTATATGATGCTGAGAAAAATTTCAGAAATAACGAAAATGATTTCATTATTTATAGTTTTGATATTAAAATAATAATATTAATTTTTTTATCAATACATAATATATTATATATCACAATTTTGTTATTTATTTATACATATACATATCTTTAAACTACAATATGTATATAAATAAGTAACAGTTGTAATATATATAATTTGGTCAGAAATACTTGCGATAATCATAATTGTGCTATTGCGCCATACTTAACGTGGTGCGTAATACAAGATTAACTATACTAAAATTTATAGCATTAATTCATCAGATTCGTCACGCAGATAAAATCTGCATGCGTGCGAAATAACGAGGTAGCCAGTAAATAACGGAATAATACGTAACTATTATCCTCGCAATAGTGTGCGGAGAATGAACGGTGAACGCCGCGTGTCTGAAAAATATCGCGATTTCTTACTCTCGAACGAAGTCGCCGAAAAATAGAAGCCATCGACGAGAATGTGAAAGCTGCTCTTTCAACCCCAAAGCTGCTTACGCGGTTTTGTAAGTAATTATCTAATCGCTATCGTATATCGATAACTTAAAGATCGAGTTCCTTTAATTTTTGTATAGGAGGGTTTAATTATTTCATATAAATCATAAATCGCAAAACTAATATAACACATATATGCAAAATAAGAGATATTCTTCTTAATGCATATTAAAAAAAAAAAATAAATAAAAACATTTTCAACTTTTTTCTACTATTAATTACGACGAAGAATGTGAGATACACTATGTAATCACACATTATAAATGCTAATAATAAACAGCATAATACAAATTGCTATAATTATAAATGATTTAATAAAATCCGATACGCGTTTAAAAATTTTTACAACCGTTCCTTATTTTTTTTTTAGCACTTAAACAAAATACATTGCGCTTTCACTGACGCTCTTTACATGTAAGATCAAGATGAAAAGGAAAAAAAAACGCAAGAGTGCATCGAGTAAACCGATGACGCGATCGGCCGGCTGCTTCCAGAGCGAAACGACCCAGATTCTAAGGTACGCGCGTGTAATAAAAGTGGTATTACATCAGAAAGCAATATATACTGGCGTAAAATCATGATATATTTGCTACCACATTGCAAATAATCTCGAAGGGCTACCGAGAGACTAATTAAGTTTAAGACATATTCAAGAACATAGAGTATTTTCAACCCTTGATCCTTAAATACTGTATCTATAATTATCTCAGTCAACTTAAAACTTCAATAAATATAATGTTAAATAAAATCTTTGATAAGATTTATTTTCTTTCTAATTTTCCTTTATAATCACGACTTCATCTAATATAGATTTATAAATCGAGAAGAGAGAATTTTTTAATCATAAAATGTTAATCAGAGCTCTTTATATCAACGTAGATATAAGCGGATCTTATTTTTTCATCATATACATGATGAAATTAATTAAATTAAATAATTAAATCAAAATATTTTTAACTGTTAATTCTACTATACTTCCACTTTGATTTCCACTGGATTCTCCGCAAAATCCAGTAAGAGATCGGTATCTATCACGTGTTTCCAATACATACTGCGATTAAATGCGAGTGTTAAAAACGAAATCAGCCCTAGTTCCCGCCCCCTTCCTCCTCTAATCGCTCCTATTAAATAATTAAATGCTCGACTCGATTTTCATTACGACAATCGCTCGGAAAGCACGATCAACGGCATAAAGTTAGACTGGCGCAATTGCGGATCTGGAATTTTTTGATCGCGAGTGCGAGAACGGCGAAGGGCGAAAGGGAAACCGCGCTCTCATGAAAGACCCCCTTCTTCCCCCTTCCGCTCAAACGATCTCGCTTTTCCTGTTCTCCACTAGTCCAGAACGCACGTTTCGAGATTCCAATCGACATCCGGAGCAAAAGAAAATGTTTACGTAATATTTCCGGACAAAGGGAGATGGACGATAAGAAATCTTTTTTCTTACCCGATAGTTCAAATTATGCTAAATTGATATAAATATTTTAGGAGAAAAATTTGAGAAAATAATACAAATTACAGTTATAAAATAATTTCAAAAATTATATACATTAAATAATCTAAATTTATCTTTAATTTCTTTTAAAGAGATTTTGAAATTAATTCTTTCGATTCATTAAAGAAGAGAAAAATATATTTCTGTGAGTTCTATAATTATATTAAAAATCTGTTTGCGCAGCACATTTCGAGACAAAGAAAAATAATCGAAAAATATAACATTAGATATACTATCTTAATATATTTACATGATTTATGTAATTTGTATTATCGTTCTAATAATATTCTCTCGTATTCAGCTGTGATTACTGTGATTTAAAAAAAAATGAAAACGAGAAGGATTAATCGCGAGGCTAAACAAAATTGTGTTATTCGAAGCATAGTGTCTTTACGGAAAGTTCCGACGAGGCCTTGCCTCTCACATTAGCATTCGCGCAAGATGGTTATACGTTACAGTAATTAACACAGCGGTTGCTTCTGTTTCTTAAGTGCACCCTTCACCGGATTCCGCATGAAATCGATATCGTGATTATACTTATAATATATCGCGTTTGCAACAAAATGTTGCATGCGAATACATATCAGACTTGTTTCTCTATATCTTTATATATTTATGTGCGCTTTTTATTATATATATAATAATTAATTTATCAACAAAAAGTGAAAAATTAGATACAAAAATAATCTATATACATAGGTTATTTTTGTAACTAATTTTATATTTTTTATTGATAAATTCATTTACTTATTATTGTTGCTCATAATTAATGTCAGGTCAGAATGAATGTGATAAACAATTTCTCACTCACCGATACGTGCAATAGCAGAGTTGTAGTACACAGCACGTTGATCTGAAAACAAAATATTCAAATTATATATATACATGTGTGTGTATATGTGTATATATATATATTTTTTTTTATTATATATATAATAAATAAATTTACCAACAAAAAGTAAAAAATTAGATACAAAAATAATCTATATACATAGGTTATTTTTGTAACTAATTTTTTATTTTTTATTGATAATTGATAGAGTGTTTTAAAGTCTGGAAACGAAATAAACAATGCAGTTTAGAAAAAATTGCATACCTCACAGTTGTCCCGCTGTTACCCGATGCCTCCCCGGGCCTCCTCCTCCTCTCTTGATCCTTCGTAGCACTCACGAAAACACGAATAATTATCGCCCGACACTTTACACGGCACTCCCGACGCGACGCGTGAATCGCACGGAATTTCGCGTACATTGCACAATAAGAAAACTATAATCGAAAACACGAAGCAACGATTCATTCGGTACAGGTATTATTGTTGATAAGCGGCGCGCGAGTTTGACTGCGAGAACCTGTGATAACAAATAAAATACATACATGATTAGAATAATGTATTATTTCGCATTATACATACACGATATAAATATATAAGTTAGAATTAATGATCGATATATCCACTGCGACTCTTAATTATTTATGAGTTTCCATGAAATCTCAGATGCCAGCTTCACACACCCCCCATTACGCAAAATCTCGAAAAATCATATATGCAGAATAGCAAACTATTAGCATTCTGCAACTTGTAACTTGATTTATAATTAAGACAAGTGCTTGGAATTGCAATAACACTTAATATATCATTTGTGGAAGGTCAACTGCGCAAATATTATCACATGCCAATAATAAATAGTCATGTATATGGAATTGGTAGGCTTCGATTAAAAAATCGAAGAAATCGATTTTACTTAATAAATTTATAGTAACGGAATAATAAGAAGCACAACATTGTCTGCTTAAACAAGAGATTCGAAGAATTTAATATATCGAATAAAATATATCAAAAGATGCAGATTTTATTAATAATATTTTTTATTCAATTTATCTAAATTATCTTATAAAAAATATACCTGATTTTTTTGTTAAATCTTGTTGGCTGATTCGCCTTTAAATGACGAGAAAGTCAATTATTTTGACAGATTTCTTATAATGAAAAATATTAATGGAAAATATTAATGGAAAATATTAATGGAAAATAAAATTTATCAAATTATATAATTATCAAATTAAATATATACCCATTTTAGCTTCACGCCAAAAAAATGTGACAAATTTGCATCTCATTATTACGTCATATACGTTACATATTCGTAAGAGTGCATATAATCCAATAATTCCTCTTCCTTTCCATTAGGTGTCCATATAATAGTCTACATAAGTAAGTAAACCGGCGCGGCTGAATCGTAAAATTCACTCGATCGCGATCGCGATCGCGTGAAAATAGAAATCGGCGAACGATCGTGTGGCAAGATCGTATCGCAAGATTTAATAGTAGGCATCTTGCCTGAAACTGGAGGTATGTGAGCTTTCTGATTAGTTCATCGGAACGAATTAACCTCACGTGCGTACGTAAGATTTCGCGGCTTTTACATGTTCGCTAATTAATAAAATATCGCATATGTTGTCGGAAGATATTTATAGCTGTTACTTTTCATTCTAAGTTTTATGAAGAAATATTGCGCTCAATAAAAAATATCTGATCAGAAATATATATATGTAATATGAGAATCGAATATTTTTCATAAAACTTTCTAAAATTTGAAGTATACTTTGAAAAATGCTTAAATTATATGTATTAAATTTAAAAAATATTATATAATAGTAATTTTCCTTTTTTTGCATAGGAAAGACACATATATTGAAATTAAATTATTAAAATACAGAAAAACCATATTTATCGTTCAAAAATATTTCTTAAATATATCTTAAATGTTGAGTCGAATATTTTTTATAAAACTTTCTAAATTATGAAGTATGTACTTTTTAAAATGCTTAAATTATTATGTATTAAATTTTTAAAAAATTAGTATTTCTTCTTTTTTTCATAGGAAAGAAAGACATATATTGCAGAGTTAAAATACAGAAAAAAACCATATTTATCGTTCAAAAATATTTCTTAAATATATTTTAAATGTTGAGTCAAATATTTTTTATAAAACTTTCTAAAATATGAAGTATACTTTTTAAAAAGCTTAAATTATATGTATTAAATTTAAAAAAAATTAGTATTTTTCTTTTTTTCATAGGAAAGAAAGACATATATTGCAGAGTTAAAATACAGAAAAAACCATATTTATCGTTCAAAAATATTTCTTAATATCTTAAATGTTGAGTCGAATATTTTTTATAAAACTTTCTAAAATATGAAGTATGTACTTTTTAAAAAGCTTAAATTATGTATTAAATTTTAAAAAAATTAGTATTTTTCTTTTTTTCATAGGAAAGAAAGACATATATTGCAGAGTTAAAATACAGAAAAAACCATATTTATCGTTCAAAAATATTTCTTAAATATATCTTAAATGTTGAGTCAAATATTTTTTATAAAACTTTCTAAAATATGAAGTATGTACCTTTTAAAAAGCTTAAATTATATGTATTAAATTAAAAAAAAATTAGTATTTTTCTTTTTTTCATAGGAAAGAAAGACATATATTGCAGAGTTAAAATACAGAAAAAACCATATTTATCGTTCAAAAATATTTCTTAAATATATCTTAAATGTTGAGTCAAATATTTTTTATAAAACTTTCTAAAATATGAAGTATGTACCTTTTAAAAAGCTTAAATATGTATTAAATTAAAAAAAAATTAGTATTTTTCTTTTTTTCATAGGAAAGAAAGACATATATTGCAGAGTTAAAATACAGAAAAAACCATATTTATCGTTCAAAAATATTTCTTAAATATATCTTAAATGTTGAGTCAAATATTTTTTATAAAACTTTCTAAAATATGAAGTATGTACCTTTTAAAAAGCTTAAATATGTATTAAATTAAAAAAAAATTAGTATTTTTCTTTTTTTCATAGGAAAGAAAGACATATTGCAGAGTTAAAATACAGAAAAAACTATATTTATCGTTCAAAAATATTTCTTAAATATATCTTAAATGTTCATATGAATATTCGTCGCATAAAAACCAATTGATTTTTCGCTACAAATATTTCGTAGCATCGAAAATACATATGTACCATCACCACAAAATACAAATTGAATATTTCTGACGTGTCGCGGCGAATGAAATTGATATAACCACTCACTCTCCGTGTTGATGCAATTTATTAGCGTAACCCTCAGGCACTCGGCCTCTCGTTGAGTCAATCACGCCGGCAGACAGGCTAGCGAGCCTGAAGGCGAATTATAGTGAGTAGGGAATGCCCGGCGGCTATTGCCATGTCAAAGAAAGCCGGAGAGACAGAGAGAGGGAGAAAGAGCTAATCTTTCGGACGCCCGCGACCTACCGCAAAAGGTTCTCTCTGCCACGGCCGGCAGCGTGAATTAAAACGTAACGACTCACCTCGATCTTGCGCGCTCGTATCTGACCTTGCTATTGTTCGTCGCGCTATTGTGACCCCGAACTGACCGTGCTCGAGGTCATTATCAGACGTTAACAGGTTCCCGCCTTTTCACAGCAAATTGCATGCTATGCTGATAAAACGCGACAACCTCGTAGCACGAGCGTACACGCAAACACATATACAAACGTGCCGACTTTCATCCACACACGGATATCATTGTACGCGATCGATAGCATTCATGCGTGCCCTGTCGTATTTGATAGCGAGATAATCCGATAAATAATCGACACGAGAATGATATATGAACGCCTCGCGACGTAGATGTATCTTTGTCCCGTAAGCGTAAAACTTAATTTACATCATTGCCGATCCATCTTACGAGACACCGAGTGCGACAGAAAAAATATGCAAGAGGCAACATTAATTCCTTCATTATTATATTCATATTTTATCTTTCTTGATCATAGCAATACATTAAAACTGTTTTCTTAAAAAGGTTTCAACAAAAATAGAAATGTAATGATAATTTATATTTTCATCTTAATATGTGTATATAATAATATATATAAATGTATATTACATGTTATATATTAATATATAATATATGACATATTATATATAGTATACATATATTAATATTATATATACATAATAAATAACGATAGTTTTAATATATTATAAAATATATAATATAATATATAATATATATTTTATAATAATATATATAACGCGTTACACATATAAAAGTTAAGAATTTCTCAAAAAAAATTTAACTTTTTAAACTCTTATTTAAAAATAATTAAATATTTATATTAAATACTAAATTAAACTTGATTTCTCAATTTTACTAAATATATTATATATTTTATAAATAGTTGCAACAAATATAATATCCGCACAATACTTATCACTTGCTCTGAACTATTTTTTAAATTACAGGAATAATTCATACACACACGAAATAATTATCCGTGGTTCTCATTTGCGAAAGCCAATTCTTTCTCTCTTTCTCACATACACTTTCGATATGCTAAATGCTTTTTTATAAATAATTATTAGTTTCGTATCGAAAACGCACGCGCGCGAGTTTAGGCGATGGAGAGAAATTTATTGCAATATCGCGTTTCGCCGATAATAATTATAATTCTTATATAATAATTCTCCCATATTAATGTTACAAAACGTAATAAATGACGCGTGTAATATGTCACAAACCGAGCGATATTTAAAATATGCAACGCCGTTTTTACGTGATATTTGATTGAATTTTCTTGAAATTATGCAATGGTGCGCTTTCGAGCAACTTTGTAACGCGATCTATTCGTACGTAACATAAATTTCCACGTGACCGAACATATTTTAACACGCTTGTCGCGATATATTTATTCGTCGATCATTCATTCTTTCCCGAGTCTCTATCTCTCTCTGTCTCTCATCTTTTGCGTATTTTATTCGGTTTCACACGCATCTCGTCCGAAATGTTTATAAAAATTTATAAAAAATTAATTCTTAAATCGAAATATCTCTTAATCTTTTTAATTTGTTTAAAGACATATAGCTAGTTTTAAAGCCTTTTCTATGTCCATCATCTCAATATATACATTTTAATAATATAATGTATAAAATATATAATCGCTATATTTATACTTAAAAATATATTCTAAACATAAATTCAAAAATATGATAATAATAAATATATAATATATAGTAACGATAAATAACTGACACACACAAACATATGCATAATAATATGCGGTAAGTAATTTGATTAATTTTTTTATAACCTCCAAAAAGTAGATAAAATGTATAAGGATATAAATGAATATAATAAATTAATGTTTCGATTTAAAAGCTAAATATAAAAGATCCAGACACTCACCGATCGTTGAAACCGATGAATAAAATATCCTGCACCTCGAGATCCTTCTCCGAAGATCACCTTCGTGTCTCTCGATGCACTCGCGATACACGATACACTCCTGAAAATGTACGTACGTACGCGATATTACTCACGTTATAAAACGTCAAAGAAAAGGCGTTCGACGACGATAAGGAGTACGAGCAACCCACTAAATAAACAACGATATCGATTACGATCCGACTCGCGTCGCGCAAAAAGTCCAGGAAGCGGCTAAACGTCGCCGGCGTCAGTCACACACATGTATGGTGAACACACACGCACGCATACATGCAATATGGCCGTCTCTGTCTGTCTCACTCCGCGATACCCCGCTTTCTCAATGTTCTACACTCTACACGATGCTCCTCGACGTCTCACGATGCTCGTCTCGAAACTAGGATGACACGAAATGTGGCCTTAATAAACGGGAGACACGCGAATACGGATTCCGACGAATCGACAAAGAGGTTGGTTATCGAGGTTACGTAGATCGTCACCGAATCCGTACAACCGATGTCCAAATACGAGATGGACGACACTGCACGCGGCACCATATCCGATAACTGTCCGCGGAATTTGGGCAAGATTTGATGTAGGAAAACGTGTAGGCGAATAAAACACGCAGCGATGTCGAAACTCGTCTAATTGCCGGAGATGCGAGACGCGAAGTAGCGATTCGAAAATTTCGGCGATCACGTGATCCGCGGTTTGCGCCGTTTTGTGTGCGTATCGTATCGCCTAGGGTCACGTTCATAACTGAGTACGAGCTCGAGCGATGTTCCTGATTGACCAATCAGGACGGAGTAATCCCTTCGCCCTGATTGGACAATCGAGCGCTGCTATTTGACAGACAGATTTTCGAACGCAACCTTGGAAAATATTTCGATCTTGGCGGGATAGAAATATGGCAGGTTATATGAATATATAATGATATCGAAAAGAGAGCATACTGACAAGTTAGAATATTAATGAAGACATTAATAAGAAAATTACCGAAATACGATTGAAATCGTCGTATTTATTATTCCAACATCAAAATTTGATCAATCGTACTTTTATTGTCACGCTTTACGAGACGTTGTTATGATTCATTGTCGCGAAATGTTTTGTATGTACATACATCGTATAAATTAATACGCATAGAGACAATTGTTTAATTAATATATATCGTAATATATCAATACATACTCGAGAGAGGCTCGTTCCTGTAGAATCTTTACTTAGGATGGATAAGAAATATACACACGCGAACGCGGAACAGTCACCAATTCATCTAATCCCTTCGGTGGTGGCGCGTGAAGTGGCCGATGCTTACGAAATTCGGAACAATGACGTCACGTCTCATCTTTGCGCGAGAAAACTCCTTAGTGTGCGTCTTGTTTTGGCGCGCTTTAGAGATCGATGTGCCTATGTGTCTCGTGTCTATGTGCTTCGTACAACTTTCTCGTCGTACGTATATATATCTTCCAAAATGTCTATAATATAGTCTGTTTTATATATTAGATAGATTATTTAGATAGATTTGTTTTAACCTAACCCTAACCCTATTTCTTTCAATTATGTTCTCGTCGCTTTTTCTCCTTTCAAAAATTGAATATTTATTTAATATTTAATTTAAATACAAATAAAATTAGATATATTTTTTATACCGTAAACTATTATTATAAGCTGCTGGATTTGTTATTTTGCATTAAATATTTGATTATTTATTTCAATTTGTGCAAAAAGCTTTTATTATTTTTATCAGTACATAATGATTAAATGATGAACAATTAAAAATGTTTTATATTTAACACAATATAACGAATAAAATATTCCCGTGTCGTACTAATTAAAAAATACATACTGTGTAATATTTGTATATTCAAAGCATATCATATATTAAACATTTCTATTAAACACTGATTGAATTATTAATTTCTAATAATGAGTTAATTATTTTTTTATGAGTTTAATTAGGCAATAATTGACCAAAATTTATAACATATTTTTCATCGTTTTATGCTATTTTATGTAGATATAATTAATTTAGGTATAATATCTCATAATCGTTTTAATACATTTTGAATTGCTTGTTAGTAATTTTGCTATAGTTAAGTCACATATAAAAATAATCAACTGTTATCCGGTTTACATATGCAACAACGATTCAATTAAGAGAAATAACGAGCACACGCGACTTTGTTAAACAATTATCCTTATTTATCATGTTGTCAATCATTAGTTTCTAGTTAAAATTTTACAGAATTAATAATATTAATAAAAATAGTAATTTTAATATTAACTTTATTTATATTATTAGCATTGCTATTACTCATTCTTTTTACTATAATTATTAAGATATAAAAATATATTATTTATTCTAATTTTTTACGCGTTTTTATTTTGTGGAAGAGAGAAAATGTGTGACTTTTTTGTTCAAAACGATATCATTGTATTCTGACAAGCAAGAAAGCACTTTATGTATCTTATTTACGAATTTAAGTGCCTCGTTATGCGATACGATTTCACTGAGAGGGTAATATTATTTTTTTAACTTCTCTCTTTCTCCTGACTAAAAAAAGATCGCGCCTAAAATAAGCGTGCGTATACATACACGTGCGTGCGTACGTGCGATTCTTCGAGGAAGATAAGCTGCGGTCGCACAACCACGCCTTGCTCTCGGAGTCCTTGCGAAGAATGCGCGAAGTCGTTGCAATTGCATCATAGCAACGAAGTGCAATGGTGCGTGCATGCGTTGCACGTCGAGTCAAAAGACAAAGGAGACACCGCTCGTGCAAAGAAAGGCCTTAAATCAAAAAGGAGAAAAATAGAAATGGTGAGTGCATGAATTCTATAGAGAGAAAGAAAATAAAATTATATATATTATTATTATTAATATTATATACAATTTTTCTCGAAAAATCTTATTATGTCATTCATTTATCATACATTTAAACATAGTATACACAGAGAATTTTCTTTTAGAATTTACTCTGAAAATTATGGTAGTCGTGGGACAATAAGGTATGGAAAGAATTTTATGAGAATTTCTCTGATTAATATTTATCACAATAAAAATAATAATATCTATCACCTATCACAATAAAATATAAAACGTGTTTAATTAATTTTACTATGCAATTTAGTAAAATTAATCAAACATGTTTTATATTTTATTGTGATAGATATTATTTTTATTGTAATAAATATTAATCAGAGAAATTCTCATAAAATTCTTTCCATACCATATTGTCCCACGATTACCATGATTTTCAGGGTAAGTAAATTCTAAGAGAAAATTCTCTCAGTGTATGATATCGATATATCCGATTGATTAAAATTTTCTAACATGATTATAGAAATATTCTGCAAAAATCTTTCTATACATTTCTTCTCGTAGCTTTTTTCTATCTTGACAATCTTGATCAATTTTTATAAATTTTTGGGGCTTTTTTTATATCTAAATTGATTAATTTTTATATATAAACTTTTATATAAATATAATATGTCTTGGCTTCTTTAATCGATTCTTTGATACATTTGTAAAAATTACATGGTAATGCAAATCCTACCACTGTGACTCTCACTTTCTGACCGGTGAAAACTGCAAGCATGCTGCCACTTACATCAAGATCTGCATCTTACGTAAGTGCGACACAGGATCGGGTCCGGTCGCGTCGTTTGTTACGTGCATACACGTCGATCCGATCGCCGAAAATAATGCGTTCGCGTCTTTTTATCCGTAATACTAAAAGCTCTTACCGGTGAATAACGAGTGCGAGAGAAAATCTTGCAAAAAACCGACCTGAATAAATAACTTGAATAATAAATCTAAGTTAAAATCGTATTTTTATACTTTTTCTCTTTAACTTGATATTTTTTTCTATATTAATTTATTTAGATATTTTAAGTATATTTTATTAGATAGAGTACGATAAAATTAAGATATAAAGTAATTGATACACATAAGTAAAATATAGTAAAGTAGTCAAAATTTATATATTCTTTCTAAATATTTTTTTTATTCCGCACCTTTAATTGGTGTCTTTCTTTTTATTTATATAATTTTTGTAGGAAAGACTTGAGAACAATAGACAGTAAAATGATGCTTCTTGTACTAAAATTATATAAATAATCAATCTCTCTCTGTGGCCAAACAGAAATAATTTCCGAAGATGTGTCATCGGAAAAGTTTGTGACGCGCTTTTCAACATTTCTCTATATAATATTATTTCGGCCGATTATTACACCATATTAGATATAAATGCGAGCTCGAGCGTGTCGAAAAACAGGCTTTTCTGGCTTTACGCATGGGCGATTTCGTAGACACAAAAAATAAGTTGGATTAATACAATTTATCTTAAGCATATCTTCGACACAAAGGTGCTTACAATCCGATAACCTCTAAGAATTATATTTAGTTAGTCAATACATTTTAGTTTATGAGATATCAAGCCATTATACGAACACTCAACTATCTTATTTGATTTACATAAGACTTTACTTTTGTTTAAATCTTTTAAAATTATATTTCATCTATTATATAATTCTATATATTATGGCACAGATATCGGCAGATAGATATGTATATAATAATTATATATAAAAATCGTTGAAATTTCTCTTTTACATTTTTTATGATTTTTTATGATTATATCGCATACGTTCTATCTCACTTATTTATGTAATCGCAATCAAACTCGGAAAAATAACGAAATAATGAACTAATGTCAAATAGCAAAATTTTCTTACATCAAAATCCATAAAAGTGATACGAAGTGATTCGGGCCTCTTTTCCTCAATACATAACATCAATATTACTTTTACATCAAGTCTCTTTCTATGATTTTTCCTGGATTGCACAACATTAATTTACATATAGTTAATAACAAACTTTAAATTTATCAGAATATAATTTATTATATAATTTAATAATTATAGAAATATATTCTAATAATATATTTTATTGCATATTTCGTTACAACAGCAAGTCTCATTTGAAAAGGATACCCTTGCGGTGCAATTACAATATAATACTATTCGTCTAAATTATAATCGGCTCATAATAAAACATTGCGTGAATAATGTCGATTTTATAAAGGTAATGTTGAAATATTGAGTAGTATCCTTGAAACACGAGTTTAATACCGTAAGATAAGCGATTTTTGCTTTCTTTTTGCCAAATGTTATATGTGCTTA
Source organism: Prenolepis imparis (assembly GCF_030444845.1). Taxonomy (NCBI): domain Eukaryota; kingdom Metazoa; phylum Arthropoda; class Insecta; order Hymenoptera; family Formicidae; genus Prenolepis; species Prenolepis imparis. The sequence continues at coordinate 2,386,536 of NW_028141159.1, forward strand.
TTTTCATTTTTAATTGTTTTTCAATAAAGATATTGATCATTTTTTTATAAATATAAGTCACTAATTATGCATACTTACGTTATTATTATTTGTTGTAAAGTGCGAACAATTATATAACAATATAAATAATAACGAAGATGGATTATTGATCACCGTCATCAATCGTCATGCTGACATTTATATTTTGCACACTAGAACGAATCATTAATTCAAAGATTGACAAAATATGCCTGCATGCTCGATAAAAACGTCTAATACGCACAAAATTATTACTATTGATTTAAGAAAATTAAACGCACTTTTTAATGATTGCACACATCTAAATTACTTTAGAAATTATTACTTTATTAAATTGATTGTATTTTTCGATATATGTATATACAAAAACACTCAGTTAAAATTGTTATTTAATTTTGATCCGCGGTGCTAAATTTTAATTAGTAAAAAACAATTAATTTAACGAAATAATAATATTTCCCAATTGCAATAAGATCATTTTATTTCATTCTGTAGGTATCATTGTCTGTAATATAGACAATTCAGTACTAGTAACTGCGATAATTTATTTACTAATATCATTTACTAATATTCATTAACTAATATCGATCTTAAAGCGAGCGTCAGATAATGCGATCAATCAAAACGCGTGGCATTAGATTAACGAATTAAGCTGCGCTCTATGAGATCAAAGGCACACAAATAGACAAGAGAATGCGATTGTGTAGCCATTACATTCCGCTACAAATTGCGCTCATGCAGAGATCTCGCGCTAAGTAATCACAGGGGACAGTAAAACCGATCCTTTCCCGAATAGCGTGTTGGATATCTCTATTATTGCGTTATCAAGCAACACAATACATGTGAATTAATAGCTAACAAGATCTTGTCTCACGAGAGTACAGAAATTGCTAGAATACAATTATTCTGCCAGTCGAAAGACAGATGTCTTGGTTAAGTAATTTGGATAAAGTAATATTAATCATAATAAAGCTTGCAATATTTAACAATAAATTTAAATGTTTATTAAGTTCAAATGCAAATTAATTCAAAGTTTAGTATTAATCTCAAATATCGCATTTTTAAAGTTATCTAAATTTTGTGAAATTAAACTACATATATATCATAATAAAAAATGCAATTAATAAAAGTTTGTTGATTAAAAACTTCAGAAATAATTTAAAAAATATTTAAAACAAGTAAATTAAAAAACAAACGAAATTACAAATTAGGAAAATTGAATGTATATATAACAATATAAAACAGTCGCTGATATTCTGAGAACTTAAACCGCCACTCGTAAAATATATACGAGTAACTTTTTACGATGTTCGGAGAGTGTGCTCGTACCGAAAGACAAATGAACATTAAATCAGGAAATGTCTGTTTGGGCGGTAGAAAACCGGTAGAGAACCCATTTTGCGTGCCAAAGTGACAGACCCAATCACCTAACGTCTACGTCGGAATGTTATCTCCGGATTGTTATTTATTGCCGTCGTAACTTAAACAATTCCCTGTTATTCTTCCGCGAGTAATGCAAAGCATTTTCTTACTGTAGAAATCATTGCAACGGTAACAATTATGTATTTATTTATTTTATCTTTTTTTATAAAATACACACATTTGCGTAAAAATAATGGAAAATTCTCGTTTTTCTTAGCTGTCGAATCGCAGATACGATAGCTAACAAGATTTACACCGGATGTAAGAATAAATGAATAATTATGTTCTCGAGGATAATAAAATCGCCGTAAATCAATTGACAAAGCAGGGATATAATCATTGTAGATCAATTAGCAGCCGGTTCATGCCGATAAAGATCATTTTTACAAGCTTAAACCAACATATCTCAGCATAACATAGTCTTTCGCACAGATGACAATGATAATACCAGCGAAATTGCTACCTTATAGACATAGACAATTTGCATCTTGTGTAGTAAGCGCGTGATGTAATGATAGTGCACGGCAATAGAAGACACCGTCGCACATGATTTATATTAGCGCGGCGGAGCCGGCTATGCTTTACCCTGGTAATGAAGCATTAGGCAATCTTACGCAAACCGACACAATCGCCGGACATAAGTGAATATAATTCGCTCGTTACAATTAGTATCGCGCCTTGCGTGCATTGCGTTAAATAGAAATTCGTTGTTTCCTACATATACAATATTTCATCATATTTTTTAGTGATGTAAAAAAAATATTTCAGAAAAGAGTTCAAACATATTAGAACTATGTCTAATAGGCATTTATACCTATATATAATACGTACATATATATGTATATATAAATACATTCCGATATTACGAAGAAATATTTTATTCATATATGCATTTCTGTATATCGTTGCCATTATTATTAATAATTAATTGTTATTGACAATAATAATTATATATTTAATAGCAATATTTTAGAGCGGATATGAGTAAATTAAAATTTATTTAAAATAAAACTATTCAAAATTAGTTAAAGAACATAATTTATTTTTAACATATCACTTATAAGTTTCATTTATTTAATTATTCTAATAATTTATATTACTATAATTTAATATTCATTTATTTACTTTTAAGATGTACTTAATTCGTCAAAAAAGTTGTATCTTCAATCTTGAATTTAATTAAATTATAACTTAATCTCTTTAATTAATTTTGAATTAAATTATTAAAATTTTTCTCAATATTTCTGTTGAGAAAAAAATCAACCCTTAATCTTTCAACGAATCTTAAAGGATATTCAACAGTTTCACCATACCTTCTTACATTCAAAAATATCACGAAACAATTTTATAAACGACAATTTAAAAATCTGAATAATTCGATCAAATTTTGCTTCATATTTCTTCGATTTTACAAGAGACTTCAATGAAACAAATGTGAAGGAAACGATTGCCGCAATGCGGCTCTCAATGAGATTCTTTTCGATTGACTCACATGATTTCATAGTTGAAACGAGTAAAATTCTCGCCAAATGAAAAAATAATCTCGTTAAAGCTGCTGCATCAAACTGCGCTCACATACATATGTATGCATATATCTGCATAAAGTCGCCAAGCTCCATTTACTTACTGGCGGCTCGCGCACGTTTAGCATGTTATACAACCGTTGCACATTATGCGTTATAATATATACATATATATACCCGTGTGATATATCGTGTGTAAATAGCGTTAGATTCTAGGTAGGTGTGGCGATAGGCCAACCATTGGCTTCCTTCGCTATTGGCGGGGTGCAGGGTGTGCGAAATGAAAGTCCGTTCCCTATATAAAGGGTGGTTTTCCAGCACAACGACGACAGAAACCGATCTATTTTACTCACGCGCGAGTATCATTCACGCCAAAGTATTTCAACATGAGGGCTCTGGTACGTGCATCTTCGATTACAGTTGTAATAATTCTTGTGTCGCGCGCGAGAGAATCCGGTGACGTCGCCGAAGTCGATTCGATTTTGTCGAAAGACGTTTCTCCTCCGGATATAATATTTAACGAAATTGTTTGGATCGAAGTTTAAAAGTCTTTGTGCCGATCTAACTTTCCTATGTCTTCCCGCGCTTTTTTATGGTGTTTCTTTGCCAAAACTTAACATTTGTGAATGCAATGCAAAGATCTTTTGACAGAAATGATTAATGTTTAACGATAAAAATGATAATCATCGATTTCTATTTATTAATATTGATCCATAGATTTCGATCAATTCTGTTGGAAAATTAAAAATTATCATCTTAAATGTACATCAAGTATTACAGTTCGCAAATTTGTCTTTGTGCTCCAATTAATATGTCGAATAATTTCCCCATCTTTATCAATTTCGATTCTTTCTATAGATTTTCGCTATAAAAATTAGATTGGATAAAATTTTTAATGATAATTGTCTCTATCGATGTTAAGAGATCCATTCGTTCATAGATTTCGACTCACAAATTTTTTATCGACATATTGTTCTTGACTTTAAACAATTAAAATTGTGATAATTTCTGATAATTGCTATTTCACGCATAATTATATTTATCTGTTTTTCTCTAATAATCACCTATTAAATATTTTTGTTCGTCATTATTGCCTTTCAAAGATTTCTCTATTGATTCTTTTGCAAACTTGTTTTTCCTTTTTATTCTTAATCGATGTGTCTTTTTTGATATGTTGTGCAGATCTGCCTGATGCTGATCTCCGCGGCATTCGCCGCCGAAGAGAAGACGATCAAGAAGCGTGGCCTGACTCTGGGTGGATTGGGTGGACTTGATGATGGCCTGTCTCTTAGTGGACTTAGTGGACTCAGTGGACTCAGTTTAGGTGGACTTAGTTTAGGTGGACTAGAGGGACATGGCAAGAGCGTCGCCGTCGCCATCCAAGAGAAGCATATTCCTGTCGCGGTTCCGCACCCAGTTCCCGTCCCAGTTGATCGTCCGTACCCCGTTAAGGTAAGAGTTAGTTCCTTCAACTTTTCGCGACAATTTCATATTTGCTTCATTAATTATTTTCTTGTTCAAATATACCTACTTGAGTTATAAAATTTGTAAACTATTTAAGCAGCAAATTAAATCAGTACAGTTCAATAGATTTAAATGACATAAATATTAATTTAATTTTGAATATTATAATAGTAAATATAATTATATTATAATTATTATAAATTAATATATTAAATTCATAATTTCATAGTAAATTTTTTATAATTTATTTTAACAAATATGCAATTGCGTCTGAATCTTTTGTTATTTCTTTCAGGTTCCAGTCGCCGTTCCAGCGCCCTACCCAGTTATTCAAACGAAAACTATCACGGTTCCCGTAGAGAAGCCGTATCCAGTCGCCGTTCCAGTGCCACAACCCTATCCAGTTATCCAGACGAAAACCATCGCGGTTCCCGTAGAGAAGCCATATCCAGTTACGGTTCCTGTCAAGGTGCCAGTACCAGTACCCGCCCCATACCCCGTTAAGGTGAGCTAATAATAAATTTTAATTTAAAAATAATCTATTTCTTTGTACAAAATTTATATTTCTATATATAATCGGAAGATAAAACAATTGGAGATAACAAAGGATTTTACGAAAGATAAAAGCCATACAAATTTTATGGACTCGATATTTAGAATTTATATTGCACAATTCGTAGAAAAAAAAATATTGTCTTTCGAATATAATTTCTGATAAATCTTAATTATCTTATATCATTACAGAACATCTAGTTCATTACGCTAATGTATCGTGTCTCATTATAATCCTTCAGCTTCCGAATGCAACAAGTAGAAATCGATTTCGAGATAGCGATTACAACATCCTTGTCGAGAGCTCTCGGTTCCTAGTTTAACTAATTGACTATGTTAATTGATTGGTATCTGGGTTTGGTATGTTGTGATAAGGATCATTGTTTTCGTCGTTTATACAGGTGTTACACGATTAGGTAAACGCATATAAAGGAGACATGTGTAATCGGTCGCAGGTCAAATACCTATATCCTATATGATTTGCAATCACCGTTGTGATTAACATTATATTACAACGAAAATTATGCTTGAAGCTACGTCGAATGACGATAGTAATTGATGATTGAAATATGTGTGTTTGACCGACGCAATTAATAATTGCAAACCCTTTTCTATCGGTCGTAATTATTCCATCATTATGAAAGAAAACTAATTGCTCGCTCTTCGTTTTTAAGTCATACGTGGATAATAAATTTATAATTATGAAAAGTGTTATATACATTACTCGTATTATTCGTATTATTTATTATATATTATTTATATTAATTATATTGAAAAAAACTAATATTATATTTTGATAATTAATTTTATAAATTTAATATTTTAAATGTTTCAAAGATTGCGATTAATATAAATAATAGTCTGATCAAATTTTGGAAAAATATAATTATATTTATTTAATTAGGACGAAATTATTTATTCTTAATCAATTGTCAATTGATCTCTTAATTAATTAATTTCATTTTTTGTTTTAGGTTGCAGTGCCCCATGCAGTCCCAGTTGCAGTACCCCACCCAGTTCCAGTTGCGGTTCCGCAGCCGATCCTCGTCAAACAAACGGTTCCCATTCTCATTAAAGGACACTCCTGGGGGGGACACTAGATGAATTTCTCCTTACAAAAAGTCACATACCTACACGCCACCCCGCTCCATTTCGCGACCTTTCTTCCCAACAGCGCAAAATCCATCACGACAAGCAGAATACTTTTTTTCTGTCGTGTAGTACCTTGAATTCATGAAATAAATCAATTTTGTAAATGTTTTCATAAAGAAACTACATATAGACTTTTTCTTCTTCCCCTGCGCCTATAACTCATTTTTCATCTCGATTATGCAAATACTATCTAAAGCATAAAACTTATTAATCTCATATTGTATCAAAATCTTGCGATATTTTAAATTCTTTTAAATATTTTCTTAGACTAACAAAAGAATGTTTAAGACTTTTTTTAGAGTTTAAAGAAAAACTCTTTAATAAAAATTAGTAGAAGATATAGAATTTTCACATTTTGTTATTAAATTAATAGAAATAAAAAATTGCTATTTTATATATATTTTTATTAGATTAACGAGTAATTTTTTTTATTAATTTTGTATATTGTCATGGAAATATTATATAATAGATATTCTATCGCAATTTTATATTTATATTTAATTTTGCGTATATATAATATTATTACATATATGTATCTAACAAAGATTGAGCGTTTAGCGTTTCTCTAGGAATCTAGACTTACACTATTTTTCTAGGCCACTCTATTGCGTTTTCAACACAACGCAATCGTTTGTGGAAACCGTGGATACACGAAATTAATTAGAACCAAGGCAAACCTCGGATTGCGCAAATCGCAGAATAGATTCAATACAAGAGATTGTCTATTCAAAAGGTATATTCATAATTTCCACTATATGTATAAATGCATAATACATATTTATATTTATATTAAATTTATTATATAAAAAATACACAATAGTATATAAATTACAATTATATACTTTGTTCTCAATTTTTTGTTTCTCAATTTTATCGAACAAAATTTCAGCAATCGATACAAACTTAAATTGATGGATTGACTTTAATTATAGGATCATCAAAATTTTATTATAAATTGGTTGTTTGGAAAAGCTTGAATTTGCTTTGCCATTGTTATTTGGATTTGTTTTGAGATAACAAGCAAAAAATTATTTTTTTATCCTAATTTTTTTTATCTTTTATTTTTATAAATTTTTTAATTATAGTAGGTATGTGTATGAAAATAGTATTCATAATATATTCACATACAGTATAAAATTAGATATTTATACGTGTTGTTGCCATGCTTGGAAAACGTCAGAATGTTTGTTATTATAGAATGTTGCATTTATACCTCTGCTCCGACTTCATATTATCTCGGCTCGCTTTTGCTACTGACTTGTCAGTTGTCTTTCGCAACAGAACTTCGCACTTCGTTTTACACTCCACCCAAATATACCCGCCTTTCACGTTCGCTCAATCTATTTGTATGTAAGAAACGTGAGAAACAACGTCTTTAAACGCCACGAAATAAGGAAGAGGCATATTACGACAGAGACTTGATTGTAAAATTGCTACATAAAATTTTGGCAATATGTGCTCCTTTATTTATATAATACTTAGATTTAAGCAGTTCACCTTGATTAGAAATAGAACGGAATGTGAATGGTGAATTTAAGGAATTCAATGCTCCAAAAAATTTATCGTTCCAAACTAATAAATGATCAGTTCAAATATACCAATATATTAGCATTAAATATTGTAATCAGAAGTCAAACGTATTAGTTTCTCTTTTTAAGAAACTTTCTATTTTTTTGATAATATTTTCATAGATTTTTTATTTATTTAAAACAATTTTAAGTTTTAATTTTAATTTGATTTTAATTTCTCTTTAATTTTAACTTTCTCTTTATCTTAATTTTTAATCTAATTGTAACTTTAAAAAAAATTATCTTATTTTGTTTTATTCATATTTTATTTTTATTTTATTCTTATATACATATATAACAAATTCTATAATATATTTTATTTCTAAAATATGTAAAGAACATTTTCAGATATAATATATATTTCTTTTATAAAACTTTAGCTAAAAATATTTTGTCTTAATTTTTATTATTTTGACGTTTTATATATAAATAAAATATATGTGAACTTATGGTCATAAAATTTTAATTTTTTAAAGTGTGAAATGAAGAAAGATGAAGTAGCAAAATAACAAATTTTTGCATTGATGTATAATAATTATTATCTGTCACCTGTCATTGATAGGTTTTACTGATTTGTTTTATTACTGAAATGCCTTATTTTCGCTTAAGCTGATTGAGCAAACATCTTGTTCTGATGAGAAGAAAGTTGAAATCATATTTTTTCGAACCGCGAAATTATATTTTGTTGCACAATGTAGAAATTGTAGCTGTGCTGAGAAGGATTTCAAAAGCTATCGAAGGATTTTAATTCATACATTTTTAATCCATAATTTACATCAAATTTTTTAATTTTACATAAGATATATCAGGTATTTCTCAAACACATTCTGTTATGATCCTTTGATGTAAAAATTTTGATTTTGCTGATAAACATTAATTTCAAAAAGCAAGTTTGTATATTAAATCTATATTTAAAAATCCAGAATATTAAATATATAATTAAAAAGATCTAGTATCAAATTATTGTTCAAGGATTCAATAATCTTTCATATTTCTTCATTCGCAGCAAAATTGGAAAGCAAGATTTAAATACGAAATCGAAAATGCTTGCATACATTTCGAATTATTTTGAGATAAAAAAAAATGAATATTATTATGCTTATTTAAATTTCACAATTCTGATAAAATTAATCCATGCCTTAAATGAAGACGTGATCTTGTCGTCGTAGTGTATTTTTCTGACTAGCGATCGTTAATAATAATTAAGATTTATTGATACACTCCTGGACCTGGATATGGAGAATACACGCATCAAAGGCTTTTTTCAACACATATCAACACACTACGACGACAAGATCGCGTCTTCATTTAAGGCATGGATTAATTTTATCAGAATTGTGAAATTTAAATAAATTTATTATTTGCTAGTTTTGGTCGATCATTTCCACTACTCCTATTTCTCTGACTAGCGATCGTTAATAATAATTAAGATTTATTATTATGCTTATTGCATAAAATCTACACAGATTTTCAACGCAATCGTGGAATGTAGACGAAATAAAAATAAAATTCCTCGCGCTACACACACTTTTATATATTTATATATTTATATATACTTATATGTATATAGTATTTATATTGTCTTTATATCTTTATTATTTCATATTGTTTTTTTTAGAGTAACTAATAAAATTATGTATATATTAATATAACTTTTTAAATTATTTATTAATGTCATTTTGATATATATTTGTAATTTAATTTTGATATTAATTAGCTATAATTTAGTAACTTGCGAAAAAAACGTGCGTGTTAAAAAGAATAGAGATCTATATTACATAATGTTACAAGGTCTATGAAACAATCTGTAACTGCTGTAGCATAATGGTGCGAGTGATCCAAAGCAGACAAAGACGAGCTTTCTTGTAATATGTTTCTTGCTACTTGATCTCGAGGACATGACTTTCTTTCTTGAATGGCGCGAAACGTGCCGCCTACATAATGAATTCTCGATTACATCAATTTACATAACAATAATGAGACACCCGGTTCTCGACGTATTTAGCAATTAATAATTTGTAGTTTGATAATTTTGTGGCACGACGTAACAAGTACGATCTTTAAATTTTTAAATATCACTGATAAATATGTGATTATCATGTTTGCGCGCAGCACTTCTTGGTCATTTATGTTATATTATAGATTATAAAATTATAATTTAGATACATTAAATAATTTCTATAAATATATATTAAATAAATATATATATTATAAAACTCTAAACATTTTCACACACAAAGAATATAATTATACAAAATATTAATTTTTACTCTTAGGGATCTTATTTTTAATAATTTTTTGTCTTTGCTTTTGCATTCTACTCTGCATAAACAATTATTAAATAAAATTAATAAATTATATTAATAAATTTGACGAATAATTAATAAAAAAACAAAAGTGCGTATAAAAGAGAAGAACGCAATTTCAACAAAGGTTCCACTTGCAACTTGGGTCTTATCGATGCGAAGAAAGCGGACGTCGGGGCGCTTGTATAATACAGTGTGCACTCGATGCAGAATGCGTGCACACGTACAATATATGTACATCGAGGTGACGTGAAGAACGTGCGTAAATAACCGGTGCGAGGCGCACGAAACGTGGAATTTTCGGCGATTTCGCTGGGCCCGTCCAGCCCAAGCCTGGCACCCGCAATTATGCAATCGTTATGAACGACTACTCATTTCGCGCGTAACAAATGATAGGACGGCAACCAGTTTCCGGTGTGGAAATCGGAGACGGTTACCGATTTATGCAATTCACGCGAACACCCCCGTTTCTCTCTCACCCGGAAATTACTGATTCAAGTTGTCAACTGGACCAATGATCAGGCTCATTTGAATGATACCTATCTCCTTTCTTTCAGCTCTTAGTTTTAAGGATGTTTTTTTTTTAATTTTACAATATACAATAGACTTAATTTCTAATTTTAATTAATTTATTTTTAATTGTTTAATTTCTTTATATATATTTTATTTCTTAAATATAAATAATAATTTGAATTTACTTCTTAGGAATATGCTTTATATTGTATACTTTATTTCCATACTTATCTAAGTAAAATAAATAAAGAACGAGTACTAATTTGATTAAAATATATTTGTACGTTTTATACTTTGTATAATTAACATTGCAGCAATAGAAATCGAATTACTAAGATAGGCTAGTCAGCTAACAGGTATCTTTGTCTCCCGCAGTATTTTTTTCAGCATAAATATAATTCCGCAAGATTTATGATAGATAAAGTGGCATAAATCTTTGCGAGCGCCATCCACGAAATTTATATTACGATCTCGATCATTCTTTCTCTCGATGGGCAAGACCCACTTATTTCATCTGTAAGTAAGAAAAGACCCGTTGGCGCCGGCCTCGATAAATGTCACATGCAAATTCGGATCATCCATAACATCATCATCATTATTCAAGAATTACCAGACGGCCTCTTTCTTTTCATCAAAGCGAAAATCCGGGTTCGGGACGCCTTATTATTTATCTTGAAAACGCTTTCTTGCTTTTCCATAATAATTTAACGTAAAATCTTTACTGCGCGTAAAATTTCGCTGCATTATTATATAAAAAGTGACATTTCAATAATTATCTAACATCTTGAAGAAGTAACAAATTTAATATAGACAAAACATTATATGTATTTTTAATACAATATATTTTTTTATATTTTGTCATTTTTTATATATTTAATGTAATAATTCAGTATCTTTTATTTAATTATTTAATTATTTTATTATATGTAATACTTTATTTTATATTATTTTTTTAAATTTAAAATATATCTAATATAATGTCGATTCCGAAGTAATTTTGAATAAAATATAATAACAAGAAAATTTAATTCTATTCATAAATTATATTTAATATCTCTCGAAAAAAAAGCTTTCAAAATTAAAACAGGTAATCATTTAAAATATAACGACGCGAAGACAAAATTATATACACTCGTCAATCTTAATTCGCGAGCCATGTAATTTATAAATTTATTTGGGAATGCACACTCATCGCCTGCATTTTAGTAACACAAGCCAACATTTTAATTAAATCTATCTTAAATAAGTCTGGACTAACTGTAAACGTCTTCCGATCGATTATTGATGTTCGCTAATCGCAAAGATCACGAATTTATATTCAAAAATTTGCATCGCGACGAAAATTATGAAGGAATGTCGATTTAGATGCATTCCCTGATTGATATGTCGATTAAATATATAGTGAATTATAAATATAGTAATGTTATATATAATAAGAATAAGATTAATATAATATCTGTTTAATTAACTGGTAATAAAATTTATTGTCGGTTAATTTTTTATACAATAAAGATATTTTATAAAAGGAAAACATTTTTTCATATAGGTCTTCTTTATTTATTGTACATATTTATTCAAATTTTTCGCTTTTTTCATGTCTTTATTTTCAAAATTCTAGACGATTCATGTAGAATAATGTTTTATTTAGCGAATATTCAATAAAATATATTTAATATTTAATAATATTTAAAAGCAATTTGCCTTCGAGAATCGAAACTCATCATCTACTCACGCGTAAGATTAATTGGGAGATAAAAAGATTATTTCGTTATTTATACTTTCAATTTACACTTTCGCTGGAATGTAGTTCTGCGAAAATCTCTCTAGATCATTTCAATCTCGTTCGCCCCCCACGATATATGTATATTATACATATATAAATAACTAATCTGCATAAACGTCGACCGTTTTTATTAAGTGAAAAGAATCCTTTTCATGAATTTTTCTTTTTTTGTCAATCTAGCAATAAAAATTCCCATCAATTATTATAAAGTCAGTGAGAACGATATTATGAGCAACGCAGCGCATATTTTTTTGGCTTCGTTTTATTGGTCCCGAGATCGTTAAAAAATCTAAATGTATTTTAAGCGACGTGACCTTGCATGCCATGATTTTGACGCCATTCGGGAATTCACAAACTAGTTTAATGACAACATTCCGACCGATATTTCTCTTTTCCCGATTGACGACATATATAAGTTGTATTATACATATATTATCGTGCGATATTGTATTTCTATTCTTATATTAATCTGCTATTGAATACATGTATTATTATATACAATTAAATTAATATCTTCTGTAAATATCTTAATTTATATTTTTCTAAGTATTATAAAATAAAATTTTTAAAAAAAATATAATTTTGCACTTTAAAATTTCTTCCATTTATGACATAAGAATTTTGCTATACTTAAAAAATAGAAAGAAAGCGTAGTTTTTTTATAATTGCATTTTATAAATAATATGTTTTTATATCTTTAAGAAAAATTTTTTTCTTTTTTTAAAAAAATTCTTGATAATTTTAATTTTAAAGACAATTGTCCTATATCTTTTCAAAACAATGCAATTAATTTTATTTATATTTTTCATCGTTGCATTTTATACAATATTTAATAACAACAACATATTGGAATAATATAAATATTATAGGTAATATATTATAATGCAAAATTTACATGATCCATAAGTAACATAAATTCATGTTAAATAGCATGCAAATTAAATAAATTATAAATATTAATTATTTATAACAATGTCGAGCGCTGTAATATAATTTGAACTGTAATTGCATTCGTTCGTCTATGAGAGCTCTCAGAAATATGTATTAACGATGCCTTGTCACGATGTTCTTCACGAATTTTGTGGAACTGGCCAGACAGGTGAGCCAATTAACGAGCGGCGAAGTTGTGCGAAGCTGCCCAAAAGTCGGACCACTTTCGGTAATAGCACGGTTTAACTTGAAAAGAGGAATATTAGCCTGTCTCCCATAAGATTCATAAGTTTCATAAGCATCTCTCGAAAACGTACGAAACAAAGGAAATAAATGATGAAGGTTGTCCATTTTTTCGAAAAGAAATAAAATCGCGATATACAGAATAGATGTCGAATAAATTTTATAATTTTTTTCCGTGAACACGAAAATTATTTCACGGTCGTGTATTTTATACGGTTTCGAGATTTATTTAAATATTCAGGTCATAAAATATTCTATATTAAGAATATTTATAGCTATCGCTCGCAACCAAGATTATAAAAAGTATTATAAGAAATGATCGATCGATTTCTCTTTATATTATTCTTTGTATATTTCTTCTATGTTGTGTTTTAGATTTTATAATTTTTTTATTATTCTATATATATTCTATATTTTCCTTGTAACATATTTCTTTATTCCATAGCATCTTGCAAAAGATTTGTATATATTTTTATATACTTTTCTCTCTTTCCATATAATTTTACATACATGTTATAATTTTATAATACAATTCTATTTTATATAATTTTCTTTATATATTTGTTTATCAAGTTTATCAAGTTTATCGAGTACAAAAACACCGCAAAATCGATTCTTTTCAATCTTTTTATTCGAGTAATTTTTCTCCAAGGTTTATGAGATCTGATCAAACGCGTATCTTACACCTGTCGTCTTTTTTGCCGACTTCGAGAAGAAAATGAGACATGGTCTTGTTACGTGATAATAAACGATGCAATGATTTATGAACGCGAAGAATCCAGGCATAATATTGCGCTATGCGCTCAATATTGTTGTGTCATTTCTGTCAAGTAATTAAGTAATTCGAATTAAGAGTCTTTTAAGAAGCGCACACAATCTTTTCTGTCTTTTATTTTTAATACACGCGTTAATAGTTAATAAAATATAAAAAAAATTATTGAAAAATAAAATCAAATAGTAATTAATCATATATAAAGATTATATATGTAATTATAATAAAAAATATATATATAGGTATATATCTTATTGTATATTTGTAAATAAAATGTTTTAATGAAATTTTATTGAAGTTGTACTGAAATTGCTAGTGAAAAAAATCAAATTTTACTTTATTAATAATAAAATAATAAAACTTTCTCTCTCATAAACCGTAAAAAATATTAGAAAAATTATTATAGCAAGAAAAAATACTTAAATATTTTAATACAAAGTAAATAGAAAAAGATTTTAAAAAATAAAAATTATTATAGTATATTATACCTACCTGTTATATTTTTTGTATACAAAAAACCGATTTAATTCACACAATTTACAACATGATTTCACTTGCAAATTTTATACCAATGATTGGTCAAGAGAGAAAGAGATAGAGCTAAGCTCATTATTTCATATTCGCAGATTTTCAATTATAAAGTCGGGTAAACACAGAATTGCGCAACCACAGATGATTGAAAGAACACCCGATGTATGCGATCGCAATCGTGAAACAAAGATCCATAAAGATTGGATCGGTATTTGGACGGCGTCATGCCGTGCTGTATAAAAGCCATTTTACGCTTTACATATTCGCAGCAGAAATATACTTAAAGAAAATTTTATTTTATATCTATAAGAAATTTATATAAAATGTAAGTCTTTTAATTTGAAAACTATATATAACATTATATATAGATTTATTTACACATTTATATATAATAATAAATAATTATAATCTATAAATTTGTTGATTAATGATAAAAATTTTCCTCTAATTTACTAACTGCAATTTGATGCATAAAAATTACAAAAGATAGAAATATAAAAATACTTTTTTAAATATTCTATAATTTATTAATCTATTTATTAATTTGTATATATTTTTTAAATGTAATATAGAAAGAGAAAGAGAAAAAGAGAGATCTACAGTGCATTTATCAATCTATAATATTTTGCTATTTTATATTTTTTATACACATGTAATGTAATGTTAATATATAAAATTACTAATGAAAAAAATTATAAAATATTCTTTATCCGACAGAATCGTGGACTTTCATACAATTTCATATAAATTTCCCATAGACCGTGTAAAGGAGACTTAATAAATTTCGACGCGTGCGAGGTGGTGCATTTACGCAAGACTTGCTTGCGAGCGGCGAGAAGAGTCGCGCGAGCGCGAGTTTTTCGGCGATCCCCTACTCGCACGAGGCCCGGTTTCGGTTTCTTTTACCTAACCGCGTTTCGGCGGCAGGCCCGGTTGCCCACCACCCCGCTCTCTTCTTGCCGTCTCTCCTTGAGGGTTCATCGTATAAAAGCACGGAAATCTTCATCGTAGTCATCAGTCGCAAACACGACGAATCGCGTCCAAAACTCGCGCAGCATCATGAATAAGGTATGATCGGATACAAGAGTTCTTTTGGAAAAATCGCTTTCACATGGAGAATATTATAATCGAAGAATCTAAAAAACATCAATAATATCTCAAACAGAATCAAAGAAAGATCGATAGTGCGCGAAGGTGAAACATGTGCTCGAGAAAAAAAAGATCGATACGCCGTGAAAAGTAGATACTTTTGCGGATAAAATTTAAGAAATTTTAACTTATAATTAAACGTAAATTTAATTAATTAATAATAATAAAAAATATTTATAATAAATATTTTTTAAATACTTTTAATTGATTTATTATTTTTTTCTTTATTTAATATATATTAAACAGATATTGAAAAATTTGTTCACTTCCTTTTTAATAGGATACGTAAAAATAATAAACATATTAGTTAATTAACTAATAATGAACTAAATTAAATGTGTGATAATATTTTATATTTTATTTTTATTATTTAAATTGAATTTCTGTAAATAAATTACTATTATATATTTTATTATATGAATTTTCGTAAAATTAAATTTTATGAAAAAGAATACTAGCATATAATTATGCGATTAATATAAAATTATACGGAATCTAACTCTGACTTTTGCAGCTGGTGATCCTCTGCGCCCTTGTGGTGCTCGCCCTCGCCGAAGAAAGAAAGAGCGATGAAAAGAATCCTCTGGATACAAAGAAAGATAAGCGCGGGCTTATCGGAAGCCTGGGCTACGGTTACGGTATAGGTGAACTCGGCTATGGTCTCGGCGGACTCAGCACGTATTCGTCACTTCCGTACGGCTTGAGCAGCCCCAGCATCTCCACCACCAACATCTTGACGAAGGAGGTCGCCGTACCTGTACCCCATCCGGTCGCCGTACCCGTCGAGAAGCACGTCCCGGTCCCCGTTAAGGTACCGATTCTCGTTAGAGTATTCGCGTGATTACACGTGTAAAGCGTGTGAAAACTCGTCAGCGAGATAGGCACTTTGAGCCGGTTCCTCTTCTTGTTTCGCAAAAAAAGTAACATCTCTGAGAGTTGATTTACTGGAAAGTTAGATGAAAGCGAAGCAATTAACAAATGACTCGTTTGAGTAACTATGGCTTCATTATTCACTTTTTCAATTTTTTTATAAATAAATCGACAAAGAGAATTGCATCCCCGAACTAGATAATGGCTTTTTCGCAATTACTTAAAAGTTCAGTCTTTCAAATTTTACAAATACATTGTGTTTTTTAATTTATAAATATATATTCTCTTCAATATTGTTGCATCGAAACGCATGTTGTGTAATTTTATCAAGTACTACTAGTTTCATGAATTTTTGTCACAAGAATTATCTTTAAAAAAATTTCTTTTTAATAAATGTGCGTACGTTTCTAAAGTGACGCATACGTGGATTTGCATAAACTATAATAATCTAGAGAAACTTTCGAAACATGTATGAATAATGCTATGAAACATATCTATAAACAAAGTTAGCAGTCGTGCAAAGAGAAATATTTTATAACAAGTAGAGCATGATTAGCAGCACAAGGTCTTCGCTGTGCATTCGTGGGCCACGTCTCGTGTGTTGTTATCTAGTAGTAATTGCCTTGATCCAGATATCACCCACGATATCTTAAACAAAATTAAATCTATAATCATATTTAATGAAAAATTCATAATTCATAGATAATTTATTTCTTCCTACATAATAAGACGAGAATGAGTGAATAGCAAAAAAGCATTTTTAAATCCCTAATGACATAAAATGGAGAGAAATTAATTTCCAACATCTATTTGACAAGCTAAATAATTAGTCTGTAGTGTAAGTTAAATTCTATTTTATTTTTTATTTATTTAATTTAATTTAATTTATTTATTTTACTTAACATCAGATTTTTCGGATGATTAATAACGAAGAAATATCTAATTATCGTCTCTTTGTACCTAGGTGCCTTATGCAGTGCCCGTCGACCGTCCGTACCCCGTCCACGTGCCCAAGCCATACCCAGTCGAGGTCACCAAACACGTTCCTATCCCGGTAGACCGTCCTGTGGCCGTTCCCTACAGCGTTCCCGTTAAGATCCCGGTTCCCGCTCCGTACGCCGTCAAGGTGCCACAGCCCTATGCGGTTCCCGTCGTCAAACACGTGCCGGTCCCGATCGCCACCCAGCCGCTCATCTACTCGAAACCGATACTGAACACCGGTCTTGGATACTACGGCGGATACTCCTCCTCCTGGTAAAACGGCGATCCTCGTGAAGCTCCTCCCGAGCGACGCTCTTCATCGACGTTTAAATAAACACCCGGAAAGTCGCGGATTCTTCCAGTGAACCGTGTGAAAGTTCGATGACGTCTTCCTCGACGGAAAAACACCTTCGAAGAGAAATATGCGTATATTAATGTATGTTAATATATATATTTTTCTTCCTCGAGAGAGTCGACACGACACACAGTGCAACTAAAAGGTGAATACATTCCTCTCATTTCAAAACGGACCATTTCACGGATTTTTAAAGGATTCTTTTGGGCATTTTTTGTGATAGAGAAAAAGATCGAGTGTCTTAGAGAGAGAGAAAGAAGAGCGTCCTCTGGTTTTTAATAGACATTTTCGCGAGCGAATGCGGTCGAGTGGGTTTTCGATCATCAGTGTGACTTATACTTACTAGGTATATATTTCTATCTACAACTTCATTATGCTGAAATAAATTTTTCCTACGAAAAAATAGTGTATTATTATTCCCTCTCACTATTTGTTGCAATAACAATATTTCTTTTCAATTAAAAGTTATGAAAGATATTCGTTGTTTCATGCTATGATGCAAATAAATTTCCTTTAAAAAAAGGGGAATTAGAGATATTTTTTATATATATTTTTAATATAATAAGAACTATATGTATATATGTATACCTATATATATATTTTGCCTACTTATATATTTTATTGAATAACGACATGTGTAACTTTATATAAGACTTTATATAAGACAGTCGATCTGTCAATGCGATAATTAATTGACGACGCGCTTGACAGACAAATTAGAGAGTAATTTTTGGATAGCTAATTTCTTGCGGGTCACGAGAGAACGTGAAATGAAATCGAAATCTGCATACACGAAAGGGAAATTTTTAAGGTCGCATTATGAGAGGCGTGTTGCATGAACACGGCAGCGATGGTGAAATGTCCATTAAATGGAGAACGGGGACACATTAAACACGCGATTAATGGAATTTACATGCAGAACGCATACCGCGCATGAAATGTACACGTATATATCGTAAGCAATCCCGTTAGGTAAGTCCAAGTCTCATGATGCTTTGTTCCTTCCATCTGCCCGATAGAAGGTGTTGCAATTGAATATTTACAGCTATATTTAGGATTTGCGAATGACAATAGAAATAAAAATGAAATATAAAGAACAAAGAGCACAGAATATAAGACATTATTAATATGTAGTAAATGTTTTATTACAAAATAAAATGCTACATTATTAATTTAAATTTCATATACATATAATAACATCAATTTAAAACATTAACACATAACAAAAAACAAAAACTCAACATTTGCAAACAAAAAAAAATTGATTAAAGAAAGTCTATATATGAAAATATATAATCTCAATTTAATTTGTTAATGATCGAAGGTATTTTAATTCTGTAATTAGCAACTCTGATAGAAATAATAGCATAAAAGAAGAAAATCGTTATAACATTTTTCTTCCTTCATATCTTTTTCCCCTCTTTCTTCTAAAGCCAATTAAAAGTATTATAATTCAGAGTTTAAAATTTGCGAACATTTGTTTTTCTGAAACTATCCTTATTATCCTTTAATTCGACCAGTGAATATATATAGTAAAAAAAGTTAAGTTAGTAAAAAAAGTTAAGGCAAAGATCCAGTCGCAAAGTTTTCAAGAAATTTTAGACTTTATGACTCTACAAGTTATGATTTAAAAATCTTTCTATGTGTTACAGAAACTATTGTCAATTATAGTCGTCATTAGCATTAGTCATTTATAGTTAACAAATTGCATCTAGATATAATTATTTTAATGTGATATTTTCCAATTGTTACCAAATAAATCTAAAAATTCAAAATTTTTATAATTAAGATCATGATCGCGGAATTGTAATTAGTATTTTATAAATCTGTGCAGATTTAAAAATGATATAAATTCCTTATCAAATTTTTTATCGCTCTTTTGTTTTCTTTTAAATAAAGTTTATTAAAGTGACACTCGTGTCTTTTCGTCATACCTTAGAAAACGCTTCGTATCTGGCCATTTATTTTGAAAATGGAATAAATTAAGTTTTTAAAAGAAACCATTATCATTAAATATCTCAAGTACTCGTATTTTTTTCTTAATTGAAAAACATCTGACTTAAACTTTCAAAGTGATCAGCTCGCGCATATCATATGCAATGATTTGCTTCTTGATGTATGTACTTTTCCTTTCAGCCTTTCAACAGAGGCCTATACCGCCATAATCAGCCGACCTGTCGCATTTCGAAAGTTAATGATTCGCCGCCGAGTAGTCGGGCTGGGAAGGCTGGAAATGGACTTGATTGCCGTTTTGCTGATCGTGGACCACTCCGTGACCTTGAACATTGTCAGCATAGGAGCTATAGTTGACCGTCTCGTGGTCGGCATGATTGTCTTCAGCATCAGCTCCGACACCCCCTTCGTTGTGAGTCGATTGCGGGATCGTGATCACCTTCGGCACCGCGATGAAGACTGGTTTGGTCAGAGCGACCGGATGCGGCACCGGGACCGGATGTGGCACGGGCACTGGTTTAGATATCACGAACGGCACCTACATTGAGAATTAAGTCAATCGTTTTTACTTATAATTCTAGAATAAATCTTTTTTTTTCCTCAGCAACTAAAAGGGCGCGTATAAAATACACGCATTATACTGTTTATTGAAATTGTAATATCAGAAAGTTATAATTATCATCATTGATTTCTCTTGTCTCTTAAGAGACAACAAAACAATAACAATTGTTATGTGTGAGAAGCTATAATTTTCACAGCATAAATATAATAAAATAATTATTTAAAAAATAAATTCTGCAGAATTTAAAATAAATCTTTTTTTTCCTCAGCAACTAAAAGAGCGCGTATAAAATATACGCATTACTATTTATTGAAATGGCAGTACCAGAAAGTCATAATTATCATCGTCGATTTCTCTTGTCTCTTAGAGAGATAACAAAACAATAACAATTGTTATGTGTGAAAAGCCATAATTTTCATAGCATAAATATAATAAAATAATTATTTAAAAAATAAATTCTGTAGAATTTAAAATAAATCTTTTTTTTCCTCAGCAACTAAAAGAGCGCGTATAAAATATAGGCATTATACTGTTTATTGAAATTGCAGTACCATAATTATCATTATCGATTTCTCTTGTCTCTTAAGAGACAACAAAACAATAACAAGTGAAAATAATTTTCACAGCATAAATATAATAAAATAATTATTTAAAAAATAAATTCTACAGAATTTATATATATCTCCAAGGACTTCTCCGTATATTGGAATTTTAATGTAACAGAAATATATAATTAACCCAACGAGTTGCGTAGTAGTCCCCTGAGATATTTTAAAAAATAAAATTATTGAGAGATTCCTTTATTAATACCTGCTGATGCAGCTCCACCGGGACCGGCTTCTCCACCGGTATCGGCACATGTTGTGGTACTTTCACTATTTGCGGCACCGGAACCGCCACAGGATGTTTCACAGGCACTGGAAACGGGATGTGATGAGGGACCTAAATAATAACGGAGAAAGAGACTACAACCTATCATTTATGCGAGAGATAAATGCATCTATTTGCATTTATGCATTGAGATTTATAAAAACAATACAAAATATCTCGCGATACTTCTTTTCTCTCGTGCATTCCAATATTAAGATAATAAAAATTATCGTATATATGTATATTCATATTATTATCCGTGAATAATCTCAATACGATGAAAAATAAATATATAAATATATATTTATGAAAATAAATATATAAGATCGGTAATAGATAGGCTATTCGAGCCGTACGCGGATGTCGGTGCGTCGATACCAACGAAAATTAATTTTTCGTTGGAAATAACTAATTGTGCACGGGGCACACATTTTGCTTGGTACACCGCCAAGACTTTATTACGGAATAATCTCAATTCGAGATTTTTAATTCTAAAGATCCCCTCTAACCCCCCTACAGAATTATAGGCGAGAAAAATATAGATCCGAAAGTCGCTGAATCGGAAATCGAACCCGAGACCTTTCGCTTGCCGGGCGACTGCTCTCACCATCTGAGCTATTCAGACCCTTCGACTCTATATTTTTCTCTGCCTTGATAAATAACTATTTGTAAATAACGCCTTTTTCAGCCGGCGTGAATTAAACACTAAGAATATAAAGGCTCGATATATATAAAAATTAATTTTCGTTGGTATCGACGCACCGACATTCGCGTACGGCTCGAATAGCCTATCTATTACCGATTTTATATTTGATATATATCGAGCCTTTATATTCTTAGTGTTTAAATATATAAGTTTCAAAAATTTATATTTGTACATTATTATTTTTTCAAATAACTGCATTTAAATAAGATAGATTAATAATTTCCGTGTTTAATTTTGTGAAATAACGAAATTAAACTCTTGTTAAGAAAGACTTGTAAAGTTTAAATTGTCGTGTCGATAGATGACTCAGTTTCGAGTTGTCATTTTCCCAAAAGACTACTCACCTTAACGGGATACGGCACGGGGACCTTGATAGCCACTGTCTTGGTGATCTTGATCACCTTGGTTGGCAATTCGCGCAGATGTACCGATTGCGAGATGAGCTTGGGCTCATCTGGTCCAAGACCGTGGCCTTCATAATGCAAGGGCCCAGCCGTGACCGCTGCTGTCGCCAGAACGAATAAAAACTGCAAAGATGTAACATCGTTGTAAGAGTGTAACGAACTTGACAAAAAACGAACAATTTGACACATCTGTGTGAAATGACTGCGATTACTAGCAAAAAAGATTTAATTCAATATTTAAATAAATGTTAAATTTCAATCAAAATTCAACACAATTATTGATTTTTTTACATAGCTTGAATAAATAATAGAATATAATAGCAATTAGTAATATAATATACAAAGATATAGTAACTCCTGTATTTCCTAGCTTTTAAAGAATTATTAATTTTTATGTTGTTTGAATAAATATATTATAGCAATAAGAAAAAGAGAGAGAGATAAATTAGATTCATAATACATTATTTTCAAATTTAATTTAATTATATTTTTTCAATTTTTAATATACGAGTTTTTATAAAATATAATAAAATAATGATATTTTAAATATTTAAAATTAATTAAGAACAAATATTTTGTTCTTTAAATAATTAAATTTTAGCAACAAATTTTTCTAAATAATTGTTTTAATTGTTTTCAATCATTTATTTAAAAAAACCACAAATTTTATCTGTATTTAGGATCAATCATTAATTCACCGAGATAAATTTTAATCACAATTTATGATCATGAACATTTCTATATTTTTACACCGTCATAAATTCAAGCAGTTTCTGTCAAGTTGCGAGAGACCTTGATAACACTCGATCGAGCACGTTTGTCACAAACTCGCTGATTTCGTTCTGAAAGAAATCATAGTCGTGTAGTCTTGAAATCTTTCCGATAATCTTGAAATTTCCAACTGCATTTGAAGAAGAAACTTACAGCTCGTAATGCGATTGTCATCTCTGTGATTCTCTGGATGATGTTTGAAAATTGATCAAGTCGCACTGACTATTATAGGATCGTCTATAGAGTGGCTTATATACGAGGACCTTCACCAGGTGGGTTAGTTCACGAAGAAAGCACTTGCTCGCTCTCTTCTCGACCAGCCGATCTCTTTCGCCTTCCATCTCGTCTCTACTCTCCATCTTCTGCTCTTTTTGTGATTAGTCCTCTCGCACTACTAAGCGGGTTCAACGACCCAAGGAACCTGATAGGCGTAATGGAAAGAAAAGATATAGGTAAAAGGTGTCTGTATGTGTGTCTTTCTCTCTTCAACACGAATTGCACGCAATCACGAAGAAGCACATCTTGGCAAAAAGACCGATAATACATATCTTAAAACTAGATGAATTAAAGATATTTATATATTTCCAATCTATAATAATTAATAAATAAAAACTTTTCATTATTATAATATATTAAGCAATATAGTATATTATAAATTACATATAAATATAAGTTAAAATTAGATAAATTCTTATAATAATTGCATATTATATAAGAAAATATCTTAAAAATATTGTAGAAATTTATAGTTATTTATAAGTATATAGTGATCGCGTAGTTTTTTGTTTGATAAAATATGAAAAGGCAAGGAAACACCAGCATTAGAAATTAGTAATTTTGAGACATAACTCACATTTTAATTTCCGATGTTATACATATACATAAATAATATGCGAATTACATGCAATTGAAAAACGAAACGTGTGATATGAAGAAGAGAGTGAAGGGGCTATCGAAAGACGGCGATCACAAAGCAGCAACTCACAAAGTAAGAGGACCTGCAATCTGCTTGATCATTTTGTTTCAGTTCGACGTTCACTGTAGATACGTAAGAATGCATTTGTTCCGCAAGAGAACGCGCAAGTTCATTATCAACCAATCATGACGATAATATTAATTCAAATTCATTATAATGATGGATAATCTTGTAAAGAATCCATAGCTTTAGAATATTTTCCGGTATTTTTTCATATAGAACTTATTTTATTAATTTATTTAATATGTATTTTTACAATGTCATTTAATTTAATTTTATTTATGTTTTACCTTCAGATTATATGCTTGTAGCATTTTCAATGCGATTATTGTTGCTTTTACAATATTTATTTAATTCTAATAATTTAATACTTATTATTATAAAATTATTTAATTATATTAATTTAATAATTTTTATTTATATATTTAATAATAATTATAAATATTATAATAATTATACATATATATACATCTATATATTAGTTCAAAAATTAATATTCTATTATATAATTATAAAAAATATAAATATAAATATAATTTCTAAAAATCTTAGTTTTAGCTGCTGAATTAATATCAATCTTCGAATTTTTTTACATAAGCGATTTAAAGGCAAACGCAAACGTGCGCATCTATAACATACAAAGCTAATTGCAGCCATAATGTTTCTGATTTTTCAATTAATATGTTATTATTATTAATTATCTTGGCGGATAGATTTACCCACTTTCATTGAAAGTGAGAGGAGAAAGAAAGGTAGTGCAGATAATTTTACTTTTGCTTTTGTACCGAACTAGTTTTTGTTTTTTAACATTCTATTCGCATAATTATCGGTTAAATCGCATAATTATTGTTTCAATATTATTATAAACTTAAATAAATTATAATTATTAACTTTACAATCTTACAAATAAAATTATACGACAGAGAGAGTTTAGAATTTAACTTTTATAACTTTTTTATTTTTAAACTATTCTCTTTCTCTCTCTTTGCATAAATGATTAATTAAACAATTTAATAATTAAATTAGTTTTTTAATTATTTATATAATTATTTGTAAAAAAATACCAAAAATTAAGAAATAAAAGTATATTATTCTATTTTATATTGTGTATGTATTGTATATATGTAAGTATGTATAATTTAATTACGTAAAATAATTATTAAATTAAAAAACAATTATTCGAGAATTTAAATTGTGATAAGATCAGAGTTTGCAGGCGAATGCGGAAGTGAGCGCGTGCAATAAAGCACTTCCTACCTTCACTTAACTTATAGTTCACGCAGAACAAAGATTATTAATTAAACAATTTAATAATTAAATTAGTTTTTTAATTATTTATATAATTATTTGTAAAAAAATACCAAAAATTAAGAAATAAAAGTATATTATTCTATTTTATATTGTGTATGTATTGTATATATGTAAGTATGTATAATTTAATTACGTAAAATAATTATTAAATTAAAAAACAATTATTCGAGAATTTAAATTGTGATAAGATCAGAGTTTGCAGGCGAATGCGGAAGTGAGCGCGTGCAATAAAGCACTTCCTACCTTCACTTAACTTATAGTTCACGCAGAACAAAGCCCCATTTTTACGTAATTTGCTTTTTCAGCAAAGCCAGAGAAAAGTATAAAAATGCAAAATGTACAAATCGAAACTATCGCTGTCTCGATTGACTTATTGTTAGAGCTCGCTTGAAGCTACAAAGATCCCGAAAGCGATTGTTCATAATTGAACAATAGTAAATGGCTAAATGAAATTACGCTGAAACTTCCAATAAAATTTAAAGATACAAAAAAAATAAAATAATATTTATATCAATAATAAATAATATATTTTTCTTTCTTCTCTATATTTAAAAAAAGAAAATATTATATTATTATGAAAGAATATGTACATTTTTGTATTATCACAATTATTTAAATTAGAATTAAAATAAAAAAATATGCATTATTTATAAAAGCTTTCTATGTGTACAATTTTTACAAATCATTTACCATACACCCATAAGTTAAATATAGATTAACAAACTTAAATGCAAAACATCTCGACTCTGGAAACTTTCACGACAGCGGGGATTTTTAAATACCATGCAGAAATTTAGCGAAAGTTATATTGTTTTTTAAATAAATAACTCGGAAACTAATGCATGTTTACCACAAAGTTGAATCAATATAAAGTGCTCGCGTGATGGCGTTTTAATTCAAAAGCTGGTATCATACATTTATGTGTGGTCGATGATCTCCAGTTTGATTGAGGCTCTCACTGTATAACCGCAAATTCCAGTTTTATATCAAAAATTATAACTTGCAGAGAGTTAATGGCGCTTAACCTACTTTTAAAAAAATATCTTTCCTGATCGTTAACTTGAATTGCATACATCACAAATTGCACATTTGAGTATCGTGAGTATAAAGTTCCAAATAAATTTCAAAGTTCAAAATAAGATTAATTCTCAAGTTAAAATACTCTAGTTAATAATTTCTTAAAAACTGCAAAATTAAAAATAACAACGTAGAAATATTATCAAGAAATTTCCATTAAAGTTGGATTACTGTGATGAAATAAGTAAATTTATATTTTATTTTAAAAATAAATTTTATCATTCTGATACGATTTTAAAATAAATTAATTATCAATAAATTAAAATAATGCTTTATCCAAGAGTAATAAAAATTAGAAAATAATAAACATAAATAATATGTTACGATACTTTAAATTCGATTAATATTTTTGACAGTTATCAGCTGATTTCTGTCAAAAAATATTAATCGCGGACAAAGTATAATATAAGTATATATTATACCATATTATATTATTTACATACAGGGTTGGGCAGATACTTCAAAACAAAATATTTAAATACAAGATACAAGATACTTTTTGATATATATTTAAATACTATTTAAATACTTTGGTTTTGACATATATTTAAATACATTTATAAATACTTTTAAATACAATTATTCTTTAAATTTTCTGATTATATATTGAAAGTAGAATTGTATAAAAATAGAATCAAAAGTAAAATCAGCACTTTGAAAGATAAGTTTATTTATTTTAACTTTAAACTTCATAAAATAATAATAATTAAAATAATATTATATAGACATATAATAGCATATATTATATAATTTATATATTATATATAATAGCATATATTATAGTAATTTAATATTTATTTATCATCACTACAAACTAGAACTTTGGTAATTCTTATTGCCTTTTAAAAATACCAATGTTTCAAACATTTTGTCAGATATAGAAGATCACGAGTAGACGAATGTATAAATCCCGTAAAAGAAAACAGTCTCTCTACAGAAGCGTAGAAGAACATAGACTAGTATTAAATTTTATAAACGCCTTTTGCACACGTGGGATAATAATGTAATTAAATAAATACATTTAAATACAAGATACATTTAGATTAAATAATTAATTACAAAATTCAAGATACTTGATTATTCGGTATTTAAATACTGTATTTAAATAAGATACATATCTAAATACGTATCTCAGATACTTTAAGATGCATATCTGCCCAACCCTGTTTACATATTATTATAATTAAAATAATAATATTTTGTAAGTATAATATAATGTTATAATACTTTATCCGCGATTAATATTTTTTGACAGAAATCAGCTGATAACTGTCAAAAATATTAATCAAATTTAAAGTATTAAAACATATTATAGTAAGTATTATTATTTTATTAAATTTTATTTTAGACAAACTGTCAAACTGCTAACCCTCGCAATGACAGCTTTTTGATGCTATGAGTATAAGGCACAACACAAATCGAGACAGCTAATCAACGATAAATTTTTGGCTCGCCTTAAAATATTAAAAATCGATACTTTGTTGCCGGGGGGGGGGGGGGCGGGGGAGGGACCCTAATCTGCGTAAACATAAATTATATATATTCAATGAAAGAATTTGTACGCTGGTGTCTGCTTGGTATCAAAATATTCTGCAAACAATGTACTATCTAAACAAACAAACGATAAATTTTTGGCTTGCCTTAAAATATTAAAAATTGATACTTTGTCGCCGCTGACCCTATGCGGCGCATCCTTATTTTATGTATATTAAATGAAAAAGTTTGTACGCTTGGTGTCTGCTTCGTACCAAAATTTCCTGCAAACAATGTACTATTGAAATGTATAATCGATGAATTTTTGGCTCGCCTTATAAAATATTAAAAATCGATATTTTATCGCCGCGGACCCTATGCGACGCATCCTTATTTTATGTATATTAAATGAAAAAGTTTGTACGCTGGTGTCTGCTTGGTACCAAAAGATTCCGTAATCAATGTACTATTAAAATGTATAATCGATGAATTTTTGGCTCGCCTTAAAATATTAAAAATCGATATTTTGTCGCCGCGGACCCTATGCGGCGCATCCTTATTTTATGTATATTAAATGAAAAAGTTTGTACGCTGGTGTCTGCTTGGTACCAAAAGATTCTGTAATCAATGTATTATTGAAATATACAGGCGATGAATTTTTGGCTCCTTTTAAAATATTAAATATCGATACTTTGTTGCCGCGGATCCTGTGCGGCGCATTTTTATATTATATATATTTTTCAAAAGCATCAGTTTATTAAAGCGTCAATTTGCTAATTAAATTTTTAAATAGTCATATGTTAGAATAATTAAAATAATAATATTTTAAATAATATGTTATGGTACTTTAAACTCGATTAATATTTTCTGACAGTTATTAGCTGGTTCTGTCAAAAAAATATTATTTTTTTAGACATATTATTTTTTTAAATATAAAACTGAAGAATGGGGCGCGCGTAGTGCGCCCTTGTGTTGTGCTAGTAACATATAAAAATCTTAATAAACTTGCTTATTAATTTAGAATTATTATAATTTTATATTTCAAGGATATTGTAATAGTTTAGATATAAATGGAAAAGAAAATTTAATTTATATAAAAAAGGAGATTTAATTTTTAAAACAATTTTTATATATCTTTTTAATTTTGAAATTTTTTAAATATGTTATATTTAATATATATATCTAGATTTTTTTTATATATTATTTTATAATATAGTTGTAGTTTAGATTGTTTCTCCTAATAGCACGCAATATTGGTACAGCAGTGTATCGCAAGAAATTCATGTACAGGCGGAATTAATCGAACGTATGTGATGTTATCTACATAGATGGCACCATCTTTATAATGATCGAGAATATATTTAATAATAATTAATTAATGTTATATAATATATAATTAAAAATATGTTAAAATCTTGTATTAAAGAATTTATTATGTTGTCTGTTACGTTGCTTTATAGAATTTGTAAAAGTAGCTACCACAAGTTAGTCTGCAAAATTTAATAAATAATAGTAATTCACACATACAAATTGTAAGCATTATTTTTAAAATTTTTATTAAATTAATATAAAAAATGTGTAATATATATAATTTATACAATGGTATACATTCATATTTTATATAAAAGTTTTCTTGGAAATTACCAAAAAGAGATGATATCCATTTCGATTATCGTTAAATCATTAATTAATTATGTGCAGAGGCAACGAAAATAATATTTTTATCGTTTATCTTTGATTCTTTATTTATTCGGTGTGTTTCGCGAAAGTGTTGTATCATTCGCAAATCAACGCATCATTGCACGACGCGCATCAACAACGTGCATAGACAAAAGCACTCCATAAAGTGAAAGTCCGCGCGCGGGAATCTCTTGTTTCGTTCACAAAGAGCCGGCGACGAAATTTTAGCTCGACGCTTTCTTACATCGTGTTTTACGTCGCCTTTTAAAAAAAATAATCGCCTTTGCGTCTTCTTTACGATAAGTCTTGTTGTATCTCGCTAAGTGCCCGCCTTGCACAACCCAGTTTTCTTCTTTCGCGGCCTCATTATGCATTATGTTGATCCGATCCGTGCTAGTTGATTGCGATTTCTCGATTTACATATCCCTCCCGATACTTTCACACGTGTACACGTGTGAAGTCTCACAATCAGTCCAAAGTAACGGATTATGTAACAGTTTACATTTAATATTTTTTAATATTTTTGTTTTTTTAACTTATAAAATTATTAAATATATTACTACGTTTAATTATTAATTGATAAAAAACTATTACTAATATATATAATTGTTAATTTATCGTATATTTATTTATTTTAAATGTCATTTGTTCTATTTTTATTTGTTCTATTTTTATTTGTTCTATTATCAAAATATATAAATTAAAGAACTTACTTTCTCCCAAAACATCTGGAATCCACATTTTTGAAAAAACGAAGAGATAACAAAATTAAACATAAAATAATAAAAATAAAATAAAAACACAAAATAAAAAGTATTTCTAGTTATTATAAGTTATTATAAGCTTTTTATAACTTTATGAGAAACATAATTTCTATTTCTTAAGAGTATGGTGAGATATGTATTTTAGAAAGAAATAAATTTAAGACAGCTTTGAATAAGTAAATTCAATTGTGCAACTCTCTTCTCGAGGAGTTAAGATTGATCAGTTAGACTTACTATAATTTTTTCATTTTCTTCTTCTTTTTACGAACGAGTTTGACCGGATGCGATCAAAATATTACGAGTTTCGACCGAGACAAGTCGATCGTTGATGCCAAGGTTGCGATATTTAACGTTTGATTCAAGCTTCGATCGTAAAAGATGTAACTCGGTTGATCTGTAGGGAACACATCTGTCCTCGACTATGTACAAGAAGACCTGGTCACATAGAATTAATTTGTACGCATATTATGCAAGTATGCTGGAATTTAATTCTTAGCTGCCTCATTTTCATTTTGTTTTTTTTTTTCATTAGTTTTTGTGTAAATTATTTTGTATAAATATCTTTATTACTTCGAAAATATATTTTAATCGCAACTAAAGATCAGTAAGTTATGTCAGTAAATATCTTTAAAAATTAGAATGCAAAATTCAAGTTCTTTGCATGAAATTTCTGATTTTATTATGAAACATAAAACATTGCAAGAGATTTCTTCTGATAAAAAAAATTTACAACATACATTTGCTTCCTTTATGCAAAAGGACACGCATATGAAGAAGACTACACTGTAAAAAAATATGTAAAATTACATAGAAAATATGTAAACTACATGTAAAATATATATACATTTTCATTATTTGTCGTGCAATTTTACACTTATTATTTATGTAATTTTACATATTTTTATACATATTTTTATACATATTTTTTTGCAGTGTAGTTTGTTGTTGGTGAACTTGATGAAATGAGAAATATTGATTGAACAATTTGATTTATGCCGAAATTGTCTTTATTGCGTGAAAATATTTATCGGAAACAATATATATTTTGATGCTTCAAATTAATATATAATTATCCGATATATAAACGTCCCAAAAACGCCCAATCTCTCGCCGATAATCGATTGATTAGCGCGTAACGAATTTTTGTTTCGCAGGTGCATCCCATTTGCGATTCTTCCCGGATGATCTTCCTGATAAGATGCTTTCTTATTTTTTCAGCTTTCAGATCAAACCCGTTTTACACGATCCATAATTTCTTACAGTTTCTTTAGAAAACAAAATTTAATAATAATTATAGTTACTATAATTTAAAATATAACATTTGTATGATGTGTAATATAAAAAATTCTTAATTGTAGAAAAATAGACTTATTATTATATCTGCGCAAAATATATTAATGATAAATAAATTTTAATATAATTTAAATTCTAATCTAAATTTTAGGTTACATATTTATTTCAAATTAATTA
Organism: Prenolepis imparis; assembly: GCF_030444845.1. Taxonomy (NCBI): domain Eukaryota; kingdom Metazoa; phylum Arthropoda; class Insecta; order Hymenoptera; family Formicidae; genus Prenolepis; species Prenolepis imparis. The sequence continues at coordinate 2,418,685 of NW_028141159.1, forward strand.
ATCTTAAATATTAATTAAATTTTCAGATGTTATATTGTAATATAATACATATATTATACTATATGTGTGTTTGTGAGTTATACAAAATTATGAAAAAGACTGTAAAGAATTATGGAAAGCTACGAAAAGCTTTATAACACACAATTTCTATATGTAAAAAGAAAATTTGCAACAAGATAGTTTGTGAAAATAAACTCTTCAATTTCATTATACAAATTTTATATAGTCTAAAATGGACTTTATGCCGCTTGTTTTCGTATTCTCGAATCGGGAAAGATTGAAGATAATTGAATAAGTAGATCGCAGAGGAACATGGAAATTTCATGCCCAGAGAGAAACAGAAAAAGAGTGGATCGTCACAAATTTTAATTTTTTTGTTATCTTATTATCTCGTTTTCACTCATAAAAGGGACCACCCAACAATTGCTTCCGGATAAGTTTATGCAAAATATATTCGGAATCTGCGTACATCGATTTTTCGTGTTCGATAGGGTTTGACATCCTTCGAATCCAAGTATAAAACATTACTATGACAGGTTAATACTCTCAAGCTCTTCTTCCATGCTTACTTTCAATCGCAAGTGGGTCAAAATAAAAGTGAGAAACTCTCAAAGAGATAAAAAGTTAAAAATAATATTTTAAACTTTCCGTTCTCCCTTGATTCTTTTTAATTTTAAACTTTTCTTATTTTAAACTTTCCGTTCTCTTGATTCTTTTTAATTATAAAGTCTTTTGCATATGCTCTATTTTATAAATAAATTGAATTACATCGACAATATTAAATTTGTTTCAGAAAATAGAACATAATATATTATAGATAATATGTTTAATTATTATAATAGATAATTTATTAGAGATATATTAGAGATGTGTTACAAAATATTATTATAAAGAATTTTTATTTTAAATGTTCCTATTGATCTACGATGTATTAAAACATGTGAAGATACATTTAAATATAAAATTTTAGATATTAATTTTTCTATAAATATGAAAATATATATGATTTCTTTTATATTGATAATGATATATATAGATAAAATATTTTTATATGTTTACATGATAAATATAAAGGGTATAGCTCACAGTGCATGTTGCAAAAGAATCTAAAAGTCACCGCCACCTAATAACCGATTTATAAGCAATGGCCTTGTTCCAGCGACATTTTGACGAATTTGCAAGTTTCGGTTTCAGATTCCTTCTCGAAACAGGATTTGATTAAGAAAATAATCAATCGTTCTTCATTTTTAAACCTTTTTTTATTCTTACTAAAAACTTTTTTATATATACACACTTATTAATAATATATTATTTATAATTATTATCATTAAATAATAGTAATCTTTTCTATTTTTTCTTTATTGTTTTGTAAGATTTATTAATTATTATTAGTAAAAAAATATACATGCATACACACATTTATTATTGTATATTATTGTAATTATTTTGCCAATATATTAGGAATATAATCTTCGATAAAAAATATAGTATGTATATTATGTATGTTATAATATCATAATTTATTCCATTATAGAGTGTCTTCCAAAATCACAAAACGTTATTACAGATTCTGGTGATTAATTAGAAATCGATACTTTTTCAACAACAATGTAGAGACATCTATAATAAATGTAGAACTATCTTTTGTAGTTAAAAGAATTTGACTCTCACACATTTACGATATTTTATTATTTATTTTAATATAAATGCAAAAGTTGGCCACTCAACAGATCATTAATCACATCGATTCGCAATGCTTTTTAACTTATAAAAGCAATGGCAAACTAATCACTTAATCCGATATAGAGAATGACTATAAAGTATATTAAACTACCATTAAGAGAGTAACAGCATCCAATCAGGCTACAAGAAAAATACTTCAGCGAGTCCGATCGAAGGATTGATCCACAAATCTTGTCTCATGATCGAGATGCAATACGGTCCATTAAACCTTATGAAAATTCGCCGCTCATTCGATATCGAATCCTTTAAAAGCCTCCCACGCTTTTGCTGGAGATAACGACGAGTGAGATGTACAAACACAGTTTAAATCGCATTTCGAGAAAGAGAAGATAAGGAATATACAGGAAGAAGCGAAAAGCCAATGGACCTGCAAAATCCCCGCGAAACGTAAGATTGGCGTGAGAATCATTTGCATAAATCATCATCATCATCATCATCATTTACCTGAATTTAGTTCCAGCCGAAAGTGAAGATTCTCGTTGAAGTTTGAGAATCTTTCTTATAAGGATGGACAATGGAATATGCCGTCGATTCGTAGACAACGACACCATCACCACAATTACCATAATATATCCGAGGTTCCTCATCTATTCATGATTTCGGAGAGCAGCGAGCGAGAGAAGTCGGTTCGGTCAATTAAAAAAATCTAGTCTGCCAATGCCACGCCGAATTGCGACACGCGAAGGAAGATCGTTCGAGAGGAAGAGGAGAGAAGGACCACGGACTCCGGAGTATAAAAGGTCGAAATGTCTCCGGGCAGATGCTCAACTCATCGCCCTGACACCACACGGCTAACATGAAGCTCCTTCTGATCACGTCCGTGGTAAGAGACCGCCTTACTTCCGCGATATCGTCTCAACCCCGCGATTGCGATTGAAGGTGTCTTCTTTTTAAGTGATTTAGTTTTAAACTAAATGGCAATTACCAGTGCATTGTGATCAATTAAGTGAATTAGTCAAAATTTAATATTCTGTGACTTGACTAATAGTTAATATAATATAAAATACATATTTTAAGAGATATAGCAGTAAAACAAATTTTTCTTTCGTATATATCATATAGTAATAGTTTTAATATATAAAAAGTTCTTTTTCGAATAATATTTATAATTAACTTGTAATAATTATCATTATCATGATATTTTATCTTTAGGAAGTCAAACATTCTCGGTATAATAATGACAATAATAATTTTTAGTATGTTCTAATAAAACTAATCATTTGTAATAATTTTTATAATATATTAAATTCGTTTATTAGAAAGATGTTTTAAAAGAAAAAATATATATATATAATTATATATATAATTCTATTTAGTCTTAATATTATATTCTTTATATTCTTTTTTTCATCAATTGTATAATAAATTAACCGCGTGTAATTATTATTAATTATTATTTCACTGTTAAAAAATATTTTATTTCTATATTATATCAATATAAATAAATATTCTATTAGAACATCAGATAAATTTTTTGAATAAGAAATTGTTAATAAAAAATTATTATATGTATATATATTTAGCAGATTACCGCGAAATATTAATTATTATCACGTTTGCATCCTTGAATTTTCAAGAAATAAATCGCAAACGACACTTTAATTCGATAAATTCTTGCATTAAGTCATTCATTAAAATGCATGAATCCTGTATCGATTTCATAATATTCAAATTTAATTGCCGAAATCAATGCAGAATTGCGTCAAGACGAAATAAATAAAGATGATCCAATCCATCTTGTCTACAGCCGTGTAAAGAGCAATGTAATAAATCTAAATAATAGTTTGTTAAATGTCGCTAAATGTATTCTTTCTTATTATGTATTCTCTTCAATCTTCTAAATATGTTCGCTCTAAACATATTATATACATATTATATACTCTTTAAACTGTAATATTATATATCCTTCAAGTATTTTTTATTAATTTTTTATTATACCAATTGCTTGTTTTCAGGTCTGCTTCGCGGCAGTTCTAGCAGCGCCGGCTGATAAGCAGAAGAGGGAAATCCTGCCGGGCGATCCGCGCTACGGAACCGACTACCATCATCATCATCATCATCACGACCACGACAACGAAGTACAGATCTCGAAAGCCGTCGGCGGCTACGTAGGTTCTACCACAGTTCCCGAAGAGACAGAAGACCACTCGCTCCAAGTACAATCTCTGACGTCCTATGGACCGCCCAACTATACTCCCAGCAAGCCCTTAGGCTCCGATTACGCTGCGTCCAGCGACGTTAGCAAAAATACTGTCCAGGTGCCAGCCACCTCTTACGGAATACCCGACACTCTGGTAATCAGGAAATCTAATCTGTCGATTAGAAAATTCTGTTGACGTCGTTTAATCGTGGATTAAATGAAATACATTTGGCTTTAATTACCATTTTTTTTACGTCAATTTGAATATAGTAATTTTTTATTTTTTTACTTTAAATATAGTTTTAATAAAAGAATGCGCAGAAATTCATAGATTGCAATCAATGTTAGGTATAATATTGAAACAGCTACAAAGCTATATTCAGTTTATTAGTAAGCTATTTAATATAATATATGTATGTATAATACATATATTAAAATTATCAAAATTAAGAAAAATAATACATTAAAAGATATTATTATTTTAATTTTAATTAAAATTATGGGGATTAAAAAATCCATTACATACTCTATTATTCAAAGTAATTATACAAGTCAAATGTTTAATCTACGTATAACAATAATTAATAATCTCTTAAACATAAAATCGCTCTTTAATTCATTACATTAAATTTAATAGGCTTGGTTCATAAAAATATGTTATAAAATTTAATTATTCAACAAAAAGTTATATATACTAATTAGACTTTACCATTGTGCAGATTAACAACAATTACGTCGAACCTGCAGCCGAAGAAAAATTGAGTGCTCCATTGACAATTCTCCAGGTACATCAATCATGTTATGTCTTCGCGATCACGTAATATTACTTTCTACAAGTTCATAAATTAACCCGCAGAGAATATCACGATTTTCTTCATCGAATTAATATTTTTCAAAATAATCAATATAACCCTGCAATCTATTTCGCTTTTTGGGTTACTCGTTAATATATCAATCAATATCAAACCATATAAAGAGTTTTAAAATTATTGATAATGGGATAAACTATTAAAGTTTACAAAGTTTACAACTAAAAGTCTTTCCCGCGTTTTTAAAAAAATGCACGCAATATATGCAATGTAAAAAAATATAATTTTTTTTCTTGCTGTCTCTTTAAGAATAACAATTTATTAAATTATTTTATTATGTTATTAGAATTCTAAGCATAATTGTATAATAAATAAATTTAAAATGAATATGCGGCGCATAAATATTATAAATTAATGTTATAATTTACGTATATTTTTTATTTTCAAGAACATATAGAAAATATTAATTAATATTACAAAGTAGGTACAATTTAATTTTTAGTATTTAATTTAATCAGAATTTTTTGAATACTTTCTTACTGCGTTTACTGTGTTTGATTAAAGACCAACTTGAACACCGACTATCAAGCACCATCCGTCGAAGCGCCTATCACTTCTTACTTCGCTAATGTAAGCACTATTCTGAGTATAGTTTGAATAGGTAACATAATTGTTAGAAAAAATAAATAAAAAGACGTAAAGCATTATATTAATAAAGACGAAATAATTAGAAAAAAGTCCCAGTATTATTTAGTGAATTAATTTTAATAAAAGTTAACATATATGTTTATGCATTCTTTTGCTTTCAGCACGAGGAGCATGTTCATCCACAGACTTCGTACGGAACCGAGGTGAAGGTATAATAATTAATTAAATTAATAATTATTTATTCAACTGGAAATATTTTATTGTAAATAACCGATTATATTCATCTTATTAAATATTTACTGCTATCTTACTTACTCAATTCAAATTGTTCTAATGTTAAGAAAATATTTTTTAATTATATACTAGATCTTCTAATATTATAGCAGTTTTTCGTCATATTTGTAAACATTTCGTGTAACTTAAATTTTTTCTAGACCACCGTCTATGAGCATCCTCAAATCGAATCTGTGCACGTGCAAAAGACTGTTCCTGAAGTCCACCACGAAGTTCATCATGTACAGCCCGCAGAAGTACACAAAGAGACTGTCTCTGTGCCAAATGTACAAGTGAAGGCAACAACGTCTCACCTGCCCGTCAAGACTCAAGGTGAGCGTTGACCTATCAAAAATTTACGACAACGACGACGACGTGTGAGGATTTACGGTTCTTACCAAAGAATCTAAGTTCTGTCTCTTGTAAAACCGCGCGTGAACGCGTTCGCGTCGCATTACATAAGATTTTAGAAGTTTTTACAGATTCTGAGAGTCGAATCTTTTTCTCGCATCGAGGTCGTTTATAGAAGCCATATAGAAATATTCTAATGCTTGACGAATGTCAGAATGACACACGAAAACACTTGTTATTTGTCACAATCTGAATAATTTGCTTTGCTTTCGAAAATAAATGCAAATGTATGCTCGCCATGAATATTAATCGTGTTATACAATTAGAAAGAGTGTTTCTTTAATTTTTCATGGTATTGACTCACTTCATGTTTCATCAGAAATTTGCATATTTCTCTTTACGTTCTTAAAATTTTTTATTATTTCCAGTGTAAACCGTAAATTTTTTTACAGTGTTAGATAACAGTAAATGATTGAAAAAAAAATATTTGAAGATAGATCATTATATAAGTAAATATTTTTAAAACATGATAAATATTAAAAAATATATAGGTATATATATATATGTTGTCATATAATTAATTTCTTAATTATCTTTTTGAAAATTTTTTTCACGGGATTGAAAAAGAAAATTGTTTACAGTTAATTTTTCTTGAAAAATTACAAATTAAAAGTAAACTCAAAATAATATTGTGTCCAAAGATTGTAAGCAATTATCAGAAATGTCATATGAAATATCAAAGTCATATCAAAGTTGTGAATTATTATAAATTATATAATATAAATTTCCAATATAATTTTATTCATTGTAATATTTTATTTTTACTAAACTAACATTTTTATTATTACTAAACTTATTATTTATAGCAAAAATTACGTCAAATAAACAATACTTTATGAAAAATAATATATACTTTTTTTCAGGAGTCCAACACAGCGTAAGCAGCCTGCCTTCCTACGCTTCCTCCATCAGTAGCAGTTTTCCCAACTATTTCTACTCCTCGTACCCCTCGTACCCCTCGTATTCCTCGTACAGCAACATACCGGTGAGGACCGTGGACCACCGCGTACAAGTGCAAGTGCCCCAACCGTATCCGGTACCAGTAACCAAACAAGTAACATACCCCGTTGCGGTTCCCCACGCTGTCGAAGTACCCAAACCCTACTACGTCCGTGTGGCCCAGCCTGTTCAGGTGACCGTGAATCGTCCGTACGCCGTGGAAGTGCCCCGTGCGGTGCCGTACCCCGTTCCCCAATACGTCAGAACCAACGTTCCGGTTTATCAGCAGCAGCACTTAACCACGCTGGACGCTAAGGCGAGCAATCCGATCGAGGGCTTCTTTGAGAACACCCAGTCGTCATTCCAAAACGTGATCGGCAACCTACCGAGCTTCCCGAACCCGTTCGAGAATTTCCAGAATCCCTTCCCGAACTTCGAGCTGCCGAGTTTCCCCGGACTGCCATCGTTCAGCCCCCAGGTGACTCAGACCCCAGCCCCAGCTACGGGCAACAACATTAACGTGCCGGCCGCGACCAGCACCGATTCGATCGCGATCGACAATCCGGTGCTGAAGACCACAGTCACGAAGACCGTGCAACCGGTTGTTACGCATCACGCAAAGCTTCACCAAACGACACAATTTAAACCCGCTACCACGTGCGCCGGTTGTAGCGTCAGCGCTACCCACATCAGCACCAAGCAGAAGGAACACGTGCACTCCACCGACGCCAACGATGGTTATAATTATTAAAATGTTTATCTTGTAATGAACGTTGTAATGGAATTTCTCAGTGAAAATACCAAACAATTGCTCGACGCGAGGATTTATTTCTAAAGTGTTGGATTGAAAAGTTTGTTCCCTTCAAACCAGTCGACTCTCATTGATATTTAACTCTTGGATATAGATAATAAGAGAAGAATATTTTTGATTATAATTTGAAAGTATCTTCTTATTTCGGATAATTTTTAGAGAAATTGCAAGTTATATCTTGACACACAATAGTTTAAATTTAGATAAAATCATTTGCTAGAAGACAATGCATGCACCATCCAAGAGTTAAATAGTTCCTGTTTTGCCTTAATATATATTTAAATAAATATAAATTTCCTATATATATTTTTAAGTTATCTCTCAATTATCTATTATATAATTATTCTTGAAAAAAATATGTAATTTTTAACATTTAATTGTGTTATTCAATTATTTACTCCATTTAAATGTGTCTATAATTTTGAATTAATTCTCAACTTTTTGTTTAATAAAACATTAATAAAAATAAATTTACTTCTTGCGATCAAATTAATATTTCTGTCTTCACCGGAAATAGATATAAATGAATATCATAATATAAGATACACACAGAGAGAAATTATTCGATAAAATATAGCATATAAATTTTAGATGTGATACGATTTAAATAATAGCACAAGATTTAATTGACGTCTTTTAAACGTTTAAAACATAAATGCTAGCCAGATGCCGTCAGAAGAATTATAAAATTAGAGAACACTTTTTATACGTAAATAAAATTCTTTTATTACAAACATTGGACCACTTATTGATACGATGACATTTGGTTTCTCAAATGTATCAATGCAAAAGATTTTATGAAGATTGATACAGAAACGATTCGTCACAAAAGTTTATGCAATGATAGGGTAACAACAATTAAAGTAATTGCAGCTCACGTGCAAAACTCTATAACAATTTTCCCATTACTAATCTAAATAGCACACAAAAATTGAGATCTGTACTATAAAAAAATATTGCGTTATTATAATATATTCTAAGTTTCACGAGCTTATTGAAAATATTTATTAAATTATATTAATTAAATAGTTTGCTATTTAATTGCTATTTTCTATAATTATATAAATTAATCATCAAATCAACATAGAAATAAAATATATATTTTTGAAAATATATGTTTTCAAATATCTTTTTTGCTTTCTTAATCCTATTATATAATTCTAAAAAAATAATACAAGCATATTATATGATGTTGCATTAACAGAATTATCAAATATTAATCAAAATCTTTATATTTTAAAATTTCAATCGCACGTTAAATTCTATGATAAATTGAATTGACTATCACTCATTATTATTTTGAAAATATAAAAATATGCATATCATTATTTGATTAAATTAATTTTTGGTGCTTGAAATTAATTATTAAAATTAATAGAGAATGGCTATATACACTGTTTTTTTTCTTTCTCTTTCTTGCGCATATGTTTTGCACTTGAGCTTTACTGAGAATTCGAATGATAAATATTTGATTGATCAACGATAATTAAATAGCACCAAGGCTACCTTTTTTCTGTGTGTCGTAGCTGCATTCGCTACCACAGGAGACACTTCTTCGATGGATTCATGTTCGATCCTACAGGACAATTCCATGCAACGCTAAATTCTTTGGAATTTCTCAATACTGCTTGAAGCCTCACGTGGGCGGGGCTGTGAGTGTCCTCCAGCATCCACTTTAGTGACGCAGCAGTGTAAGACTGGCACCACAACTAAAATCAATAAATATTTGCCTATAACCTTTAAAAAATTTGAAGTTATTTGCGAGAAGAACTTAAAACTCGAGGACAAAAATAATATAGATAAGGGGGAATATATGTTATAATTAGACGAGGAATCAGGAATGAGACAAAGACAAACTTAAGACACGATGATAAGATTCAGAAGAGTCGAAATTCTCAAATATTATTCACAATTTATTGCCATTGATTGGAATTAATGCCTACTGCGATTTATTGATATTGATCTCGCCATTTTTAAACATCTTTGATTTATCACGAATGATTGAGAGATGACATTTAAATGAGAGCCATGTTTCCAGCGAAGGTCATCAGCTATAATGTGAATTTTAGTTTCTTACAACTATAAATAGAATAAAAAGAAAACAATCCTCAGTATTCTTTAAATTGATGATTACCGAATCATTAAAAAATGTTAAGATTTAAAAATATGTGATTTCTATAATTTAAATAAATTATATGAACCAAATTGCTCAACTTATTCCAGAATTCTATTATTGAACGTTTCTTTTATCACTATTTAAAAAAAAACTATTTGATCACATTAGATTTTTGAGTCAACCAAGAATTGATTTTTTCTCTACAAAAAATCTATCGTAAACATGATAAGTTATATTAAATTATATATTATATTTTATATACTTATTCTCTCTCTCTCTCATATTTTATTATTATATGTTATTTATTTCTTAATATATTATATAATATATTTAAATATTAATTTAGTTAGATTATTTACAATTTAATTAATTATTTCATTATTTATTATTATTCAAGTATTTATTATTATTATTTAATTTGATTATATAAATTAATTTAATTTAAATAATTAGTACACATCTATCTATAACTGTAGACTCCATACAGCGCAGCCTTTTCCTATGTATATTAATTAAAAACGTGTGTAGGCTCTCGTATATTTTTTTTACACTAGTACTAGAACAACACAAGCGCGCGCTACGCGCGCGCCATTCTTCAATTTTATATTGAAAAGAATGATGTTATAAAAATGATATTTTTATATAAAGTATGTTTAAATTTGATTAACATTTTTTGACAAAAATCAAATAATTAAAGCGTTAATTTGCTAATTAAATTTTAAAATAAAAATATGTTATAAAAATTAAAATTGTTATAAATAATATTACAAATAATATGTTTACTACTTAAAACTCGAATAATATATTTCATTGTTTGCAGATAACTTTTATATATATAATACAATATACTATCGAAATATATATATACATATATATATATATATATATATATATTATATACAAGCAATAAATTTTTGACTATTCTTCGAATATCGAGAATCGATACTTTGTAGCAGCGGATCCTATATGGCGAAAACTTTTATTATGTATATCAAATAAACGAATTTGCACGCTCGTATCTATTTGGTATAAAAATAATCTGCAAACAACATACTATTGAAAAAAACAAGCAATAAATTATATTGGCTCTTTATATTAAATAAATACGAGCATGCAAATTATTTTATATAATATACATAATATAAGTCTGCGCAGTGTAGGGTTCGCGGCTACAAAGTTTCATCTTTAAATATACTAAAAAAAAAAAAATTCATTGCTTGTATTTTCTTAATAGTACATTGTATGCAGATTATTTTTATACCAAACAGATTCGAGCATACAAGTTTCTTTATATAATACACATAATATAAGTCTGCTTTATATAAAGACCGCGGTTATAAGTATCGATTTTGAATATTCTAAATAAAACCAAAAATTAATCGAATGTGTTTTTTAATAGTACATTTTATGCAGATTTCTCTTATACCAAACAGATTCAAGCATACAAATTTTTTCGTTTAATACACATAATATAATTCTGCTTTATATAGGGTCCGCGATAATAAAATATCGATTTTTAATATTTTAATAAGAGCCAAAAAATAATTGATTGTACTTTTTAGTAGTACACTATATACAGATCGCTTTTATACCAAACAACTTCGAGGGTACAAATTTTTTCGTTTAATACACAAAGTATAATTCTTCGTTATATAGGATTTGCGTTAAGAAAGTATCGATTTTTAATATTTTAAAAAGAGCCACAATTAATTGATTGTTTTTTTAATAGTACATTATATGACGATTATTTCTGTAACCAAATATATTCAAACCTACAAATTTTTTTATTTAATAAACATAATATGAATCTGGGTTTAATGGGTAGTTTTAATGGGTTCGTGGCTATAAAGTATCGATTTTTAATATCATAAAACGAGCCAAAAATTATTTGCTTATATACTTCAACAGTACATTATTTGCACATTATAATGGTACCATACCAGCCAACAAACTTTTTGGTATAATGTATAATATACGTAATATAATTGTGCGCCGTATGAGATCCTCGGCTTAAAAAGATAAATTTTCCATATATCAAAACGAACCAAAAATTATTCTTTTATATATTTCAACAGTACATTATCTGCACAATATGATGGTACAATAAGCATACCAGCGTACAAACTATTTGATGTAATATACGTAAAATGAATCCACGCCGTATGGGGTCCGCGGTTTAAAAATTGAAATTTTTAATATTTTAAAACAAGCCAAAAATTATTCTTTTATATAATTCAACAGTACACTATCTGCACAATCTGATGGTACCATAAGCATATCAGCGTACAAACATTTTGATCTAATATACGTAAAATAAATCCGCGCCGTATGGGGTCCGCGGTTTAATAATTTTAATTTTCAATATTTTAAAACGAGCCATAAATTATTTTTTTATATATTTCGATAGTACATTATCTGCACAATATGATGGTACCATCAGCATTCCAGCGTACAAACTTTTTGATCTATTATACGTAAAATGAATCCGCGTCGTATGGGGTCCGCGGTATAAAAATTTTAATTTTCAATATTTTAAAACGAGCAAAAATTATTGTTTTATATATTTCAACAGTACATTATCTGCACAATATGATGGTACCATCAGCATTCCAGCGTACAAACTATTTGTTCTAATATACGTATAATGAATTCGCGCCGTATGGGTTCCGCGGTTTAAAAATTCCAGATTTCAATATTTTAAAACGAGCCAAAAATTAATTCTATATATATTTCAACAGTACATTGCCTGCACATTGTGATGGTACCATCAGCATACCAGCGTACAGACTTTTTGATCTAATATACGTAAAATAAATCCGCGCTGTATGGGGTCCGCGGTTTAATAATTTTAATTTTCAATACTTTAAAACGAGCCAAAAATTATTGTTTTATATATTTCAACAGTACATTATCTGCACAATATGATGGTACCATCAGCATACCAGAGTACAGACTTTTTGTTCTAATATACGTAAAATAAATCCGCGCCGTATGGGGTCCGCGGTTTAATAATATTAATTTTCAATATTTTAAAACGAGCCATAAATTATTTTTTTATATATTTCAACAGTACATTATCTGCACAATATGATGGTACCATCAGCATACCAGCCTACAAACTTTTTGATCTAATATACATAAAATGATTCCGCGCCGTATAGGGTCCGCGGCTTAATAATTTTAATTTTCAATATTTTAACACGAGCCAAAAATTAATTGTATATATATTTCAACAGTACATTATTTGCACAATATGATGGTACCATCAGCATTCCAGCATACAAACTTTTTGATCTAATATACGTAAAATGAATTCGCGCCGTATGGGTTCCGCGGTTTAAAAATTCCAGATTTCAATATTTTAAAACGAGCCAAAAATTAATTCTATATATATTTCAACAGTACATTATCTGCACAATATGATGGTACCATCAGCATTCCAGCGTACAAACTTTTTGATCTAATATACGTAAAATGAATTCGCGCCGTAAGGGTTCCGCGGTTTAAAAATTCCAGATTTCAATATTTTAAAACTAGCCAAAAATTAATTCTATATATATTTCAACAATACATTATCTGCACAATATGATGGTACCATCAGCATACCAGCGTACAGACTTTTTGATCTAATATACGTAAAATGAATTCGCGCCGTATGGGTTCCGCGGTTTAAAAATTCCAGATTTCAATATTTTAAAACCAGCCAAAAATTATACTTTTATATATTTCAACAGTACATTATCTGCACAATATGATGGTACCATCAGTATTCCAGCGTACAAACTTTTTGATCTAATATACGTAAATTGAATTCGCGCCGTATGGGTTCCGCGGTTTAAAAATTCCAGATTTCAATATTTTAAAACGAGCCAAAAAATTATTCTATATATATTTCAACAGTACATTGCCTGCACATTGTGATGGTACCATCAGCATACCAGCGTACAGACTTTTTGATCTAATATACGTAAAATAAATCCGCGCCGTATGGGGTCCGCGGTATAATAATTTTAATTTTCAATATTTTAAAACGAGCCAAAAATTAATGTTTTATATTTTTCAACAGTACATTATCTGCACAATATGATGGTACCATCAGCATTCCAGCGTACAAACTTTTTGATCTAATATACATAAAATGATTCCGCGCCGTATAGGGTCCGCGGCTTAATAATTTTAATTTTCAATATTTTAAAACGAGCCAAAAATTAATTGTATATATATTTCAACAGTACAATATCTGCACAATATGATGGTACCATCAGCATTCCAGCGTACAAACTTTTTGATCTAATATACGTAAAATGAATTCGCGCCGTATGGGTTCCGCGGTTTAAAAATTCCAGATTTCAATATTTTAAAACCAGCCAAAAATTATTCTTTTATATATTTCAACAGTACATTATCTGCACAATATGATGGTACCATCAGTATTCCAGCGTACAAACTTTTTGATCTAATATACGTAAAATGAATTCGCGCCGTATGGGTTCCGCGGTTTAAAAATTCCAGATTTCAATATTTTAAAACGAGCCAAAAATTAATTCTATATATAATTCAACAGTACATTGCCTGCACATTGTGATGGTACCATCAGCATACCAGCGTACAGACTTTTTGATCTAATATACGTAAAATAAATCCGCGCCGTATGGGGTCCGCGGTTTAATAATTTTAATTTTCAATATTTTAAAACAAGCCATAAATTATTTTTTTATATATTTCGATAGTACATTATCTGCACAATATGATGGTACCATCAGCATTCCAGCGTACAAACTTTTTGATCTATTATACGTAAAATGAATCCGCGTCGTATGGGGTCCGCGGTTTAAAAATTTTAATTTTCAATATTTTAAAACGAGCCAAAAATTATTGTTTTATATATTTCAACAGTACATTATCTGCACAATATGATGGTACCATCAGCATTTCAGCGTACAAACTATTTGTTCTAATATACGTAAAATGAATTCGCGCCGTATGGGTTCCGCGGTTTAAAAATTCCAGATTTCAATATTTTAAAACGAGCCAAAAATTAATTCTATATATATTTCAACAGTACATTGCCTGCACATTGTGATGGTACCATCAGCATTCCAGCGTACAAACTTTTTGATCTATTATACGTAAAATGAATCCGCGTCGTATGGGGTCCGCGGTTTAAAAATTTTAATTTTCAATATTTTAAAACGAGCCAAAAATTATTGTTTTATATATTTCAACAGTACATTATCTGCACAATATGATGGTACCATCAGCATTCCAGCGTACAAACTTTTTGATCTAATATACGTAAAATCAATTCGCGCCGTATGGGTTCCGCGTTTTAAAAATTCCAGATTTCAATATTTTAAAACGAGCCAAAAATTAATTCTATATATATTTCAACAGTACATTGCCTGCACATTGTGATGGTACCATCAGCATACCAGCGTACAGACTTTTTGATCTAATATACGTAAAATAAATCCGCGCCGTATGGGGTCCGCGGTTTAATAATTTTAATTTTCAATATTTTAAAACGAGCCATAAATTATTTTTTTATATATTTCAACAGTACATTATCTGCACAATATGATGGTACCATCAGCATACCAGCCTACAAACTTTTTGATCTAATATACATAAAATGAATCCGCGCCGTATAGGGTCCGCGGCTTAATAATTTTAATTTTCAATATTTTAAGACGAGCCAAAAATTAATTGTATATATATTTCAACAGTACAATATCTGCACAATATGATGGTACCATCAGCATTCCAGCGTACAAACTTTTTGATCTAATATACTTAAAATGAATTCGCGCCGTTTGGGTTCCGCGGTTTAAAAATTCCAGATTTCAATATTTTAAAACGAGCCAAAAATTAATTCTATATATATTTCAACAGTACATTGCCTGCACATTGTGATGGTACCATCAGCATTCCAGCGTACAAACTTTTTGATCTATTATACGTAAGATGAATCCGCGTCGTATGGGGTCCGCGGTTTAAAAATTTTAATTTTCAATATTTTAAAACGAGCCAAAAATTATTGTTTTATATATTTCAACAGTACAATATCTGCACAATATGATGGTACCATCAGCATTCCAGCGTACAAACTTTTTGATCTAATATACGTAAAATGAATTCGCGCCGTATGGGTTCCGCGGTTTAAAAATTCCAGATTTCAATATTTTAAAACCAGCCAAAAATTATTCTTTTATATATTTCAACAGTACATTATCTGCACAATATGATGGTACCATCAGTATTCCAGCGTACAAACTTTTTGATCTAATATACGTAAATTGAATTCGCGCCGTATGGGTTCCGCGGTTTAAAAATTCCAGATTTCAATATTTTAAAACGAGCCAAAAATTAATTCTATATATATTTCAACAGTACATTGCCTGCACATTGTGATGGTACCATCAGCATACCAGCGTACAGACTTTTTGATCTAATATACGTAAAATAAATCCGCGTCGTATGGGGTCCGCGGTTTAATAATTTTAATTTTCAATATTTTAAAACGAGCCAAAAATTATTATTTTATATATTTCTACAGTACATTATCTGCACAATATGATGGTACCATCAGCATTCCAGCGTACAAACTTTTTGATCTATTATACGTAAAATGAATCCGCGTCGTATGGGGTCCGCGGTTTAAAAATTTTAATTTTCAATATTTTAAAACGAGCCAAAAATTATTGTTTTATATATTTCAACAGTACATTATCTGCACAATATGATGGTACCATCAGCATTCCAGCGTACAAACTTTTTGATCTAAAATACGTAAAATGAATTCGCGCCGTATGGGTTCCGCGGTTTAAAAATTCCAGATTTCAATATTTCAAAACGAGCCAAAAATTAATTCTATATATATTTCAACAGTACATTGCCTGCACATTGTGATGGTACCATCAGCATTCCAGCGTACAAACTTTTTGATCTATTATACGTAAAATGAATCCGCGTCGTATGGGTTCCGCGGTTTAAAAATTTTAATTTTCAATACTTTAAAACGAGCCAAAAATTATTGTTTTATATATTTCAACAGTACATTATCTGCACAATATGATGGTACCATCAGCATTCCAGCGTACAAACTTTTTGATCTAATATACGTAAAATGAATTCGCGCCGTATGGGTTCCGCGGTTTAAAAATTCCAGATTTCAATATTTTAAAACGAGCCAAAAATTAATTCTATATATATTTCAACAGTACATTGCCTGCACATTGTGATGGTACCATCAGCATTCCAGCGTACAAACTTTTTGATCTATTAAACGTAAAATGAATCCGCGTCGTATGGGGTCCGCGGTTTAAAAATTTTAATTTTCAATATTTTAAAACGAGCCAAAAATTATTGTTTTATATATTTCAACAGTACATTATCTGCACAATATGATGGTACCATCAGCATACCAGCCTACAAACTTTTTGATCTAATATACATTAAATGAATCCGCGCCGTATGGGGTCCGCGGGTTAAAAATTTTAATTTTCAATATTTTAAAACGAGCCAAAAATTAATGTTTTATATTTTTCAACAGTACATTATCTGCACAATATGATGGTACCATCAGCATTCCAGCGTACAAACTTTTTGATCTAATGTACATAAAATGAATCCACGTCGTATGGGGTCCGCGGTTTAAAAATCTTAATTTTCAATATTTTAAAACGAGCCAAAAATTATTATTTTATATATTTCTACAGTACATTATCTGCACAATATGATGGTACCATCAGCATTCCAGCGTACAAACTTTTTGATCTATTATACGTAAAATGAATCCGCGTCGTATGGGGTTCGCGGTTTAAAAATTTTAATTTTCAATATTTTAAAACGAGCCAAAAATTATTGTTTTATATATTTCAACAGTACATTATCTGCACAATATGATGGTACCATCAGCATACCAGCCTACAAACTTTTTGATCTAATATACATTAAATGAATCCGCGCCGTATGGGGTCCGCGGGTTAAAAATTTTAATTTTCAATAATTTAAAACGAGCCAAAAATTATTGTTTTATATATTTCAACAGTACATTGCCTGCACATTGTGATGGTACCATCAGCATACCAGCGTACAGACTTTTTGATCTAATATACGTAAAATAAATCCGCGCCGTATGGGGTCCGCGGTTTAATAATTTTAATTTTCAATATTTTAAAACGAGCCAAAAATTAATGTTTTATATTTTTCAACAGTACATTATCTGCACAATATGATGGTACCATCAGCATTCCAGCGTACAAACTTTTTGATCTAATATACATAAAATGAATCCACGTCGTATGGGGTCCGCGGTTTAATAATATTAATTTTCTATATTTTAAAACGAGCCATAAATTATTTTTTTATATATTTCAACAGTACATTATCTGCACAATATGATGGTACCATCAGCATACCAACCTACAAACTTTTTGATCTAATATACATAAAATGAATCCGCGCCGTATAGGGTCCGCGGCTTAATAATTTTAATTTTCAAAATTTTAAGACGAGCCAAAAATTAATTGTATATATATTTCAACAGTACATTATCTGCACAATATGATGGTACCATCGGCATTCCAGCGTACAAACTTTTTGATCTAATATACGTAAAATGAATTCGCGCCGTATGGGTTCCGCGGTTTAAAAATTCCAGATTTCAATATTTTAAAACGAGCCAAAAATTAATTCTATATATATTTCAACAGTACATTGCCTGCACATTGTGATGGTACCATCAGCATTCCAGCGTACAAACTTTTTGATCTATTAAACGTAAAATGAATCCGCGTCGTATGGGGTCCGCGGTTTAAAAATTTTAATTTTCAATATTTTAAAACGAGCCAAAAATTATTGTTTTATATATTTCAACAGTACATTATCTGCACAATATGATGGTACCATCAGCATTCCAGCGTACAAACTTTTTGATCTAATATACGTAAAATCAATTCGCGCCGTATGAGTTCCGCGTTTTAAAAATTCCAGATTTCAATATTTTAAAACGAGCCAAAAATTAATTCTATATATATTTCAACAGTACATTGCCTGCACATTGTGATGGTACCATCAGCATACCAGCGTACAGACTTTTTGATCTAATATACGTAAAATAAATCCGCGCCGTATGGGGTCCGCGGTTTAATAATTTTAATTTTCATAATTTAAAACGAGCCAAAAATTATTGTTTTATATATTTCAACAGTTCATTGCCTGCACATTGTGATGGTACCATCAGCATACCAGCGTACAGACTTTTTGATCTAATATACGTAAAATAAATCCGCGCCGTATAGGGTTCGCGGCTTAATAATTTTAATTTTCAATATTTTAAGACGAGCCAAAAATTAATTGTATATATATTTCAACAGTACATTGCCTGCACATTATGATGGTACCATCAGCATGCTAGCGTAAAGACTTTTTGATCTAATATACGTAAAATAAATCCGCGCCGTATGGGGTCCGCGGTTTAATAATTTTAATTTTCAATATTTTAAAACGAGCCATTAATTATTTTTTTATATATTTCAACAGTACATTATCTGCACAATATGATGGTACCATCAGCATACCAGCCTACAAACTTTTTGATCTAATATACATAAAATGAATCCGCGCCGTATAGAGTCCGCAGCTTAATAATTTTAATTTTCAATATTTTAAGACGAGCCAAAAATTAATTGTATATATATTTCAACAGTACAATATCTGCACAATATGATGGTACCATCAGCATTCCAGCGTACAAACTTTTTGATCTAATATACTTAAAATGAATTCGCGCCGTATGGGTTCCGCGGTTTAAAAATTCCAGATTTCAATATTTTAAAACGAGCCAAAAATTAATTCTATATATATTTCAACAGTACATTGCCTGCACATTGTGATGGTACCATCAGCATTTCAGCGTACAAACTTTTTGATCTATTATACGTAAGATGAATCCGCGTCGTATGGGGTCCGCGGTTTAAAAATTTTAATTTTCAATATTTTAAAACGAGCCAAAAATTATTGTTTTATATATTTCAACAGTACAATATCTGCACAATATGATGGTACCATCAGCATTCCAGCGTACAAACTTTTTGATCTAATATACGTAAAATGAATTCGCGCCGTATGGGTTCCGCGGTTTAAAAATTCCAGATTTCAATATTTTAAAACCAGCCAAAAATTATTCTTTTATATATTTCAACAGTACATTATCTGCACAATATGATGGTACCATCAGCATTTCAGCGTACAAACTATTTGTTCTAATATACGTAAAATGAATTCGCGCCGTATGGGTTCCGCGGTTTAAAAATTCCAGATTTCAATATTTTAAAACGAGCCAAAAATTAATTCTATATATATTTCAACAGTACATTGCCTGCACATTGTGATGGTACCATCAGCATACCAGCGTACAGACTTTTTGATCTAATATACGTAAAATAAATCCGCGCCGTATGGGGTCCGCGGTTTAATAATATTAATTTTCTATATTTTAAAACGAGCCATAAATTATTTTTTTATATATTTCAACAGTACATTATCTGCACAATATGATGGTACCATCAGCATACCAGCCTACAAACTTTTTGATCTAATATACATAAAATGAATCCGCGCCGTATAGGGTCCGCGGCTTAATAATTTTAATTTTCAAAATTTTAAGACGAGCCAAAAATTAATTGTATATATATTTCAACAGTACATTATCTGCACAATATGATGGTACCATCAGCATTCCAGCGTACAATCTTTTTGATCTAATATACGTAAAATGAATTCGCGCCGTATGGGTTCCGCGGTTTAAAAATTCCAGATTTCAATATTTTAAAACGAGCAAAAATTAATTCTATATATATTTCAACAGTACATTGCCTGCACATTGTGATGGTACCATCAGCATTCCAGCGTA
The DNA here is from genome assembly GCF_030444845.1 of Prenolepis imparis. Classification (NCBI taxonomy): domain Eukaryota; kingdom Metazoa; phylum Arthropoda; class Insecta; order Hymenoptera; family Formicidae; genus Prenolepis; species Prenolepis imparis. The sequence continues at coordinate 2,439,490 of NW_028141159.1, forward strand.
CAAACTTTTTGATCTATTATACGTAAAATGAATCCGCGTCGTATGGGGTCCGCGGTTTAAAAATTTTAATTTTCAATATTTTAAAACGAGCCAAAAATTATTGTTTTATATATTTCAACAGTACATTATCTGCACAATATGATGGTACCATCAGCATTCCAGCGTACAAACTTTTTGATCTAATATACGTAAAATCAATTCGCGCCGTATGGGTTCCGCGTTTTAAAAATTCCAGATTTCAATATTTTAAAACGAGCCAAAAATTAATTCTATATATATTTCAACAGTACATTGCCTGCACATTGTGATGGTACCATCAGCATACCAGCGTACAGACTTTTTGATCTAATATACGTAAAATAAATCCGCGCCGTATGGGGTCCGCGGTTTAATAATTTTAATTTTCAATATTTTAAAACGAGCCATAAATTATTTTTTTATATATTTCAACAGTATATTATCTGCACAATATGATGGTACCATCAGCATACCAGCCCACAAACTTTTTGATCTAATATACATAAAATGAATCCGCGCCGTATAGGGTCCGCGGCTTAATAATTTTAATTTTCAATATTTTAAGACGAGCCAAAAATTAATTGTATATATATTTCAACCGTACATTGCCTGCACATTATGATGGTACCATCAGCATGCTAGCGTAAAGACTTTTTGATCTAATATACGTAAAATGAATGCGCGTCGTATGGGGTCCGCGGTTTAAAAATTTTAATTTTCAATAATTTAAAACGAGCCAAAAATTATTGTTTTATATATTTCAACAGTTCATTGCCTGCACATTGTGATGGTACCATCAGCATACCAGCGTACAGACTTTTTGATCTAATATACGTAAAATAAATCCGCGCCGTATAGGGTTCGCGGCTTAATAATTTTAATTTTCAATATTTTAAGACGAGCCAAAAATTAATTGTATATATATTTCAACAGTACATTGCCTGCACATTATGATGGTACCATCAGCATGCTAGCGTAAAGACTTTTTGATCTAATATACGTAAAATAAATCCGCGCCGTATGGGGTCCGCGGTTTAATAATTTTAATTTTCAATATTTTAAAACGAGCCATAAATTATTTTTTTATATATTTCAACAATACATTATCTGCACAATATGATGGTACCATCAGCATACCAGCCTACAAACTTTTTGATCTAATATACATAAAATGAATCCGCGCCGTATAGGGTCCGCGGCTTAATAATTTTAATTTTTAATATTTTAAGACGAGCCAAAAATTAATTGTATATATATTTCAACAGTACAATATCTGCACAATATGATGGTACCATCAGCATTCCAGCGTACAAACTTTTTGATCTAATATACTTAAAATGAATTCGCGCCGTATGGGTTCCGCGGTTTAAAAATTCCAGATTTCAATATTTTAAAACGAGCCAAAAATTAATTCTATATATATTTCAACAGTACATTGCCTGCACATTGTGATGGTACCATCAGCATTCCAGCGTACAAACTTTTTGATCTATTATACGTAAGATGAATCCGCGTCGTATGGGGTCCGCGGTTTAAAAATTTTAATTTTCAATATTTTAAAACGAGCCAAAAATTATTGTTTTATATATTTCAACAGTACAATATCTGCACAATATGATGGTACCATCAGCATTCCAGCGTACAAACTTTTTGATCTAATATACGTAAAATGAATTCATGCCGTATGGGTTCCGCGGTTTAAAAATTCCAGATTTCAATATTTTAAGACGAGCCAAAAATTAATTCTATATATATTTCAACAGTACATTGCCTGCACATTGTGATGGTACCATCAGCATACCAGCGTACAAACTTTTTGATCTAATATACGTAAAATAAATCCGCGCCGTATGGGGTCCGCGGTTTAATAATTTTAATTTTCAATATTTTAAGACGAGCCAAAAATTAATTGTATATATATTTCAACAGTACATTGCCTGCACATTATGATAGTACCATCAGCATGCTAGCGTAAAGACTTTTTGATCTAATATACATTAAATGAATCCGCGCCGTATGGGATTCGCGGTTTAAAAATTTTAATTTTCAATATTTTAAAACGAGCCAAAAATTATTGTTTTATATATTTCAACAGTACATTATCTGCACAATATGATGGTACCATCAGCTTTCCAGCGTACAAACTTTTTGATCTAATATACTTAAAATGAATCCACGTCGTATGGGGTCCGCGGTTTAAAAATATTAATTTTCAATATTTTAAAACGAGCCAAAAATTATTATTTTATATATTTCAACATTACATTATCTGCACAATATGATGATACCATCAGCATACCAGCGTACAAACTTTTTGATCTAATATACGTAAAATCAATTCGCGCCGTATGGGTTCCGCGTTTTAAAAATTCCAGATTTCAATATTTTAAAACGAGCCAAAAATTAATTCTATATATATTTCAACAGTACATTGCCTGCACATTGTGATGGTACCATCAGCATACCAGCGTACAGACTTTTTGATCTAATATACGTAAAATAAATCCGCGCCGTATGGGGTCCGCGGTTTAATAATTTTAATTTTCAATATTTTAAAACGAGCCATAAATTATTTTTTTATATATTTCAACAGTACATTATCTGCACAATATGATGGTACCATCAGCATACCAGCCTACAAACTTTTTGATCTAATATACATAAAATGAATCCGCGCCGTATAGGGTCCGCGGCTTAATAATTTTAATTTTCAATATTTTAAGACGAGCCAAAAATTAATTGTATATATATTTCAACAGTACAATATCTGCACAATATGATGGTACCATCAGCATTCCAGCGTACAAACTTTTTAATCTAATATACTTAAAATGAATTCGCGCCGTTTGGGTTCCGCGGTTTAAAAATTCCAGATTTCAATATTTTAAAACGAGCCAAAAATTAATTCTATATATATTTCAACAGTACATTGCCTGCACATTGTGATGGTACCATCAGCATTCCAGCGTACAAACTTTTTGATCTATTATACGTAAGATGAATCCGCGTCGTATGGGGTCCGCGGTTTAAAAATTTTAATTTTCAATATTTTAAAACGAGCCAAAAATTATTGTTTTATATATTTCAACAGTACAATATCTGCACAATATGATGGTACCATCAGCATTCCAGCGTACAAACTTTTTGATCTAATATACGTAAAATGAATTCGCGCCGTATGGGTTCCGCGGTTTAAAAATTCCAGATTTCAATATTTTAAAACCAGCCAAAAATTATTCTTTTATATATTTCAACAGTACATTATCTGCACAATATGATGGTACCATCAGTATTCCAGCGTACAAACTTTTTGATCTAATATACGTAAATTGAATTCGCGCCGTATGGGTTCCGCGGTTTAAAAATTCCAGATTTCAATATTTTAAAACGAGCCAAAAATTAATTCTATATATATTTCAACAGTACATTGCCTGCACATTGTGATGGTACCATCAGCATACCAGCGTACAGACTTTTTGATCTAATATACGTAAAATAAATCCGCGTCGTATGGGGTCCGCGGTTTAATAATTTTAATTTTCAATATTTTAAAACGAGCCAAAAATTATTATTTTATATATTTCTACAGTACATTATCTGCACAATATGATGGTACCATCAGCATTCCAGCGTACAAACTTTTTGATCTATTATACGTAAAATGAATCCGCGTCGTATGGGGTCCGCGGTTTAAAAATTTTAATTTTCAATATTTTAAAACGAGCCAAAAATTATTGTTTTATATATTTCAACAGTACATTATCTGCACAATATGATGGTACCATCAGCATTCCAGCGTACAAACTTTTTGATCTAAAATACGTAAAATGAATTCGCGCCGTATGGGTTCCGCGGTTTAAAAATTCCAGATTTCAATATTTCAAAACGAGCCAAAAATTAATTCTATATATATTTCAACAGTACATTGCCTGCACATTGTGATGGTACCATCAGCATTCCAGCGTACAAACTTTTTGATCTATTATACGTAAAATGAATCCGCGTCGTATGGGTTCCGCGGTTTAAAAATTTTAATTTTCAATACTTTAAAACGAGCCAAAAATTATTGTTTTATATATTTCAACAGTACATTATCTGCACAATATGATGGTACCATCAGCATTCCAGCGTACAAACTTTTTGATCTAATATACGTAAAATGAATTCGCGCCGTATGGGTTCCGCGGTTTAAAAATTCCAGATTTCAATATTTTAAAACGAGCCAAAAATTAATTCTATATATATTTCAACAGTACATTGCCTGCACATTGTGATGGTACCATCAGCATTCCAGCGTACAAACTTTTTGATCTATTAAACGTAAAATGAATCCGCGTCGTATGGGGTCCGCGGTTTAAAAATTTTAATTTTCAATATTTTAAAACGAGCCAAAAATTATTGTTTTATATATTTCAACAGTACATTATCTGCACAATATGATGGTACCATCAGCATACCAGCCTACAAACTTTTTGATCTAATATACATTAAATGAATCCGCGCCGTATGGGGTCCGCGGGTTAAAAATTTTAATTTTCAATATTTTAAAACGAGCCAAAAATTAATGTTTTATATTTTTCAACAGTACATTATCTGCACAATATGATGGTACCATCAGCATTCCAGCGTACAAACTTTTTGATCTAATGTACATAAAATGAATCCACGTCGTATGGGGTCCGCGGTTTAAAAATCTTAATTTTCAATATTTTAAAACGAGCCAAAAATTATTATTTTATATATTTCTACAGTACATTATCTGCACAATATGATGGTACCATCAGCATTCCAGCGTACAAACTTTTTGATCTATTATACGTAAAATGAATCCGCGTCGTATGGGGTTCGCGGTTTAAAAATTTTAATTTTCAATATTTTAAAACGAGCCAAAAATTATTGTTTTATATATTTCAACAGTACATTATCTGCACAATATGATGGTACCATCAGCATACCAGCCTACAAACTTTTTGATCTAATATACATTAAATGAATCCGCGCCGTATGGGGTCCGCGGGTTAAAAATTTTAATTTTCAATAATTTAAAACGAGCCAAAAATTATTGTTTTATATATTTCAACAGTACATTGCCTGCACATTGTGATGGTACCATCAGCATACCAGCGTACAGACTTTTTGATCTAATATACGTAAAATAAATCCGCGCCGTATGGGGTCCGCGGTTTAATAATTTTAATTTTCAATATTTTAAAACGAGCCAAAAATTAATGTTTTATATTTTTCAACAGTACATTATCTGCACAATATGATGGTACCATCAGCATTCCAGCGTACAAACTTTTTGATCTAATATACATAAAATGAATCCACGTCGTATGGGGTCCGCGGTTTAATAATATTAATTTTCTATATTTTAAAACGAGCCATAAATTATTTTTTTATATATTTCAACAGTACATTATCTGCACAATATGATGGTACCATCAGCATACCAACCTACAAACTTTTTGATCTAATATACATAAAATGAATCCGCGCCGTATAGGGTCCGCGGCTTAATAATTTTAATTTTCAAAATTTTAAGACGAGCCAAAAATTAATTGTATATATATTTCAACAGTACATTATCTGCACAATATGATGGTACCATCGGCATTCCAGCGTACAAACTTTTTGATCTAATATACGTAAAATGAATTCGCGCCGTATGGGTTCCGCGGTTTAAAAATTCCAGATTTCAATATTTTAAAACGAGCCAAAAATTAATTCTATATATATTTCAACAGTACATTGCCTGCACATTGTGATGGTACCATCAGCATTCCAGCGTACAAACTTTTTGATCTATTAAACGTAAAATGAATCCGCGTCGTATGGGGTCCGCGGTTTAAAAATTTTAATTTTCAATATTTTAAAACGAGCCAAAAATTATTGTTTTATATATTTCAACAGTACATTATCTGCACAATATGATGGTACCATCAGCATTCCAGCGTACAAACTTTTTGATCTAATATACGTAAAATCAATTCGCGCCGTATGAGTTCCGCGTTTTAAAAATTCCAGATTTCAATATTTTAAAACGAGCCAAAAATTAATTCTATATATATTTCAACAGTACATTGCCTGCACATTGTGATGGTACCATCAGCATACCAGCGTACAGACTTTTTGATCTAATATACGTAAAATAAATCCGCGCCGTATGGGGTCCGCGGTTTAATAATTTTAATTTTCATAATTTAAAACGAGCCAAAAATTATTGTTTTATATATTTCAACAGTTCATTGCCTGCACATTGTGATGGTACCATCAGCATACCAGCGTACAGACTTTTTGATCTAATATACGTAAAATAAATCCGCGCCGTATAGGGTTCGCGGCTTAATAATTTTAATTTTCAATATTTTAAGACGAGCCAAAAATTAATTGTATATATATTTCAACAGTACATTGCCTGCACATTATGATGGTACCATCAGCATGCTAGCGTAAAGACTTTTTGATCTAATATACGTAAAATAAATCCGCGCCGTATGGGGTCCGCGGTTTAATAATTTTAATTTTCAATATTTTAAAACGAGCCATTAATTATTTTTTTATATATTTCAACAGTACATTATCTGCACAATATGATGGTACCATCAGCATACCAGCCTACAAACTTTTTGATCTAATATACATAAAATGAATCCGCGCCGTATAGAGTCCGCAGCTTAATAATTTTAATTTTCAATATTTTAAGACGAGCCAAAAATTAATTGTATATATATTTCAACAGTACAATATCTGCACAATATGATGGTACCATCAGCATTCCAGCGTACAAACTTTTTGATCTAATATACTTAAAATGAATTCGCGCCGTATGGGTTCCGCGGTTTAAAAATTCCAGATTTCAATATTTTAAAACGAGCCAAAAATTAATTCTATATATATTTCAACAGTACATTGCCTGCACATTGTGATGGTACCATCAGCATTTCAGCGTACAAACTTTTTGATCTATTATACGTAAGATGAATCCGCGTCGTATGGGGTCCGCGGTTTAAAAATTTTAATTTTCAATATTTTAAAACGAGCCAAAAATTATTGTTTTATATATTTCAACAGTACAATATCTGCACAATATGATGGTACCATCAGCATTCCAGCGTACAAACTTTTTGATCTAATATACGTAAAATGAATTCGCGCCGTATGGGTTCCGCGGTTTAAAAATTCCAGATTTCAATATTTTAAAACCAGCCAAAAATTATTCTTTTATATATTTCAACAGTACATTATCTGCACAATATGATGGTACCATCAGCATTTCAGCGTACAAACTATTTGTTCTAATATACGTAAAATGAATTCGCGCCGTATGGGTTCCGCGGTTTAAAAATTCCAGATTTCAATATTTTAAAACGAGCCAAAAATTAATTCTATATATATTTCAACAGTACATTGCCTGCACATTGTGATGGTACCATCAGCATACCAGCGTACAGACTTTTTGATCTAATATACGTAAAATAAATCCGCGCCGTATGGGGTCCGCGGTTTAATAATATTAATTTTCTATATTTTAAAACGAGCCATAAATTATTTTTTTATATATTTCAACAGTACATTATCTGCACAATATGATGGTACCATCAGCATACCAGCCTACAAACTTTTTGATCTAATATACATAAAATGAATCCGCGCCGTATAGGGTCCGCGGCTTAATAATTTTAATTTTCAAAATTTTAAGACGAGCCAAAAATTAATTGTATATATATTTCAACAGTACATTATCTGCACAATATGATGGTACCATCAGCATTCCAGCGTACAATCTTTTTGATCTAATATACGTAAAATGAATTCGCGCCGTATGGGTTCCGCGGTTTAAAAATTCCAGATTTCAATATTTTAAAACGAGCAAAAATTAATTCTATATATATTTCAACAGTACATTGCCTGCACATTGTGATGGTACCATCAGCATTCCAGCGTACAAACTTTTTGATCTATTATACGTAAAATGAATCCGCGTCGTATGGGGTCCGCGGTTTAAAAATTTTAATTTTCAATATTTTAAAACGAGCCAAAAATTATTGTTTTATATATTTCAACAGTACATTATCTGCACAATATGATGGTACCATCAGCATTCCAGCGTACAAACTTTTTGATCTAATATACGTAAAATCAATTCGCGCCGTATGGGTTCCGCGTTTTAAAAATTCCAGATTTCAATATTTTAAAACGAGCCAAAAATTAATTCTATATATATTTCAACAGTACATTGCCTGCACATTGTGATGGTACCATCAGCATACCAGCGTACAGACTTTTTGATCTAATATACGTAAAATAAATCCGCGCCGTATGGGGTCCGCGGTTTAATAATTTTAATTTTCAATATTTTAAAACGAGCCATAAATTATTTTTTTATATATTTCAACAGTATATTATCTGCACAATATGATGGTACCATCAGCATACCAGCCTACAAACTTTTTGATCTAATATACATAAAATGAATCCGCGCCGTATAGGGTCCGCGGCTTAATAATTTTAATTTTCAATATTTTAAGACGAGCCAAAAATTAATTGTATATATATTTCAACCGTTCATTGCCTGCACATTATGATGGTACCATCAGCATGCTAGCGTAAAGACTTTTTGATCTAATATACGTAAAATGAATGCGCGTCGTATGGGGTCCGCGGTTTAAAAATTTTAATTTTCAATAATTTAAAACGAGCCAAAAATTATTGTTTTATATATTTCAACAGTTCATTGCCTGCACATTGTGATGGTACCATCAGCATACCAGCGTACAGACTTTTTGATCTAATATACGTAAAATAAATCCGCGCCGTATAGGGTTCGCGGCTTAATAATTTTAATTTTCAATATTTTAAGACGAGCCAAAAATTAATTGTATATATATTTCAACAGTACATTGCCTGCACATTATGATGGTACCATCAGCATGCTAGCGTAAAGACTTTTTGATCTAATATACGTAAAATAAATCCGCGCCGTATGGGGTCCGCGGTTTAATAATTTTAATTTTCAATATTTTAAAACGAGCCATAAATTATTTTTTTATATATTTCAACAATACATTATCTGCACAATATGATGGTACCATCAGCATACCAGCCTACAAACTTTTTGATCTAATATACATAAAATGAATCCGCGCCGTATAGGGTCCGCGGCTTAATAATTTTAATTTTTAATATTTTAAGACGAGCCAAAAATTAATTGTATATATATTTCAACAGTACAATATCTGCACAATATGATGGTACCATCAGCATTCCAGCGTACAAACTTTTTGATCTAATATACTTAAAATGAATTCGCGCCGTATGGGTTCCGCGGTTTAAAAATTCCAGATTTCAATATTTTAAAACGAGCCAAAAATTAATTCTATATATATTTCAACAGTACATTGCCTGCACATTGTGATGGTACCATCAGCATTCCAGCGTACAAACTTTTTGATCTATTATACGTAAGATGAATCCGCGTCGTATGGGGTCCGCGGTTTAAAAATTTTAATTTTCAATATTTTAAAACGAGCCAAAAATTATTGTTTTATATATTTCAACAGTACAATATCTGCACAATATGATGGTACCATCAGCATTCCAGCGTACAAACTTTTTGATCTAATATACGTAAAATGAATTCATGCCGTATGGGTTCCGCGGTTTAAAAATTCCAGATTTCAATATTTTAAGACGAGCCAAAAATTAATTCTATATATATTTCAACAGTACATTGCCTGCACATTGTGATGGTACCATCAGCATACCAGCGTACAAACTTTTTGATCTAATATACGTAAAATAAATCCGCGCCGTATGGGGTCCGCGGTTTAATAATTTTAATTTTCAATATTTTAAGACGAGCCAAAAATTAATTGTATATATATTTCAACAGTACATTGCCTGCACATTATGATAGTACCATCAGCATGCTAGCGTAAAGACTTTTTGATCTAATATACATTAAATGAATCCGCGCCGTATGGGATTCGCGGTTTAAAAATTTTAATTTTCAATATTTTAAAACGAGCCAAAAATTATTGTTTTATATATTTCAACAGTACATTATCTGCACAATATGATGGTACCATCAGCTTTCCAGCGTACAAACTTTTTGATCTAATATACTTAAAATGAATCCACGTCGTATGGGGTCCGCGGTTTAAAAATATTAATTTTCAATATTTTAAAACGAGCCAAAAATTATTATTTTATATATTTCAACATTACATTATCTGCACAATATGATGATACCATCAGCATACCAGCCTACAAACTTTTTGATCTAATATACGTAAAATGAATGCGCGCCGAATGGGGTTCGCTGTTTAAAAATTTTAACATTTAATATTTTTAAACGTGCCAAAAATTAATCTCTCATATATTTTAACAGTACATTGTCAGCACATTATGATGATACCATCAGCATACCAGCCTACAAACTTTTTTATCTAATATACATAAAATAAATTTGCACCGAATGGTGTTCGCGGTTTAAAAATTTTAACTTTTAATATTTTTAAATGAGCCAAAAATTAATCTTTCATATATTTTAACAGTACATTGTCTGCACATTATGATGGTACTATCAGCATACTAGCCTACAAACTTTTTGTTATAATATAGGTAATATAATTGTTCGCCGTATGGGGTCCGCGGCATAAAAATTTTAATTTTTAATATTTTAAAACAATCCAAAAATTAATTTTTTATATATTTCGACAATACATTGCCTGCACATTATGATGGTACCATCAGCATACCAGCCTACAAACTTTTTGGTATATGCAATCGAAATATGTTAATAAAAAATTTTTCCGCGTTTTAAAATATTAGGTATCATGAAATTTTCGTTGCGGCCCCATACAGCGCAGCCTTTTTTAACTTTTTTTTCATATTTTTTTTATTTATTTTTTTATTTTTTGTAAATTAAATATTTTAACCATCGATAGTGTCATAGAATTATTCAACGTTTTAATTCTAAAATTGTAGTTAAAAACTGACTATTATATGGATTTTTTACTTACATGTGCAAAGGCGAGAAAGAATAACTGCTCGTGCGTGACTTGTGTGAAGCCCGGAAGTAAAGGCTCTTGACCATGCTGAGCCTTCCATATTCCATAAGCGACGAAGGCTTCGCGAAGGCCCTCATTGTCAGCGATGTTTTCGCCCAACGTCAGTTCACCGTCAATGTAATCGTCGATCTATGCGAGATATATTTTTAACATTTCGACGTATGCGCGGGTCACTCAACTCTTCAGATGCGAAACGCAAATATTAACTTTATTTAGAATTAGGATGTAATTCATAGTAGAGAAAGAGGATACATATTAAATAGTGCACATTAAAAAATATATTCCGAGTTTAGAATAATCGACCCAACTAGCTTGAAAATGATTTCTTAATATTCACAACGTTTCGGCCATGTGGTTGTGGTCCTTTACGAGTGAATATACTGAAAATTTACATATATAAGATCCCCTCTGTCCCCCCTAAAGATATGTTGGTTAGAAAAATATAGATCCGAAAGTCGCTGAATCGGGAATCGAACCCGAGACCTTTCGCTTGCCGGGCGACTGCTCTCATCATCTGAGCTATTCAGACCCTTCGACTCTATACTTTTCTCTGCTTTGATAAACAACTATTTGTAAATAACGCCTTTTTTCCGCCGGCGTGAATTAAACACTAAGAATATAAAGGCTCGATATATAATAGATGTGTATACTCCATATCTAGGTCCAGGAGTGTGTCAAAATCTTGATTAATTATTCAAGTCGTTAGTAGAGAATATTAAGAAATCATTTTCAAGCTAGTTGGGTCGATTATTCTAAACTCGTATTATTTATCTACTAGCGACTTGAATAATTAATCAAAAAAATATATTATTTTATAATATAAATGTTATTCTAAATATCTTTGAAGTTTTCTTTTAAATATCTTTTAAATATCTTTATACATATCTTAAATATCTATTAAATATTTTTCTAAATATCTTTGAAGTTTTCTCTAAAATATAAAATAAAAAAGTAGAAATTATATCAAATTAAAAATTTTTAATTAAAGTTTAAATTCAAATTAAATAAAATTTTAAAATAAAAATGTTTATTTGTTCACAATATTTAAAAATTAATTTAATTTAACAAATATTGAATATATATGGAAAATTTAATTTTTTCAAAAATTGCTCTTGTTTCTCTTATAATTAAATTTTATAAAATTATTTTTTTATATCGCAATTTATAAAACTGCTACTTGTGATATGTGCTTGCCTCGTCCTGGTAATAAGTATTGTAGTGATCTATAAAGCATTGAGTTCTCTCGGTGTACTTGGAGATCGTCTCGTTGGTCCACCATTCCCGAAGATTTCCATTGCTATCGTAATGCCGGCCACTGTTATCGAATCCATGAGTTAATTCATGTCCAAGTATTGAACCGATGGCGCCATAATTCAAGGCTCTGCGATTTAAATCATTACAAAAATTACTGGTCAATCTCTTTCTTATCCGATGTGTAAATAATAAACGCCCCTCTAACAAAACTTATGCTTTTTTATTTTTATTTTCTACTTTTATAATCACATAAAATAATTATTTCTATTCTTACTCGAGACCCAATTCATAGAATGGGAATTGCAGGATTCCGATAGGTACAGCTGCATGAATAGTGAAAAAACGGAAGATTTATATTAACGTAACATAAATGTAAAACAATAAAAAACTTTTTTTTAAATTAAATATATTATTAATAGCTTAATATATTTGTATCTTCATTTTTAATAATAAATTTTTTTTTTCAAGAAAAAATCCAAATTTTAATTATTTTTATTTTTATTTTATTTTATTTTTTCTAAATAATTCCTTTTTTTACGAGAATCAGATTATTACATACTTATGCGATTAATTTGAAAGGTATGAAACGCATTTACATCAGTAGGATCAGCCGCCCAGCTGATTATCCAAAGAAAGGCATGCAAAGAAATAGAACTTTACCATTTATTCTTTTTTTTATATAGAACAATTTGCTAAACTTTTACTTACTCTGACCACTTTTCAAAATTATTGTCGTGCAGGCACCCCCATGTAGTGTTCCATTGTAATCGAATGATCTGTATCATGTTATCCAAATACTTCGTCTTTGAAAAATCTATCTAAACATTAACAAATCAATGTTACATAATATATTATTGTTTGCAAATCAAATCAATATATTTAAAGTTAAACAAAAAGCAACGCCACATTAAATAAATTTTTAGAGTAAAAAATTAATTTATTTTATTTTAATTCCTCTTTATAAAATATCTAAAATAATACTGTATTAATAGAATTCTTATTAAATATTTTACATGTAAAATAAAATAAATAAAAAAACAAATATAAAAAATAAGCTACAATAGAATAAAGAAAGCACGCTCTTTTTCATATGCATTTCCTGTACAGAACAAGATTTCGTTTATATGCTTTTTTTCAATTGCATTTCTTGCATTCTTTATTCATATATAATAATTTGTTACGCTCTATATGATATATAATTATTATATAAATTTTTACAAATCTTACGCCTTCGTAATACTCGTTAAGCTTCTTCTCATCAAAAAGCCATTCAGGAAATCCGATTTCAGAACTCATTTTCCAATTTTTTTCAAGCGTCGCCATTTTCGTCGATTGATCCATCCAGTCTGTTTTGACGACAAGCGAAGCGAATGCTTCTCTTATGTCCTCCCACATCTCCATCATTTTACGAGCTTTATTATTATGGATTGTTGGATCTACGAATAACCACGATGCCGCCATCCCTGCAAATCAATGAATATCATTTATTGAAAGCAACCAAAAAAATATATTACAAAAATTTCAATATATTTAATAAATCTAATTTAGAAAAAAAGCAGTTTTTCTACATTAATGTTACAAAAATTAATTATTCATAAAAAATTAATTATTTATCATAAATTATTTATAAAAAATTAATTAAAAAATATTTAAATATAATTATTATATCATTGCACATACCCATTAATTCATTGACAATTGACGCGCAGTGCAAAGATTTGGATTCTCTTATCTCCACTGGCATTAGTGTATTCACATATGTAGACCAAATGTTTCTGACCTTCTCGGAAGAGTGAGGTACCACGACGTCTACGACGGACCACCAAATGTAACTTTCTGAATCCAAAATTAAATATTAGATTTCTTTTAAATAGTAAAATTTTCAAATTCGAATATCGAGAAATTAAAATTGAATTAATTAAATTAAAATTAACTAATTAGCAAAAACATACATACCTAGATCTTCTTCTTCAAAAGCAGTGAGAATTAACGCTGCGTCTTTCAAATAATCCAAATTGCCGACGAGAATTTTATCTTTTCCATCGAGATCCAATGTAACGATTCCATCGAAAAGAGATTCAACGAAGGATCGCCAAAACGGTTTAAGTGTAAGAGATGAATTAACCTCCATGATATATTCGTCCGTCAATTTTTGGAGATCGTCCACCAGCATGTAATCTTTATCGTTGACGTCCTCTTCAGAAATGGTATGATTTTCATCTTTATTAACCATCTGCAAGAAAAGTAAATTCTTATTCTCTCTTGAATTGAATACGTAATATAATATTTTTAAAAACTAGACATTTTTTTAGTTTTTAATATAATAATATAGTTACAAATACGATAGAGTATAATAAAAAGAAGATTTTTCTTTCCTTTATTTTCACCTTTTTCTTGAAAAGAATTATAGTATTATCGCAAAACTATTATCTTTTAAAATATTTTTAAAAGATGTCAATGTTGTGTATTTACAAAAACAATACATTATTTGCATCGACAAATATACTTATGTGGATACCAACATCTTCTCTCAAATCATTTCTTAAATTTTAATTCAACAATCTTCTCTGTTCTTCACGCAAAAAGATGTTGATTTAAAAATAATTTAATTAAAAAACTATTCTTACGTGATAAATCATATGGCTAATTCCATAAAGCGTTTCAACAAATTCCTCTAATTTCTCCGCTGACACTTTAAATTCACCTTCCGGAGTGCAAGCATTAACAGTGCCATTACTGATAACTTGTTTAATAACGTCTGTCATGTAAACCAATTCGGCATCTTCATTATCGCTAAATATAAATTCATCATCTAGATCTTCCAGCTTTCGCAATCGTGATCTAATAGTATGCAGCCGTTTTTCCAATTCTCTATCGCTATTATTAAAAAAAAAAGTTTTATATTTTTATGTACACATATATATATATATATATATATATATATATTTATTTTTATATTAATAAAATTATTCCTATATTTAAAATACAAAGAAAAGTAAAATTAAAATTAAATATTTAATATTATTAAAATTAATATACATATATAAATACGCTAATTTGCATTTTAACTCATACACACAATGAGAATTTTAAAATAATTTAAAAATTTTTAATAAAAATAATTATACCTGGGAAAAGGACTAGAGTGATTTGGAATGTCAAAATAAATCACGTTCCTGGTGTTGTTCTTCGGATCGGACGTGACTTTAATGCCAAAGAAAATGTCAATACCCAGAATTCTCTTCACCTTAGCCATTTGCTCGATATAATTAGTCGTTTCATTACTGAGAGCCGCGGGTATTAAAGGTAAATTCAGTAATTCCAACAGATCGAACAATGGGGACAAATTGAGCTCGTTCATTGTTTCTAACAAATTTAAATTTTTATATAAGAAACACTTATACAGCTATTAAAAGATAATTAAAAATTGTTAATATATATTATTTATAAATATGTTGTATTATATTATATATCTTAGTTATATTTTTTCTTTTCTCTTTGCAGCATTAATTTTTTTCATCATAATTCTGATTGACATCTACCTAATTAAACAAAAACGGCAACGTACGCACGTCCATGCAGCTGGTGAACAGCATCTTGGCCTGCATTATCGCCCAAGGTACTTCGCTGGCGGACATATTGACCTTTAACAGATCCCTGATCTTCCTGGTCACGCGATCACCACGTTCGTCGAACCAGGAATTCGTCATGCTGAAATCCGGAATGGGATGCTCCTCCGGCCATCTGCCGCACACATATCTAAAGAAGAGACATTTGCGTTTCGCACAAAGAACGATATAAATGTGTAATAATTTAATAATAATTGTCAAGAAGAAAAAACTGTGTGAATCAAAAATAATAAAGATATTATTAATTACTACGCTATTCCAGCGCGTAAATTCACACGCGGTGCTTCACACAAGCGAGTGAAAGTAAAACGCGCGAGTGCGATCTATTTTGCGTAACGTAAAGAATTAATTAATCTTTAAAAAAATCTCGCACACGCAGGTGAATCGCACAACTAAAGCACGATACAACAGTAATCTACTCACTGATGAAAATCATCGCAAGGATCTACAGAGGTGTCCATAGATTCCTTCAAACTTGCAGCTATTATAGGTGAAGAAAAAGAAATAAATAATTGTTTCCGGAATTATATGTGATTGTGTGCTATACAGTTCTCTTTTCAGTTTCTTTTCAGTTTTATTTACCGTTTCGCACCAAGTTTTTTTTATCTAACGAGTGACAGCGTAAATAATCGTGGATGATAATAATTATATGTTGTGACTCACCTATTCGCACGCAATCCTCGCTATCACATATCTTCATCATCATGCCGCTATGCGCATCTGCAATAAGAATAATCGATATACAGAGTGTTCCAATAATACTAGATGCCTTTTTAATCATATACCTTCTCTCTTTAATTTTTTTAATGGAAAATATCGATTTATCACATATTTTCAATTTTTCTTTAATATGTACATATACACATACATACATTGTGTGTATATGTATGTATATATTCAAAACTTTTATATATCACTTTTTTTATTATATTTAGTCTTATTTTTTATATAATTTTTGTAATTTTATTCATTTTCTACGTATCTAAAGTATCTATTTAATTTGAAACTTTATAAATTAAATAAGATTAAAATTAATTAAATATAAAATTGGTTAGAAAATGTAATTGTATGATTGATTTTCAATTTGCTTAATATTGTATATTCGAAAATGCGATATTTTCAACGATGAAGAATTAATGCCGAAATTGTCCGAGAAAATTATAGTTAGAAGGATATCCGCGGCAATTCCAAAGAAAGTACATAACATAAATTGATTATAGAAGCGGTACCCACGTAGAATCGTCATATGTGATAAGCACGCAGTAAGAAGTTGTTTCAAACAACACACATGATGAGTTACTACACTATTTATAGCCATTCTCTCGCTAAAATATTTACATATAATGTCAATGGCGATCGAACATATACTAAATGATTCTCCAATAATTCGCCAAGGATGACTAATGTAATTTCAAGCGAGTAAAGAAGATATATCAAAATATCATGAGCGAATTGAGTCACTTCTTTTTCAATAAAAAATATTTCCGGTGTTGTCGTATCTGTTATCAAGTTATACCTACTATAATTTTAATGAAGTTAACTCACAAGGACTTATGTTTGAAGGTTTCATATGTGTATAACATTGAGTTATAAAATGACATTTAATTAGAGATTTAACAATCTCGAAATATCGTAGAAAAATATCATATTGCTTTTATCAATTTACATTATGTTTATAATATTTATAATTAATAATTTAATAAAAAATTATATATGTATAATTTATTTTAACTTTATCTTAATTTATACGTTTTATTTTATTTTTTTGCAAATTTTTAGTTTTTACTTATATGTATAATTTTTAAAGATGTAATACTCCAACATATTTAAAAGAGAAAACTTACAAAGTATTGCGAGCACCAGGACTGTTACGAACAAGGAACACACCAGGAGACATAGAATTATCACCAATAAGTAGGAGAGTTGAATCCGTTTCTTGAAGCTGCAAATACGATGAATCTGACTGGCGAAGACTCAAATTGGTCTATTTGCGGCGAGCAAATGCACATTTTCGGTAATGAAACGATTTAATGAACCGGCATTAGCTAAAAAACTATCAATCAATCTCTTACTTACTACGTTTGGTTGGATCTTACAGAAACCAAGTGCTTTTGGCTTCCGATCGAGTAAACCGATCCTTCATCCTCTAGGAAAAATAAAAATGCAAAAGTCATAATAGCGGCTAATTGCAATCAAGTATATCAAATAATATCAAATGGCATCAAAAAATTATTAAATTTATTAATATTTATTATCTAAAAAAATTATTAAATTTGCTTATCTAAAATTAATTATTATTTTAATAATAGATCTGTTTTATTTTTCAAACGTTTATAATCATGTATTAATTTATAATGTGATAAACAAAAATTAAAATTAATATGTTATGAAGAAACATTTATAGATACAAATTTATGGATAAAAGAAATATACATGTAGTTTTTTGTACTTGTTAATTTATTATTTTTATTTCTTTAATTATTTTTATTTGAATTTTTGTTTAAATTTTTTTTTAGAAAAAATTTTACATTAAATTTTAAATAATATTTATACAGGGTGTTACAAAAGCATCGGATTTGCTTAGCACCATGCGATAAAGAATGAAAATCTAAGAAGATTTTTCCTCAATGAAAATGTCGAGTCATCAATAATTTTCGAGTTATAAGTGATTGAAAATGAAGGGCTTTTCGCAAAATAAACTTTATGGAATTAAAATATTAACAAAACTGCATTCTTCAGTTAATTTCAGGTCGAGTTTAATTTAATAGAATTTTAATTTAAGGCTTAATTACTAAGATATATGATGGCAAAAATTGGGAACTTGCAAAAAATGATGACCTCCCTCGACATTTTCGTTGATGAAAAATCTTCTTAGATTTTCATTCTCTATCGCATGGTGCTAAGCAAATCCGATGCTTTTGTAACACTCTGTATACATATATGAAAAAATTAATTTAACAATGTTTAATATTTAATTATAGTATATCTTAATTTTAATTTGTCCCAAAATGATAGAAGATATTACTATACATATATTCTTTTAAAAAAGAAATATGATATTGTGCGATTCACATGCAACAATATATCTATTTTCATATAGCCTGGTTTTATTATTGCATTATCAAAATAAGGCCATCTATGTATGCAATAGACATTTAAAAGGCAATGAAGATAAAATCAATTATTAAATATTACATATTAAAAATATCGACTTAATTTTTTTTAATATTAATATATCAAAGATTTTATATTCTTCTTCCGATCTATTTAAAGGATTTCAAGTAAACAAAAAAGTTACTTTTCTTATATTAATCTCTATAATATTAGAATGTGTATATATATATATATATATATATATATATATATGTATATAAATCTTTCTCGCCACGAATCTTAATCCAAATCTTTAATAAGTATATAAATAATGTTTCTTACCGCAATAGTAAGAACAAAAACGAATTCTATCAAATATGTGATAATTAAATTAATTAAACAAAGCGGACTTAAATTATTATAAGAAATTATTAGAATCCACTTC
The DNA here is from genome assembly GCF_030444845.1 of Prenolepis imparis. Classification (NCBI taxonomy): domain Eukaryota; kingdom Metazoa; phylum Arthropoda; class Insecta; order Hymenoptera; family Formicidae; genus Prenolepis; species Prenolepis imparis. The sequence continues at coordinate 2,459,004 of NW_028141159.1, forward strand.
TGTAGATCTATCTTTTTTTTTATTTAATTAATTTTTATATTTTTATATTTTACTCGATTTTTATGAGATTTGTTCCTAGAAGATCTCAACATATTTCCTATTTTATTCTTAAATTCTATTCTTAAATTTTTCTTAAGCGAAAGATGCAAATGTGCGCAATTAAAAGAAACAGACATTATTATTAATAAAAGCTAGATTATTATTATTGTTATTATTACCATTATAATTATTAAATTCCCTGTTATTTTTTTAATAATTATGGAAGTAAAAAAATTAATTTCTTCAACTTTGATAAAACATAGCGAGATATACAAGAACTCTAGCAAATTATATATACGGCACCGGAAAAGAAAAGGTTGCCAAAGATAGGCTGGCGTAAAAATATAACTCACTGCGCTCGTTGTTCATCCTGAATGGCCCACTGACCGGATCGAACTGACGACACTGAATACCGAGTAGGGTCGTACAGACAACGTCGGGTGTCCATACGTTCACATTTTCCCAGTGGTGCTCGTGTTTCTTCGTCGAACCAACAGAAATAACGACGACCTGAACGTCAATTTTCCCATCCGTCTATCCGCGATAACACCCACGCATAACGCGCCTGCGAGAACCGATGGACGACGACCGATGTCTTTCGACCATTGATGATAGGTCTCCAGCTCTTTCGATATTATCGTACCCATTCGATATAACGGTACACGCACGTGCCGAATAATAATAGCAAAATTTTACTAGAAAAAAAAAGGAATAAAAAGAAAATATTAAACAAGAAGTTTTGTTTTAATGCAAATTATCGAACCGCATGTATTGTATCTCAGGTTCAGAAATAGCTATATTTAACTTCATATAATATAAGAAAACTAAAAATTATATACATATGTATATAACACAAGAAATTAGTTCTCTTTTATAAATTTACATTTTTATGTTCACCTGCGTATGCACGTTTATATTGTTTAATTATTCAAAGAATTATTAGTATTCATAAGCTATTTTTTTATAATGATACCTATAATTTAGACGAGATATAATTAGAGAAAATAAAAAGAAACATATTCGTTATCAAAGTTTATTACTTTCGCGATAATAATTTCTTGCAACTATATTTAAAAAATATTTTATATATATTTTTATATATATATAAATATTTTATATATCTCAGAATTAGTAGTACACCTGTTAATGGCAGATTCCTGGGATCATTTGGAGACAATTTTTTCTCAGTAAAAATGACGAGGCACCAATTTGCAAGTTATAAGCGATTGAAAATAAAAGATTTTTCGCAAACTAAGCTTTGTGGAAATGAAATATTAAAATCACATTCTTGAATTAATTTCAAGTAGAGTTTACTTGAATAGAATTTTAATTTAAGGCTTAGTTACAAAAGGTACACGATCGCAAAAATTGGGAACATGCAAAAAATTATGGCCTCCCTCGACATTTTCGCTGAGGAAAAATCGTCTCCAAATGATTCCAGAAATCTGCCATTAACAGGTGTACCACTAATTCTGAGACATCCTGTATATAATATATAATTATTATATTATATTCTTGATATAATATTATTGGTAAAGATAATATTTGTTTCTCGTAGACGTATATTTTTTTAAACACGTGTCGCCGTAGATATCATCGTTTTTTTCTTCAAAACAATTTTAATAATCGTTAATCAATGAATGTTGATATTTATGTTTTACTTGTACATACCTACATCATGAATATGAATTATATCAGATTAAAAATCATGCATGACTTTTCATCGTGTATGACATTTAAAGCGACATAAATACATAGTAATTTATAGAAATAATCTATAAAAAATTTATATATAAAAACTTTATAAATAAATTATAATTAATAGACTATACAATAAAATTTAATAAATAATAAAATTAAATAATTAAATTTTTAATAGTACAATGTATTTATTAAATTAAATTACATTTTTACAAAAATATATAGATTATTTCTTTAAAGATCGAATTATGTAAAACAATTATATTAACATTAATATTAAGAATATTTTTTATTTATTCTGTAAATAATAAATGCCTCTGAACTTTTAATTCTTCTTTAAATCATGTTGTAGTTGTATGATCGTACAATAAAACAGATAACTGTAGCGATAATACTGACTTTCCACAGACAAAAATAAATTTAAAATAATTTTGTAACTATTTCTTTTATACTTCCACTTTGCGCAAAGTGAAATCCACCTTTCGCAGCACGCGATCGATCTTATCATAGCGAATGAATTAAAAAGAACAAAACGATTAACAATTATGATTACGATATGAAGCACGAGTGCAGTTGGATCGGAAGGCATGAGCCTCACCTGTGAACTATAGCCGCTTTATTAGGAAGCTCCGCTGGCGTAGAAATACTTCCTCGAGATAGTTATGAAGTATATAAGTAAACGTAATTATGTAATTCCACGTCCATCCAACTTCTACCTGCAAAAGCAGCATATATTGGATTTAAATTTCATCGTATTTTCCATTTCTTACTCATTTTTAAGAAAAATAAATTGATATAGTAAAATCTAGTTACATATTAAATGAAAAGATAAGTCAGAATAAATAACTTCTTTATCTTTTTAAAGTGATCCTACTGAAAAAGATTGTAAATAATTTTATTGATTACGTTAACACACACACATATTTTTTTATTATTTTATTATATATAAAAATATGATAATTATATATTCTTATACTTATAAAAATAATTAATATTTTAGCGCATATAAGAGAATTTAAATTGCGCTTAAAAATCGCAAAAAAAAATTAGTTTGAAAATCGATAATTTAAATCATATAATTGATTATTACTAGGGAACTGTGTTCTCTCAATATAGATTATGTAATTGATATAGAATGAATATTAAATCGACAGGATGTGTCAAGATTGCTTGACGGCGCAGCGGGCGACGTCCGAGAAAACGCTGTCTATTACAGAAAAACGCTTATTACGAAGAGAGAAAGTATGCAACAACGCGAGCTACGTAATGCATCGTGCTCTGCATTCATTATTCATGCAATCGTTCTATCGAATAGATAGCGTGAGACCGTGTGTATTCGCATGAATGTGCTCGCGTTATTCGGGAAATGGCTCCGATTGCCGAGCAAAAGCAATCAAGTTCTTAATTTTCTTAAAAGGAAAATTTCAAATAGAATCGCTGCTCGTGTCGGAATTGTTATGATTTCGAGACAACGTGACATGGATACGACATCGCAATCGATAATTGTCTTCATCGTCGGAAGCAAACCGACTAGGAAACTCGATCAGACATTACAAAAATGTCAGATTTTATTTTTTAGAGATAATAAATAATATAAAAATGCCGATAAGATTTGATGATTAAAATATGAAGCAAAAGGAAAATAAAAATTAAGTAAAAAAAATACAGAAAAATATTTTCAAAATCACACGGTAATAATGATATAACTGTAGGAAAATTCAGATTGAAGGGAAAAGATCCATAAAATGTTGTGTTAGATACATTTCAAGTACATTTATATTATAGTGTTTTACTTCTCACAAAGTCGTAATATGCCTGTATCAAAATCTATCAAGATAATATATCTATCTTAAATTGCCATGTCTTAAATTGCCATGTAAATTTGAATAGATCTTTGAATAGAAACCGCGGTTGGAACTCGAGTATTAATAGTTTCTTTGAAGGATACATGCATCCCAGGATAATAATCGAGATTTATCGTCGTGAGGTATATGCTACTGGCAGGCTACGCGACTACGAATCTAATTAAACGCCCGCGTGCATATATAATAAATTATTAAGGCATTAGTGCCTCACGCTTGCTCACTGGCGAATACTACGCTCGAGCGATTATTATACCGGCTTGGTCAGTAATCATTAACGACCACTAGCACAAAATTGACGCCGTATTAACTGCCAACCGATCCGCGAGAGTGTAAACGTTTCAATAATTATTAGCTGAGAGATTGAGATAATAGAGGGATTAATCTACATTGTTTAGTAATATGCCCCAGCCAGAAATGATTGTTTGAATCGACATCGATTCGACGTCAATTTGACCTAATCGACGTTGATTCAACGACGATTCGACGCCGATTCAACGACGAATTGACGTCGATTCGACAATCATTTCTGGCTGGGGCATGTCATATGATATTCTAGAGTTTACTTTATAAGAAAGAGGAAACTCATAATGCAGCAAAAGAAAAAATCATTAATAAAGTTGAAATAGATTATAATAAGAATAAATCCTTTAAAAAATGTATAGAAAATAAATCTATAAAAATGTAATAAAAAGAAATATTATCAAAATTGAAATATTATAGATAAAATGAGATTAAATTAGAATAGATAAAATTCAAATATATACTATACAGATGTGGATCAAATTTTCAATAGAAATTTAATAAAAAATTGAAGCAAATAGTATGTAAAATTGTTTTAATAAAGTGAATAATAAAAAACGCATTGCATAAAACGCGCAGGCGACTTCGATCGCGATACATACTTATTACTTCGGGTGATTGCATTTTGGAATTGCAATGATTTTCTTTTTGCACTATATATGTTTCGCGCTATCTATAAAGCAGAGAAAGCTTGTTGCAAAGTAGTAATCCGCTCAACACACCTAATTATTGCGGCAATTGCATACGCCTACTTGAGTTCGCAGTGATCATTTTATAAGAAAAAAACTGCTCCTTTCATACTATTTTACATAAATTCGTCGACATTTTGCAGTCTCGGGTTTTCACGAAAAAATTGAAAATTCTTAAGCTACGACGACGTGCCGCGTAATTATGTGGGTGGGAAACGTCGACGCCACGGTAAAGTTCACTTTGATGTAAATGACTCGTTCGTAATGTTTCAGTAAATTAAATGAAAGAATTTTTAATAGATACCGTCTCATACACATTCACACACACACATGTCTATTTTTATTTTTTTTTCTCCTCTCACAACGTAATATCTAATTTAAATTACATTCAAGAGCACAAAAAACGTCCGATAAAAAAATTCAAATTTACATTCTAAATTTTGATTTAAGAGGAAAATTAATAAAATTAATACAATTTTTAAAAAATTAATAAAATTAAGAATTTATAATTATGTTCTAACATTCTGATCTTCTATGTATCTATGGCATAAATTAGATCCTAAATTAGATCATAAATTTATCCTGCAGCCCTATCATTAATTAACGCAGCAGCTGTACATATGTATATAATTTTCTTAATAAAAATTATTATCGGAGAGAGAGAGAGAGAGAGAAAAGTTGTACAAATGTTAATACATTATATATTTAATTTTTTTATTTAATTGTATACTATTTTTTAATTTCAATATTAACTTTGATATTTTTTAATAAAAATATTTTAATTAAATACGTGCATAATTTTATTTAATATTTTTCTCAATTTGCTTTGAAACATTGAATGTTTCCGAGTGCTTGATAAATGTCACGCATAAAACGCAGCTGCATTTTGCTTTCCCTTGCAAACGTGCGAGAGAATCCTTGCAAGAATTTGCATCAGGAACATAGTAACAGCAGATTACGCACGCTAGTGATTACGACTGCTGAAATAATTGCGTAATATTCGCAAACATCTAAAGAGATATACGGTATAACGCTCCTGATTATCTATCATCGAGAAAAGCCTTCCTCTGATACGATCGTGTTCCTTTTCTCGTGAAACAATTTCGTCCAAGTAAATGTAATACTTCCTTTCCCATTGCACATTTATTGCTCGAAGTGCTTCCCGAACCATAAAGACACTCGCAACAGCGACTACTCTACGTAATGCTGAAATCGTACTGTGCAATCGCACAAGCGAAGTCTAAGAAACCTAATAAGATTAATAAATTAGCTAAATTTGTGCTGCTAAATTTAATCGGTAATCGCTCTCTAATTTTAAAGCGAAAATCTTTGAAACCATTCATGATTAATATATTCAGATAAAAATGATATTAATAATTAAAAAGAGAATATAATAGTATAACACAAAAATAGATATTTGTATTAATATTTTAAAAAGGACGAATATTTAGAATATATATAGAAATTGCAAGAGAGAAAAGTATATGCTGTATTATATAATAATATCAGAACTCAATATATTAAGGAAAATATTAATCTTAACGAAGCAATACATATATAAATTTAATAATGTATTAATACTTAAAAAGACGAAAAACAAACTTAATGAAAAATACAACAATTGTCGATAATTGTAAATATAAGCACGTATCAAATTCACTAAGTCAGCATCACAAAATGAGTCTGCACAGAAAACGCTCTAATCTAAAAAAAAATATATATATTTTTAATAATATTCTCCTTCTCTCTTACATGGAAAAGCTATTGTAAAAAAGAATCCACTAAGATCTGTGCAATAAAACTAAAGATTACGTCTAAAGAAATTTTAAGAAGTCACTAGCGTTTGAAATACGTATACCCTATAGGCGTTTTATAAAAGAAGACGTCTAGGAGCTAAAAATCGTGGGATGCGGAGACCTTGTCGAGCTATCTCGATGAGGCGCATCTCGACGATCAGTCACATTTAAACTGTTAATTGTGCGTTTTCACGGATGCTCGCGAATGGACGTTGTCCTTTTCTCGGCTCTCCGGAATTCAGGACAACGATGAGACACGATCGCGACGATTCCGACTAACCCGGCCCGAGTTACATGTATATGTATGATAAAAAACGATAAAAAAACAGACGCGATTCGCATCACGTTCATCGAACGACACCGCGATGGAGAGATGGCAACCGGCTTTAGGGTAGCTTTGTTTGGATTATCCGTTGCTCGGCGACGTTAGATTGATTTCGCGTCGAGAACTTTGCATAGACTCTTCGCAAGAAGAGCTTATCGCATTAAATAGACACGAGTGGCCCGACAAATATGCAATTCGATCGGATGATGCGAAGAAGCTGCGAGTCTCGTGTATTATTTGAACGAAAATCCAGTAGATCTTTCGTCGAAAAGATCTTTATCCCGAGGTCGTAGCCTTAGATGAATTATGGTAAATGAATAATTGAGCAAACCGAACGGGAAACCACGCTCGGTTCAATTCAATCTACGTGATCGAATTATGCGGTCGGAACCACATCAGATGCAGTCGAGAGTGGGAAAATTAATGAAGCTAAAATTGACATTGATCATCGGTCATTATTGAGGCCTTTAGCCAGCCATCGCCAGAACGACGTGCTATTGAGCCGTTTTGCATAATTGACTCGATACGCATTGCGTCATTTGCGGTTTCCAATGAATTCCACGCATTTCCGCAAATGAATTGCGCGCGAATTCGTTCCGATCTCAATTCAATGTAATATATTATTATCTTCAATCCGAATTCCATTTAATTGCAATTTACATTTAAAAAAAATTTTTTTTTTCCTATTCAATCTAATTATATTTGATCGAATAAAAAATAAATCTCGTATTGTTCTCTGCGATAATTAAAAGCGGGAATAATTGAGCGAAATGGAATAAAATAGACGTCTCATTTTATCACAAGAGAAGTAAAAATCAACTTTTATTATACACAATAAATAAAAGTATTGCGCTGCCGTAAACGAATGGTGGGGAAAAAGAGATGGCCGCTCAGCTGTTTCCTCTTCAATCTGTTGCCGCACACGATTTTTCATTTTGGACAGAATGTGAAATGGATAAATGGGGAAGAGTCCGATTGTGTTCGTCGTACAATGCGTGTCATATGTAGTGTCAAGGTAAAACGAAGAATGACAAGGGGAGAAGATGGGGGAGGGCTTCTTCAAGTCTGACTGCCTGGTCTTTTTTGGGGTGGTCCTCCAGAAGTGGCCCAAGACTTGCAGCTATCCTGAGGCAGTTTGAATTTCCATCGATCTGCTGAATTTTCACGTGTTCCTCCGCGCGTATATATGTGATTCTCGAATCTCGAACCGAGAAAATCCACAATCCTTGACGCGAAGAATCAGTATCTCGCCGAAGAAAAAGGAACAAGAGAGACTGCTCCGTGATCGTTTGGCGAGAGATTGCTCAATGTCGCTCAGTTCGTTCACCGATTAAACGGCGAATTCGCCGATTAGCTGCCTCATATCAGCCTCAGGATGATGCGTTCGGCGTGGACCACTCCGGACCAGCGGGTCTGCTGGCTCAGATGCGGGGATCTAATGCGAGTCGTGTTTAAGAGCCACGTTGGTGACGCTGGGCTCGTAATGCGGCGCCGGGTTGTAATGCTCGATGCCCACCAAGTGTGGATGCCCTATATGCGGGACGTCGTAGTGGATGCGGGTGGCGTGATCGTTACCATGAAGAGCGAGCGGAGAAGCCTTGGGGTTCGGGATGGAGAGTTGGTTGCCAACGTGGATTAATTCCGGGCCGTGATGCTGACAAGCGTAAAAAAAGAACGGGTTAATTTAATGATATAATATATCTTATAATACCTGAAATATTACGCGAAGAAACACTCGAGTTGCACGAGTGACTAGAAAATTTACGCAACGCGCAATCTCGATGAAAATGATAGTCTCTTTCTCCGAGAAATATTCCTCGATCGCGAAACCACGGTAGTAAACGCGAGGGAGTTTAGCTTGAGCAACTGCAATGGCGGAAGTTGCACAAACGGGCGTGATCAATTTGATTGCAATTGCGAGGGGCTTTCATAATTCGTGGCTTTATAATTCAATTAAGTAGAAAATCAAATAATGAAGCAATTTAATTAAATTGGATAAATGGATATCAATACTACAATTATTTTATTTTATCTAATTATCTCGGAATAATTAAATTTGTTAAATTTCTTTGTTTCATTATTATATTATTATAGGATATTATATATGTATATATATGACTTGACGGAGAGACTTGAACTATTTGTTATATAATTATAAAAATTATAATACACGATATGTACGCAATTTCTAGAAGGCATACATTTATTTTTTATTTAAGTATGATTTTGCAACACGTACGCTTATGTAAAATGTAATTTTTAACATGTAAAGATCGATGTATTATTAGCTTGAAAATCGATAAAAAGAGAAATCATAAAGATTACACATATGATAGAATTGCAAAATAATTATCGAGATCAAGTTTTTGAAAGTGGAGATTTTTAAATACTCACAGCTATTAATCCAGCGCTAGCGACTGCCACAACGGCGAACAGAACAACCTGTAATAATAAAATATAACTTAATGCAATTCAAAATTTTAGTACTAGCATCAACAAATAAAGATTGCACACCCACAATAATATAATAAAAATAAATCATTTACTCTCTTATTACTCTTATTACTCGAGTTGCTGTTAACACTTAGAGAGTCCTCAAGATTGCTTATTTAAACAAATAAATAAAAAAGATACAGGGAGAGATATAATAAAATCTAACAAATAATATCATCAGAATTATTACAAAAATTTTGAATTAAAAATATGTTGAGAAAAAGTAAAATTATCCAGATGATTAAAGAGATACACAAAGTTTCAACGTCTCTTTATAAAGGTCTACAATTTTTTACATGCAAAAACAAGCGTAAAATCGGCGAGCGAACCCGTCACGTGCAAAGGGACAACTTACTAAGAATTTCATGGTGATGGGCGATGGGGTTTTTCTTGCGTGTTAAGCGAGAATCAAACACTATGTGTTCGAGGATCGACGCGGTATGCTTTTATAGCAGGTCCCTGCCCAAGTCCAGGCCCACTCTCAGGACATCAAGCGGGGGCACGGCTTTGCACGTCACACGGACCCCTTTCACTAATCACGCGACCGACACCCTCTCGCAAGTTCCCCCCTTGTTGGGTGCTCGCCCAACCGCGACGTCACGCCTCGTCACGCTTCCGATAATACCGATATCACGACGGTAGACCCTTCGTAGATTAGCAGGACGTGTACCTTCGAACAGTCGCATCTCGTCGTTCTTAAAATGATCGGTGAACGTGAGTGAGAAAATGAGTGATGTAAAAGTTTAAGTAACATTAGATGAAAAAATACGATATATAATGAATCATCGTGACGCTAAATCGCGATGATTAAATCGACAATATAATATTTGTGAAATCGCTGTAATTTTTATACTTTAGAGAATTACAGCGTTTCGCAAGATTGTGTGGGAGAATTAATTTATGTTGAACAAAGTCGACTTGTTTCTTTGTGCGCGCACTTAATTTCTAAATTAATTCTAAAGTAATTTTCTAATATGATTTTCTAATCAATTTATTTCTTTTTAATTTTATATATTACGTATTACGTTCTACATAATATATTGTGTATATAATATTATTATATATTCTATATATATTACACAATCGATGACACAAACTTTTAAGAGTATCGTCGGCTTTATTGCAAATCGATTGCACATCAATATTACTCAATCTTAACTACAGGTTATAGCTTAGCTGAGCTTTCTTTTTCACATTTTCTATTTAAATACAATTTTCTTTATGTAAGTTAATTATTAATTTATTCAGTAATAAACATTGAATATACAAATATTGAAATCTGGCGAAACAGAAAAGTACTATTATGCGTGTTTCTTCAAAAATAAACTTTTACTACTGACACATATGTGTGTATTAAATTGATATCTTCCCAATGTAATTGTTTATACGTACATTATACGTACATGGAAAAAACACTATGGTAGTTTCACACATAAATCTGATTGTGCCAATCAGATTTAATAGTAAATTAAATTTACTACGAAACATTAAGCTTGTTAAGATATATTAAATTTATATTATGTATTTTCGATATACATATATGTATATATATATATATATATATATATATATATATATATAGATTTACTATTAAATCTCTGGTTGGCACAATCAGATTTATGTGTGAACCTACCATATTGTTTTTTCCGTGTAATTATACGTATATATATTAAACGTAATTGTTTATATATACATATAATATATTATTGTTTATATATACATATATACATATATATATATGTATATATGTATATATATGTATGTATATTGAAAATACATAATATGAATTTAATATATCTTAATAAGCCATATATATTGCAATCATATTATCTTTAATCTGTCGTCACAGTAAATTTATTTTGTTGTTGATAAAATTTATTACTAACTTATTCTCCAATTAAATAATAATTAGCTCTTTTATATACAAGGCAACCTAGTTTACAATCAAACTTTCACAAACATTTATACGCAATTTCATTACAGCATATTAACTTGTAAACAAGTAGTTACATTTTGCAACACATGACTGATCTAGGGGACTTTGAGAACGTTGTCCGGAGAAACTTGAGAGGTAAAATTATAGAACGATGTGGCATGCATATCAACTTGTTTATATTATATACAGGGTGTCCCAGAATGATGGGGACTAAACTCGTGTGCAGATTCCTGGGATCATTTGGAGACGATTTTTCCTCAGCAAAAATGTCGAGATACCAATAATTTTCGCGTTATAAGCGATTGAAAATAAAGGGTTTTTCGCAAACTAAGCCTTGTGGAAATAAACTAATAATAAATTCACATTCTTCAGTTAATTTCAGGTAGAGTTTACTTTAATAGAATTTTAATTTAAGGCTTAGTTACAAATATACATGATGGCAAAAATTGGAAACATGCAAAAAATAATGACTTCCCTCGACATTTTCGCTGAGGAAAAATCGTCTCCAAATGATCCCAGGAATCTGCACACGAATTTAGTCCCCATCATTCTGGGACACCCTATATATATTGAATAATTTATTTTTCATACGTATTACTATGCAATTTGTTTGTCGCAATCGAGCAATCGTAATATGTAAAAATGCAATCGTAATGTTCTTCGAAAAAAAAAGAAAAAAGTTAAAAAAAATAGAATAAGTAAATAAACAAAATGGAAGAGGACGGAATGTATTGGGCAATTGAATAAAAAATAACAGTACAGTTCCTGATTTATCACAAAAGACGTACAGGTCAACCTTTATTAGAAAATAAATAAAAGTGTTGCTGCGAACGACAGAGAAAAATTGGACAAAAGGAAAAACGCTCTCTCTTCTACTGTCTTGCGATGTCTTCTTCAGTATCATAATAGCCGCATGGGAAATTTTTTCGGTGTTGAGACAGAGAAATAAGAAAAAGAAACGGGGAAAAGACGCGGTTGTCCAAGTGTATTTGTGTGAAACGTGTCATATGTATAGCTCTAAGGTAAAAATCAAGTCAAAAATATATTTTTCCTCCTTGAGATTTGTGGCTGCCTTGGTCTGCGATCCGCGAGCGGTCCACGATTTTCAGCTCTTCTGGAAGAGCCTCGAAGAATTCTGATTCTGACGATCCTCGTATGTGTCCTTTACTTCTATTTATTTAAGTCAAAGTGACTTGGAAAAAAAGGTGAGGGAGGGAAGAGAATAGAAAAGATCATATTTATACGTCAACGACGAAATTGTCTGCTGTCATGGATTATTAGGCCTCGGGATGACTACTGGGGTTCAGTGTGGACCGCTTGGAACCGACGGGTTTGACGGACGTCGTGTCGCGCCGGTGATTTTAGGCCCAGCCGTGTCCGTGTCCAGCCTTGACGACGGAGATGGCAGGTTCCGGAGCGGGCACATAATGCTCAACGCCGATGAGATGCGGATGCGGGATGTGCGGAACGTCGTAATGTATTCTGGTGACGTGGTCGTGCGCCTTGATGTTCAGGGGCTTCGGATGCGGAGGTGGAATGGGGGTATGTTGGGGGATGTTAAGCACATGATGATACTCCTGTAGTAAACGATAATATACAATGATATTAATATTATAATAAAATATAATAGTATTAATATAATATATTTAATATTAATACTAATTAATATATTTAATATTATAGTAGTATTAATATATAATAATATAATAGTATATTATTAACAGTATTTTCTAAACACGACTTTGTGAACAATTAAAAACATTTAATGCTCTTAAAAAACATATGTTATGTATATATATTATGTATGTGTGTATTAATGTATACGAATATTGTAAAAGAAATCTATTTGTGCCTAAATCGATTTTATTCAACGAAATGCGATAAATTTCTCTCATGAAAAAATCATGTTTAATTTAAAAGCGCATTATTTTAATAGTAAGTAGCAAAGTAATATTGCGATCAATTAAAACCGACTCAATAATATCACAGTTGACACATAACAATTTAATTCCTATAAAATATAAATGCTAATTTAAAATATATATTTTATCAATAAAATTGATTATTAGCAATTTTGATCTTGAAAAGTTTCTCGCATAAAAACGAATAACTTTGCAAAATTTGTAATAAAACCATATGTAATTAACTTATAATATGATGTAAAAAATAATAACATAAAATAATAAAAAATAATGTAGAATAGTAAGTTTTATAAAAATAAAAAATATTTGTAGAAATATTGAATATAAAATATAAATATTATAGATAAATTTTATATATAAATTTTATAGAAAAAAAAATGTTACTTTTCCAACGAGACTTAACATTATTACAAAATTTCTGCATAATAATTGTGAAAACAAAGATAATTTAGGATGCGTATCATTAACTAAAAGTAACGAGAATTTGAAGGCGGAACAAGCATTACATAAACGACGCTGCACCAATCATTTCGATGCAATTGAGTCGGGATTTCGTCACAGCTTCTTTATAGGTCTCCGATTAAATAGGAAATCCAATTAGCTAACGATCGCGAAAACACGTATATTCCGTTGCCGATTCAGCTGCAATGCCAGGCAAGAAAGACACGCAACTATCGATCAGATCTTACAATGTAACGTAATATTAGAAATCGACCGATCATTGAACGGAAGGGAAGGCGCAATTGGTGACATGACACAAAATCACGGTGCTTACTAGATTTCCCGTTGCACGTCATTCTCCGAAATCCGTAATTACTGATGCAGATTGCTATCAACTGTAATTTCAAGCCACGCTATATAAATATAATCCCATTAATATCATAAAAGTTGCACAGGATTTCAATTTCAATAATAATTATTTAATAATAATGATAATTAAAAATCTTTAGCTTCATTAATTATAATAATATATCTTCACTACTAAAAAATTATTATTTAAAAAAACAAACAAAAATGATAGCACGCGACAAAGAGATGAAGCTGATCTTTTTAGCAAATATTCCGATATACTCTTGCTTATACAATCACGCAATATATTAATTAATTTAATATGTCAAATAAAATAATTTTGAATATATTTTAGCAATAATTCTCTGCTATCATTTTATCCCTTTTTTGACAACTTCGTCTCTCCCTCAATATTTTTCTTCATTATCATTATCCTCTCGGATAAATAAATAATGTATTCGATTTATTTCTGTTATTTCGATTCCCCTGTCAAATTCAGCGGAGACGATTAGGCACATGTCCACCGTGTAATTTAATACAGAATCGATCTCGACGATAATCTCTCCACCATCATTACCTTGCCGTACGATACCGGAGCGGCGACCTTGACGTATTTCGGTGCGGGCGCGACCCAAGGAAAGGGCTCATCGTGCACCACCGGAGCAGCGTGCACCGCAGGAGCCACCCAGGGTTGCACGATCTGAGTGCGTCAAACAGTCTTTCTCTCAATACGATTGGAGAATCGATCGCATGTATTAACACAGCCGGGTGTTACGTGAAGTTACTTTCGCCGCCGAGTACGTCCAAAACTACTCGGTCGCCGGAAGCGAGATAGACGGGGAGTCACTCTAGTACAGCGATCAGCGATGGAGTTTTAAAAAGATGGTGAGTTACACACATACAGAGAGATCGAGAGAATTACGAAGAGCGGAATAAGAATGATGTTTAATGCAGAGACATCGATGAGAGACAAGAATGATAAATGAAGATTAAATAACACTTTGGTCGCTACATGTTTCGATTTGGATTATCGATAGGAATATGGAAAAACCGGGAGTTTTTTTATCGAGAATACAGAATGTCAAAAATGAATGTCGAGATAAAAGAATTAATGCTGTTAGGCGAAATATCAGTCATGTTTGATTGACAACGATGACAATGGCGACGAATTTCTTTCGTAAGATTAATTTGCGAACTGAGAGATTAATAATCTTTGATAAGATAAATGTATAAACTAAAAGTTAAAAAACCTACAAATATTTTGCTTGAAGATGATTGAAGAAGAGTGATTACACATTGGATATCTTGTTAAAGCCCCGAATCGATTCTTACTCGGGTAATGAAGAATGTTTAGTTATTTAAGATGACAGAATCGTCAAAGGTCGCTAAAATATTAATAGTAAATGGATGAAAACTAATGAGAGTTGAATAACTCCATCAAATTCAAGTTTGATTAATCACGATGATTAAATTCAGAGAAGCGAAAGCAACGTCTACAAAGGATTGACATTGTGTTACAATGTTATATTATGCATGTATATATCATATTTCACATATATATATATATATATATATATATATATATACTGTACATATAAAGCATACAAAGAACAAGGATAATATTATATTGCAATAAAAATAATATTTAATATTTATAATATGTGTGAATAGTAATTATTAAGAAAGTACTTACTGGCTCATGATGATATCCAATAAGGCCGGCGCTAGCGGCCGCTACAACGGCGAACAAAACAATCTGTAAGAATACAATAACATATTGCAATTTATAAAATAAAATAATATGTAATAAGTTAACACACGTTCAGTGTTTTGACACGTATTTTAATAAAATAAATATTTATCGTGATATAAAGCGGAGAAAAAGAAATAAATATTATATATAATATTTATAGGCGAGCCGTCCAATTAATAAATTAAATTAAATAAATATTTTATAAAATTTAATTTAATTTAATTTAATAAATATTTTATAATTTTTTTTATATTTGACTGTTGAATGTATTAAGTAAGAAAATTTAGATTGCGAACCGTGCGACAAAAGCAAGTTACGCTTTGTATTATATTACATAAAGCAAGGGTAAATACTGTATAAAGATACTGGATAAATGCTAATACTTGTGCAACGGTATCGCGTAACAGAGAGAATCCTCGGGGAACAATCGCGAGTGAATTATTCCCGCAACGGGTTTCGCGACGGGTCGGCAAACTCTTAACTTCCCGCGTTACATGTACTTGCGCGAGAAGAAACTTACGAAGAACTTCATGGTGTGTGATGATAGTTTTTCTTTGCTCGCTACGCGGGAGAACACTACGTGTTTGAGGGGCAACGCGGTATGCTTTTATAGCGAAACCCTGCCCAGGCCCATGGGGACCCAGGGATGAGGCCGGGGGAAGGCACTCGACGATTGCACCGCTTCGGATGCGGACCCCTTTCACTAGTATATTATCGATCAAACCCTTTCAGGATCCCTTATCGGGAATTCAAGAGCACCAATTAACGACGATCAATTAAGTAACTTCCGGTATCGTCGCAAACACCCTTAAGAATACCGAGGGGCCATCAAAGAAGGATGGGCCACGGGATTCTGTAGACGAAATCTGCATGTCATTAACCTAGTTTGTTGGAAAAAGTAGATTGTTGCTCGCGTCGAAAGATGCGAGTTAAATCACGAGTTAAATCACTCTAGATTCGCTATATCAGCAATTTACAAAATTTAAGTATTTTCTATTTCAAAAAAATTATATTGTGCTTCGCGCAAAGGAAAGTAGATTTATGTAAAGCTAAATTGTAGCGTTCCGCAAGATTTCACGGGCAAAGAGATTTATTGCGTGAAGCTATTAATTTAATTTAAATATGAAAAGATTAAATTACATCAAAAATAAAATTACAAAATTAAATCAAAAAATTAAATTATAAGAAATATATAAAATACTAATCTAATTTAATTTGTAATTTGATAATTTAATTTAAAATATCAAAGCTGAAACACACAAATAAAATTATAAATAACACTCAAAAACATGACTGTATTAAATCTTATAATTTTCTCAAATTTTCAGAGAGAAACTAAAAAAATAAGTTCTATTAAAGATAAAATTTTTTTACGAGGAAAACCAACACATATGTTTGTGTGTATCTACGTGTAAATATTAAAGAGCATTGCAAAATATTATAAAAATAAATAATAGTAATTAGAATATTGATATTATTAGATTATTAATTGTATGTATTAGTATCATTAATATTATTAATTGCAAACGCAATTTTTAATTGTGTAATTCAAGTGTTTTCAATTATGTAATTTAATTTTTGATATAATTTTAAATTTATAATAATCACAAATCTGTCTAATTTGCGTGCTACTACTTTATTAATATTCAAATACGTTTTTATTGTTTTATTTCAAAATAAGTTGCTATTTCAAAATACAGGTTGCTATATAAAAGATTTATTGCGCTAATAAATTATACAAGCCCAACCTCCAACGCCGCATCACAATCGTCTTAACGAGCATTGTCGATCGATCACCTTAGATTCACGGATCACAATCGTGATGTATATTGATCACAATTGAAGAATACGTTAAATCATAGGACTCGTAAAGTGTCCGGCGTATGTGTTGAGCGTACAAGTTGATGGAACAACTCTGATTAGGATGTAACACGCAGTGTCGAGGAAAATGCGGCATGGGAAAATGTCGGAGCACGTTTTTGCAGCTTGCGTAAAAGGGACATAGGCTTTGTGTGTCTAATGTAAAACAATCGTCTCTCTATCTCGCTATCACGCGCTGTAATTTCATCAAATAAGAAGATAATAAGCGTGTAACAACGCAATCGCGCGCTACAACTCCCTGAAAATAGAAAATACGGTCATCATCTACCTTTCTCAGTTGATTTTTCCCGCGACAGTGGATTAACGTTTATGGAATTTACTGTCGATTAAGGCAAATTTGGCAGAGAAACACAAAATGAATTTCCGCAGCGCGATTTTTGCGTCGCTGTCGAAATTATGCAATATTCGCAGTTATGAAATATGCACTCGATATACGTATTTTGTAGAAGAAACGACGTGTGAAAATGATGGCGTAATATCGATAAAAAAGACGAGAGAATTGATTTTTTACAATCGCAGCTCAAAAAGACGCGTCGTTTCGGTGATAAATCTTTTTTTTTCGGCGATGTGAAATCTTTCCGATTAATATTTTTAATTAATTTGTAACATTCGATATCGTATATTAATTTCGCAATAGCGAAGTCTGCTATTTCTTCAATTTCTCGCCTCTCTAGTTTCATTAATTGACAATATAGTCCTATTTTATTTTATTATACGCGTGGATTAATTTTGCAATCTATGCTTTTTTCCATCAACTCTTTGTGCGGAGGAAAACCGTGCGATCTTTTTCCTCTGTTCTAGTCTCATTCGTTTCGCTCGAATCGTGTTGAAACCGCTATTTTATCCTGAGAAGTACATGCGCATTCCGCTAATATAATAGATATTATTATTACCGTGTGGACTAGATAACAAGCGTAATATTACGAATAAGATAGCTTTTTTAATTGAGGAACTTCTTATACGAATCGATCTTTCAATATTTAGCAGTTCTAGCAATTCTCCCTCCGTGCGTCATTCACCCTCGGGTCTAATAAACGCACATTTAACGAGCGACGTTAATTTCGCAACTAACAGTAGCCAGCCAGAGGTGGTTATAGCCATGAACGCATTTACTTCTGGGTCACATCGGAGAGTACATCTATCTATCTCTCTCTCTCCCTCCGTAAAAGCGTAGTAATGATTTTCGCGAGTGCGAATATCGTTGTTTCCCGAACGATATGGAAGTGAACGCCCGCGTGTTTCTTCGTCGTCGACCGCGCTTTTTTTTATTTCAGACCGATTAGCAATTACCAAGACGGTATATATAAGATCGACGCAGCTATAAGAGAGCGATGGTATTTTGCGCAACCACTTGCGATCCGTTATATTTCTCCCGCGAGTGTACCTTCGCGTTGGAGAACAACCCTGGTCTCACCGCGGACATTAATACCCTACGCGATGTTGAACGCGCGCGGTAGAATCACGCGCGTTGCAAAATCTGGAAAGTTTAACGATTCCAATTATTTTGTAACGCCTCGCGCTCGCGTTGATTTTGAATCAGAACAGATTCAGGATAAAGGGAGAGAGCGAGAAAGAAAATTAAAGAGAGAGAGAGGGAATAAAGGAGCGAGTTGGTGCAGGGAGCGCGCGAGAAATACTAATGCGTTATATCACGCAGTGGTGCCTGAAAAAGAATTTACATACAAGACCTTTATAAACAATACTTTATAATTTATAAGATTCTATGAAATTTAAGACACATCAAATTGGAAGAGAAAGAGAGAGAGAGAGAGAGAGAGAGAGAGAGAGAGAGAGAGAGAGAGAGAGAGAAAACATTATTACTTATCAACTTGATTAATATTAATTAATTTATTAATATTATTCATGTTTGTATATATGATAATATGAGAGAAAAACATCAATAAAGCACAACAAAAAATTCTAATATATAATGATATAAACAAATATATATCGCTCATTTGCTGCAACAATGACATAACTCAAAAATTGTAATTTTTCAGAAGACACGATTTAATAATAGTATATATAGCAATCTTTCTCCCTGTACAAAAATTTTTAATGTCATTGTTGCAGCAAATAAGCGATATGTATTTTTAATAAATATATATATCTCTATTTTTAACATATATATATATATATACTTATATGTATATATCTTATATTATATATATATATTGTATTATATATATTTTTAAAATTATCTAAAATTTGAGATTATGTAAAAATATATACTTGTATATAAATACTTGTAATATAAATGGTTTTTGGACATAAAAAATTCAAAAATGCAGATTAGCTCGCCTATGCATATCACTACACCGCAGCTCGAATGCACTTTCCCCCGCAGGGAAGCACATTGCTGTAATTCGCGCATCGTTGCACTCGATAAACCGATCTCCGGCACGTGAACAAAGCAGCTTCTGCCTGTAATACATAATACATTAATCGGAGATCGCGCGGCTATGTCATATGTTAATCTTTTGCCGTTCATTTTTTTAAATTTTTTATTTTACATAAAAATAAAATTCTGTGCTCGTTTGAATAAAATCATATATCGTAAGAGAATATCAAAATAGAAGAATATAATTTAGAAAGATTTAATTTAGAAATTATTTTGGAATAACAATTGTCACATTTCGGACATATCATCTTTTTCTCCTAAAGGGTTCCTTAATTCGTTTAAATAAAAAGCTCTTTCCGATATTCTAAAAACGAACATAGTAACTTTACAAAATAAGTAAAATTTCAAAGCTCTTACGACATGCCATTAAAAATTATCAGCGTTTTCGTGACTCCAGCTTTCACAATGTTGCTAAATTATTTTAAAAAAAGATCTCCCACACATCGAGATGTCGAAATGTCCTTGAACTATCGTAATTATCTGTTTTCGTTCATTATCTCCTTTTGCGCGCTGAGTCGAGACACAATCGCGAAAACGCAATAGGCTCGCCAGAGCCGACGTAAACGCTAAATAAAGTGGATGTTGCAATTAGCGGTTAATAAGCGCACGAATCATCGCGAGGTGAATCATCTATCGGAGTCATGATTTACGCGCATCTGACCGTGAAAATCAAGAATCAAACGGACGCAACAAGAGGAGAATCGCTGAATCGTAGATCATTTCAGGATCTCTCTATCGCGGATATAATCTCGATGTATTGATATTCAAATCTCGCTCGTTATTAATGATTGCATTTACGTAACACGTTGCATTGTATTCATGACAGAATTTGATTGTTCCATTGGGAGGAGCGGAGAAGCGATTTCGCAAAACGCGAAAATATTCGCGGATAATTACCGACGAGAAAATCATTTAGGCAAGTGAGATTCTTTATGTAAGGAGATATTGCATAAGGAACTTTCGTCGAAAAAAATCGCGATATATAAAGATCTAGGATTCAATTTATTAGGGTATTGAGCTTTCACTTAAATGAATTCATATCGTGCGTGATTCGAATTTATACAACAGAGAGAAAATGTATATACATATGCAGACGTAAAATTTTTTCGATTCTTCGATAAAAAGAAAAATTAATTAATACGCGATACTTATATTACCTAAGTTTCCCGTATCTATATACGTGAAAAATGTAAAATATCAAATATCGCATAATTTTAACTAATTTAACTAATATTACATAAATTTAACTTTTGATTTGAGAAAAACCAATATAGCGAAACTCTTTCTCTTAACATAACTCGTTTTATATACGTAAACTCTTTAAAGAAATTAGATAATAATAAAAAAACCTATAAAAATAATAAATACACAGAAAACAATTCTGAATAACACTAAAAGAGAAAATGAGGCGATTAAAGTCGTTTAAATTAATGAAGCATGATAAAAATACTCTGTACACACATACAAAGAATGAATGTAGAATATCCAACAAAAAGAAATCGGCAAGATTATTGTTTTAAAAAAGTCATAATATCATTGAAATTTCAGAGAAACATCTTAAACATTAAACTATATATTGATATATTGATATATATATATATATATATATATATATATATAATTGGCAAAAATTACAAATATATATAAATTAAGAATTAATAATCGTGAATTAATAATTATAAATGTGTGTGATAATAATTAGATATAAAATACATGTAAATAATAATTATTACTCTTCGTTCACTATTTATTACGTTATTACCATATATTACGTTCGTTACTTTTAACAAAGATCTCATGTTCCGGCTGTGAAGTCGTGTATACAAAGTGTTCCAATATTTTTACGTTAAAGGCAGAGGAAATGACAGTCATTAAAAAAATTGCCAGGTGCGCTGAATCTGCGATCTTGACGATCGACTTGAATGCTGATCGATGACGCCTCGTTTTCATCAAACGAGCAATGTCGACGACGATCAGTTTTTATGTCCGCCAAGTCAAGTGCTCTACATTTCCATCCAAGGGCGGGATGATCGTTAGAAGAATCTTATTCATTCAATATATATCTAGTTTCAATCTCTCAATTTTTTATTTTTAGTCTAAGTTTTATAATATATATATGTATATATACATACATACATTTTACATGTTTGTGTGTGTATGTACAATGCATGGAGAAAATAGGTAGTTCCCTAAATATTTTTAATTAAATATTGTATTATTACAAGTCCATTATCTTTCTAAATTCAAACAAAAATATTATAATTATTTATTAAATAATTGAATTGATGATATAATTATTTTTAAATGTTGATTTGACTTTCAATAAACACATGTAGAAATTGATTGGATCAAAAACCAATTACACGATAAATGCGTGTGTGTATGATACGATTATCAAGGCAATTTACTAGCAAAGGTATATAATTCCCTTGTATAAATGGCAGAAATATTTTTCTAAGAAAATATAAAATGAAATAATGATAGTATATAATCTTAGAAACTGATTTTCTGATCATTCGGTTCTCCCCATCTACTTCCTCCGTTTCAAACCGTCGGCATTCGACAACATTTTCACGAACATAATTAAATAATTAAAACTTGACCAGGCCCGGGGGCCGTAGCCCCCCGAGGACGGCTTAGAAGTTTTACTTTCTAGGCGAGAGCGACGTTGTCGTTTGCTCGCGTTCCTCGCAGATATGGGAATCCGTGTAGCCGCCGGGAATTGTGGCGCAATTGCCATCCTTGGACGCGAATCTAGAGCAACGTGCTCCAGTGTGCTTGACGTGCTGGAAACTGACCTGACCTATCAGCTTGAGGAAGACGGTAAAACTCGCGATTCGATCGATCGCGAGATTGCAGAATTTTTATCAGAAAATGCAGACACCAAAAAAATTACAGATTACCAAATTTTTATCATTTATATTATTTAGATATTTTTATATTAAAATATGGACATTTTTCTATATTTATATATTGTTAAAGTATTATTAAGCAATATATGTATGTAATATATTTCGAAAGATTTTTTGTCATCAAATATTTTTATGATTATCCCTACAATGGTCATAATATATAATGAAATCGTGTAAGACACGCGCTTGTCGGTCCATTCTCGGATGATGAGAGCGATAAATCCTCGCCTTGAATACACTGAGAATGTCCGAACAAAAGAAATCTGCGGAATGATGATGTTATTTGTAAGCAGAGTAAATCAACAAGTAAATTAAATTAATCTAGTAAATTATACATAATTTTATCCGATTTTTCATTAAGTTAAAGACAGTAACAATAAACAAATACAGGACAGTCTGAAATTTAAATAAAACGAGCGCGAATCAAGCTTGTTTTAAATAATACATAATTAATAATCTATAAAGATTGATTTTTATCTCTTGTATAAAAAACTTTTCCCATTTATACAATTATAATTACAAGTCCATTAAATTGTAGATTATTATACTGATTGTGAGAATTATTAAATAAATAAAAAATAAAATATCATATTCAATTTTACAAAAAATTTATATTTATTTTATATATTAATTATAATACTATCAGAATCTTCTAGATTATTAATTTGCTTTTTTACGAATTGTATACAACTCAAGTAGAATTTAATGCATCTTATTATAAATTTATTTAATTCAGAATGCTTACAAGTAAACCTCGGAGAACGTCAGACGCCGATTTTTTTCAAATTTTTTACAATTGTTTCTCATGTCAAAATATAAAGAAATCTGTCATTATTTTTAAATCAAATTGATTTTTTCATTTCTTTTTGAAATTTTTTAATTTTGTGCAAATAAACGACTTTACACATGTTTAAACATTTCTTATTTTTTAAGAGAAAATCTATCCGATTTGAATGTTGCAAAATAAATTTCTAATTCATAATCGGCGACCTCAAAACCTGCACATCATGTTTTTTTTCAACTTTTCTTTACAGATCCACTTATATGGAAATAGGGAAGAAGAATTTCGAAGGATAGTTACTATCCTCAAAATAGCTTAGTACTCTAGGAAGAAAACAGATAAATTATTATTTAATGTTCTATATGTGTGCCGAGTTTCAAAAAATCGGATAGATTTATTCCTGAAAAATAAATGTCTTAAACTAAAGGTGTAAAGTCATATATTCGCGCAAAATTAAAAAATTTCAAAAAAATCAATTTGAGCTAAAAACAATGACGTATTTCTTTATATTCTGACATAAGAAACAATTGTAAAAAATTTGAAAAATATTAGTCTGACGTCTGACATTCCCCGAGGTTTACTTGTTAGCAATGATTTTGAGATCGACAAACATGGAATTGATGCTTCGTACACGTGTGAAATAATACAGTTCTCTATGTGATGAAATGGGTGGTGCTATCCAATACCCTTCACTCGCAAGCACTTCGGATTGCGCTGCGCAAATGACAACGATTTATTGCCAGCGCTATTCACTCCGCAAAGAAATGTTACCGTATCGTGCAATTTATTCATGTTCCACAATAAAAAATACGAGAACCAGTAAAATGTAAACCTGACCTATTTCAGTTAACATAAAAATATAAAGAGAACGAATAAAAAAAATTTAATATTCCATTTTCTTTCTTTCTCTCTCTCTCTCTCTCTCTCTCTCTCTCTCTCTGTCTCTCTCTCTATACATATATATGTATATATGTATATATATATGTATATATATATATATATATATATCTTTGACCAAAAGTGTAAAGCATCCATTTTTAATTGCAGCAACAATTAAACAAAATAAAGTGAAATAAAAAAAATAATTGTCAATATTGAATTTCTTAAATTAAACGTTAAATTATATATATATATATATATATATATATATGTATAACAATAATAAAAAATAATAATTAATACTTGTATAAATAAAGCAATATTAAAATTGAATATTTATTTAGATATAATAATTAAATTTTAGATGATAAAATTCCTGTTTTTAGGGAATATAAAAGTATTTAAAATTCTTAGATATGTGTGTGTATATACATATACAATATATAATCAATAATTAGAAATAATATAATTTAGTTCTTTCATAAATATATTAGAAAATTCTTGACTTATTGTAACAAATCCAGAGAAATATGAATATATATATATATAAATTTTATTTTAATTTTATAATTAATTCTCTGATTTTTATAATTTAATTTTATATAGCCAGCAACTACATATGCATATATATGTTTTTTGTCTATATCACATATCAAAAAGCCGCTTTTGGATATTAAATAAATAAATAAATGCAAAAGCTAAAAATAAAAGTGCTATTTGAATCGAAAATGCACAACCGAGCGTACGAAATATACATATATCATAGTTTCTGCGGAAGTGATCAGTCTCGCATTTTCTGTAAAAAAAAAGCCTCATCGGTGCGAAACGCGCGTTACGAGGAATGTATATATAAGCCGAATATATATAAGAGCTGAAACTACACAAGCTGGACACATGTGCAAGACATACATACACACGCACGGACTTTCATCGCGAAAGCGTGGCACGTCGTCGATCGAAATAAGATTGTATTACCGTATCCCGGAAGAAAACGGGTGGTTACCGCAACCAGAAGCGTCGTAAAACGCATTAAATAGTTCGTAACTAAATTACATACATATAATAGGTCTCCCTCTCTCGATGCCTAATATATCCGAAAGCGCTCTGCACATGCATATTCATACATTTTCTACATTCGAAAATTTTTGCCCGATACGCGAAAGGATAAGAACTCGCGAACTCTGTAATCACACATCCTGTCGAGTGCTTTGCAAGTTATTAATTTTTATTGCTCGCCGCCTAATTGGCAATGGGATATGTAACGATATGTTTAATCATATAACGTATGTATAATTAGCGATGTTGTTTGTACGATTGTGTAAGAAAAATAATCATTGATTCGATGAATTTCTTTGAAAAGTTAAGCAACTATGTTCCAAAAAGCTGGGCAGGCAAATGATAGATAATAAAAGATCTTCGTTTTATACAAGGTTTTTAATTATATTTATATTAAAAGATATAATTATATTAATATAAAGAAATAATTATATTAAAAGATATAATTTTAAAAAATATTAAAGATTTGGAGAAAATATGGATACATCGAAAACGCTTTTCTATTAATTTACTTAGAAAATAGTTGCGAGATTTTAATGCCAGATATCGAATCATGTGACAATATTTTTCTCAATGTATCAATTATTGTAAAAAAAGAGTTATATAATACTTTTTTTTATAACAGCTCGCACTGAAAAGTTTTAGAACGTTTCACCAGCGATCTCGCTAATGTTGGTTTTATACATGATTTATCGCCTTTTTCCTGGCAAAACGCGAGATCGACGGCGTGTACGCTATGAAATATCGTGCAAAAAAGAGGCATTAATCACTAACGTTAATCACTAACGTTCCAAAACGTTCCATATTCGAGGCAGAAATTTTCACATTACGAAGAAAATATATAATATCGGTAAAAAATAATTTTTTACCTTAAACCTTTCACAGTATCTAACAAGTTTGAAACAAACATCAAATTATTAGATATTTAATAATAATTTTAATAATTAAATTATTAAAACCTCTGAGAGTATAATTTATATTTAATATTATTAATTTATATTAATTTTTTATATCAATTAATTTATATTTAATATAAATTTATTTATATATTTATGATAATTGCAATGTTTTATCTCAGAAAAATATCTCTTCGTTAAAAAAATATTTTTAATATTAATTTTTGATTATAAAATTCTTTATATTATCATTACGATCTTTAACATTATATTATTATTAAAAATGTAAACACATGTTTTTGACAGCTGGCGACATCTGTCGTCAGCATCAATTCAATAGTCGATGTCGACAGAGGTTTCGACTAGAGTGCATCTGAGAGTACATCTTCCGCATCGTACAAGTGCATCCTATAAATGGCCGTCGTGAAAAAAAACAGCGTGATTGCAACAACAATACGAATACGTTTCTAAATTCGGCCTTTCGCAAATTCCCCGGTCGTCGTGTGTGCGTGAAAAAAAAAATTTCTGATGTTGTCGATGGACGGCAATAGCATCAGCAACAACATCCGCTATGAGGTTAAATCCGTCAACCATCTCGTTAATTTAAAAAAAAATTGACAGGGGCATAGAATGAGCTATTCCGAAATGACCTTGAGGACCTCGTACGGCGAAAGCGCGAAATTCAAGTTTCAGGCTTACCAATAGAAAAAAAAAGAAAAATAAATAAATAAAATTATCCCACAGATGCAACTGAAATATATTGATCATTTATCAATATAAATATGAAAAATATCCAAATTTATCCGTGATGCTGCTATATTATATGCTTTATTTAAATACTCTTTATGTATTAAATTTTTTTTCTTCTAAAACGAATTTATATATATTTTATTTTTAATATAGAAAAGTATATAGCTAAAAGATATGTTTTTATAATAGTTTATAATAATATCTTACAATGTTACACATACACATTTTTAATATTTTATGTTGCTCATTATATTTAATGAATAATATAAATAATATTGTCGTATATTAACATTGCAGGACCTCAAAAGGGTAAAACAAGAAAGCCGAGAGAGATGTGAAGAATATGTAGGAGAATCTTTAGGTTTAGGTAGACCTATAGAATGGACTTACACAATGAGAAGGCATATGCAAGTAATAATTAAACACAATTTATAATATATTTCTAGAACAAAGATTAAATTTTATCAGCATATTCTGCTAATTTTAATTGATAAAAAACATCATGCAAATACAAATTTGCAAAAACGTTTACTTTTTGACTTTTATATAGCTGTAAAATTTATAAAAAAAAAATAACGTATGGTTAAATTTGTCATTTCTCTTACTTTTACTAAAAAGAGAGAAAGAAAGAGAGAATATTACTATAATTAAATCTATTGCGCATCACACAGGAGGTGGTACCTGGTGTATTTCTTGGCCCATATAGTGCTGCCAGTCGTTCCAATTTACAATCTTTGCTGGATAATAGAATAACACATATAATTTGCATCAGACAAGCTATTGAGGCAAATCTTATAAAGCCCAACTTTCCGCATAACTTCAAGTACGTAGAATCTTAATCATATATTATAGTAATAAGTTATTGATAAAATTATTTAACGCACACACAAAAGAGAATTACACAAATTTTGAAAATCTATTGAAACCTGTGTGATTCTTTATATTTTATTTTTTATATTCTCAGTTATTAATTTTATTAATAAAATCTTAATATTCTTATATTATTTTCTGATCTCGCTATATAATCTTCATATCTTATATTTATTTTTTAGTATTATTAAGATCTTATTAAGATATTTAATTAATTTAAAATTAATATTCTTAG
This sequence comes from Prenolepis imparis, assembly GCF_030444845.1. Classification (NCBI taxonomy): domain Eukaryota; kingdom Metazoa; phylum Arthropoda; class Insecta; order Hymenoptera; family Formicidae; genus Prenolepis; species Prenolepis imparis. The sequence continues at coordinate 2,487,273 of NW_028141159.1, forward strand.
TTCTCTCCCCCTTTTTAATTTTTAATGTAGTTTTATATTATAGAATTTTTTTATTTCCTTTAATCATTACATTTTGTATATAATTTACTATATCTTTTAAAGATATCTAGTTTTGGACATTGCCGATACGGCGACAGAAAATATCATTCAACATTTCAAGAAGGTAAAGGTATTCATTGACGAAAGTTTGAATTCAAACGGACGGGTTTTGGTTCATGGAAATGCTGGCATTTCGAGATCTGCCGCATTGGTTTTGGCGTACGTTATGGAAACATATGGACTTTCTCAAGTGTAAGTTTTTTTTTATAATCTATACATTATATCATTCAAAATCTAAAGCTATCTAAAAATTTTAAATATAAAATTATATGAAACTTATAATTGAAAAATATAGAAATATTTTAGCTCATATTCTACTCTTTGACCAATAGTGTAAAAAATTTATTTCATGAATTACTTTATAATTAATTTTTGTTTGCACTGAAATTGCAATAAATCAGTATTTTCATAAATCAGTAAACAATAAATCCTTGTAATGTTTATTACAGGGAAGCATACTTAGTAGTGCAGCAGCGAAGATTCTGTATAAATCCAAACGATGGCTTTATGATGCAACTAAGAGAGTACGAGCCTATCTATAAAGCCGAGCAGATGTTGAAACATAGTCAACAAAGTTGGGAAGGTCAACATAGGAAACGAACGATCTATCAAATGGATGCAAATAATCAACAAGAAAGGACTGGAGATGTGACTAACAGTTGATAATAATTTACAGCAGGGAGGAGGGAGACCAAAGTTACCAATATTTGTATTTAATCAAACTGACAAAATTTACTTTTCATTTTAACCGCGCTTTATGCAATCATTTTCCTTTTCTATTCTTTTAAAAATCGTAAGTGTATGTATAGTATCTAAAAAAAAAGTAAAATTTGGAGCTAAATGCGAAGACCAATATTTTCAGTATTTTAATCACAATAACTAACATTTGATGACAGCTTAATCGAATTGATTAACTATTAAATTATTTTACGAAATAAATTAAACATATTTCGTGTAGTTTTTTCACTTCTGATGTCATAATTTTATGGCTGTAATGTATTAATGTAAAGTTTCAAGATAGTCCTAGAATGAATTATCTTAACTATTATAAACTTTAGATCTAATATAGAAAACATCTAATAAAAATCTGAGAAATAAAATAAATCTAATAAAACAGATATCCAAAAGATTAATATATCAGAATAACATTTAATATTCTTTTTTGTTTATGGAGATCCTCAATTATTTGTAACTATTGTTGAAAAAAATGACATTTGGAAAATATATACATGTATATTATAAAAATTATATTTTTTTAAAACTTCATTTTGTTATTATTTACTTTCTTTATAGACGCATTTTGACACGATATTTGAGTTTAAACAATATGTTATATAGAAATATTTTATTCTGAAGTCACAAACTTACCTTTAGTAAAGTAAGTTTCTTTCATTTTTTTTTGAAACAGTGTTCTTTGAATTACTTAATTTTGGCTGGAAACTCGATGCATATTATTTTCTCTTTTTTCTCGTTCACGAGCTCCCACATAATATCCACGTTCAGCTAAAGAAGAGGTAATAAAAGATTACATTTTTAAATATTAAAAAAAATTTAATTTATTTATATTAGAAAATACTTTAATGACTAAATTAATACATTACATTTAATAAATTACGGATTTAAGAAATCATATAAATTGTTGGTTTATTAAGATAAAATTTATTAACGTACGAAAAAAATATATATATAGAGTAAACTTAAATATATAAAGCAAATCTAAATTAGATAAAATTCAAAATTAGATCCAAAAAAATATAAAAAAATAAATATGAATTTTAAATGCCAATTACCTTAGGAAATTGTTTCTGCACGAACAATGAGGTTGTGTATTGATACTTTTGATCCTTGTGCAGAGGACACTGGATTCCAGCATTAGGGTCCTGGCATACGTCAGGTTTGTCTAAAGGAAAAGGTACTGGGATGTCAAGCAATACGCCATATACTTGTACGTTGACATCCGCGATGTCTTGGTCTGCAAATAAAATGTGCGAATAGTCGCTATATGAATAGATAACACTATTATAGAAGTAATAAAATATATGACTATTAATATTAATATTAATATTAATATTTTTATTAAAAATCTAAAATAATATATATATCTACATAAATTAAGTTATATTATTTAACACACACTATAAATTTAATGTTTTATTTATATGAACACATAAATTGAACGATTGATTTTTCAAATATAATTTTCTTCTAATTTTACTTACTCGGTGTAAAGTTGATAGATATCGATGCGTTAGTACCGCGCACTAAAGCGCATCTTGCATCAGACGCTTGACATCCCGAGACCGATACTTCCGTAAAAGTGCCCAATGTTGAACCTGGAATAGAATGGAGAAAAATAAATATAAATTATATCAAAGTCCAAATATGTTTATATAGTGAAAAAATATATCACAGATATAATATGAAGTTTATGAAGTGTAATATGATAGTATGAAGAAATATATCACAGATAAAATATGATAGTATGATAATATAAAGTTGATATTGATAAATATGTCACAAACCTATTGAGCAACAAAATATTAAATATATTTTTAAAATATTACATATATTAAAAGACACATAGAGAAAAAAAGAGAGACGTATTTTCTTTCTTTGCAATAAAATCATTTAATTTTATATGTAAATTTATATATAAAATAATTATATAAAAAAAATAATACAATAAATCTTTATATTAAATCGAATTATAATCAATACGTTATCGATAATAAAATATTCTATAATAAAATTTCAAGAAATTTATTTATATTTATCACTAACGATATATAAGAAAAATCCCAGAAATATGTATATATGTTTACATATATTATTAAAATTTCAACAAGCTTAATTACACAACTTCCGGTATGGAAGTGTCTTTAAAGAAATTTCTTAAATAAATAATTCCTACCCAGATAGCACAGCGAATTCGAGAAGAATTCTTTTTGAACACCTGAATTCTGAAATGAAGTCTTTTTCTAACCCATTTCTGTGCCAAAAGAACTCTTAAGAGTTCGAAAGAAATTCATTTTGTATGTCACCAATTCTGAGTTCTTTTTTAAATACATATATATAAAATTCATTTTATGTTCCATAAGAATTCGCAATTTATTGAATCCTTTTTGAACTCATTTCGAACAGATTACGTGAATTCTTAAAGAATTAGGAAAAGTGAATTCTTTTTGAACTCATAATGATCATTTCCCAGTAAACACAAAGTAAAAGTAAGATAACATCAATGTTATAATTTCCCACTCAACAATGTAACTGTTATGTACAAGGCATGTTATATTGCAGTTACATTGTTGAGTAGGAAATTATAACATTAATGTTATGTTACTTTTATTTTGTGTTTACTGGGTTGTGCTATCTGGGTAGTTCTGCTGACACTAACATCAAACTTTGTCATTCTTTATTCTTTTTTATCTGAAACGATAACTCAATCATCGCATAAGACGGGTAATATGCATGTATTTATCATAAATATTTTTCAGTAAAAATAGCACAAGAATGAATTACATGTCTGTAATGTATACATATCTTCATTTTGACAAATCGTGCACATATATCGAATAGATAATGTAATCGCGGGAAGTGAGTTTTTCGAAAGTAAATAAGACAAGACAAAATGCGATGCATGACTTTGAAAAGAAAAATTGTATAATTTATTTTACAAAGAAGGTTGTTAGAAATTATAATAAATAAAAAATACATTTTTTATTGTCTTTTGTAAAAATGAAAAGTTGTTTACATTTCCGTCTTTAAAATAAAATAGAGATAAATATGTACATAAAATATGAGAAATATGAGAAATAAATGTAAAAAATTTTGAAATTAAACTTACTGAAACAAAGAAACATGATACATAAATATAAAACATAAAATTTTTAAATAAAAATAGCAATGACGATTCTCTCGTAATTAGCATTTACCTTAATCGAAGAGAACTTAATTATTTCCTACGACAAATATACAAATAAAAATAACAGACGCGTTTATAACAAAATAGATGCGTGTATACGTTGTCATAAAAAAAAAGCTATAAAAATCATTGACGCATTCTACTTTTATTGTTAAGTATTTATATATGTGCTTATCTGTCTCTTATTGTAATCTGAACTCACTGAAATTAGATCTATCACTTCCACGTTATACTTCCACGTCTCTGCTCTATTTGCATTCATACAGACGTGCACTAATAAAAGGACTTTGGAAGGCAAATAAAAAAAATAAATTCTAAGAATAGTATAACTAAAATGAATGAGAGAGAACCTCTTAAAAGTATCTTTCTTTCTTCGAATGGAATCTTCGAATTCTTTATCTCATTCGAGATGTACGTACAGTGTTGTGCTTAGATGATTTTAAAATTAGCTAGATAAAGATGAGATAAAAATATGTAAATTCATTGTTAGATAAGATGAAGATAATTTTGTTTTAAATATATCTAGATAAAAGATAAAATTATATGACGATTCATCTAAATAACTTCCAGATAATATTATTTTTAAAATCGCTTATGTAAACAGTTAAAAAATGTAAATAAATAAAAATGTAATGTAAAATAAAAAAAATGGAAATTATAAAAGAGATATAAAAATATATTCATAAGTTTTTATTTATAAGTTTTTATCGTTTACTGCTCAAGTTCTACTACTTAAAATATTTTCATGTGCTATGAAACTCTAAATCAAATTATCTGAATATTATTTTAGATCATTTAGTAAAGATAACACTTTTTTTTATCTAAGATGCAGATATAGATAATACATTTTTAAATTATCTATATAAAGATAAGATAACGCCAAAATTTCATCTAGATGATCATCTATATAATTTTATTTAGATAACAGCAAACACTGCGTACGTAGTATATAAAATTTTTATGATTTTAAACGATATATGATAACATATTTATGAAAAATGTTGTACACCTTCCTTTTTATCATATTATATAATTACGATGACTCTACGATAATACTTATAATTGCGATGTTAATTAACATATATATCGTGTTATTTGCATATCTCTCTCGATAATTTTTCTATCAAGGTTTTAAGATATTCTAAATGTGCAACAAATATAATAGCCTAAAAGTATACTACAATATATACTCTTATTATTAAAAGGCCGCAATTGTCATTAATATATCAAAACTGTAACAAAATAATTTTAATTTCATTTCTTACGGATGATTTACATTCGGTAATCCGGTAATCCGGTTTCAAATTTTTCCTACCAAAGTTTTTATGATTTCCAAAATCAGTATGATCAAATATGCAGCGCCCTTGTCCCTTCTCTTAAGAATATTGTCAAAGTTTTTGTAAAATGCACACATATGTGCGTATATATGTAACTCACCACAATTCTTGAAGATGACGGCGAGACAAGACGCAGCACAACACAGAACGCATAAAAGTGCAAACACGACGCTCGCCAATTGTCTCATGTTGCTTACAAATCTAGGCCGACGTTGCTGCTTGTACGACTTCCGCGCTATTAACGACATCGCATCGCTGTAAAGCGTTATATACAAAGCGCGCCGCATTCATCACCAACAGCGAATCGAGCGCCTCCGATCTCATTTCTGTCACTATGTGATACCAACCGAGCTGCTGCCGGAAATGAACAATTTTCGCGCGATCAAACAGATACTCTTTTCCTTATTCTTTTTTAACAATTTATTTTCTTCACGTCGATGTTCTTTACTTTATTTTTAGTATCTTATTTTTTAGAGAATAAAATCTTCTTTGAAATTATATATCCTAATTATATAAATATATTTAACACACACATATGGCAAGATATTATATTCGGGATATCTTAATTCTTATAATCTTTTGAATATATATATATATGCTGTATAGGGGATGAAAAATAAAAACGGCGCTATATTCAGAAATAAATAATAATAAAATGTTATTTTTTTGACAAATTGCATAAAAGATAAAACGTGTCTTATGTTATTTATTTCTGTAACGCTACAATATTAATAAGTATGGTGTACATATTTTAAAAGTTTTCCTACATATATTAAAATATTTTATTTTACAGAAACCTCTCTCTCTCTCTCTCTGCCATTTATTATCGACATGTGTTGGAAACATGACGGAATTTACTGTATAAATAAAGCTGATAACGTGTTCACTCTTCAACATTAGAGCCAATAATTCATCATAGTTGCCGTAAAAATGTCAGCTATGTTTTATTTAACCTTCACCGGAAATTTTACACATATTATCTTCTCATCTTTTTCATTTCTAAACTCCCACATAACATCAACACTCAACTAAAAAGTAGAAAAAATAAGCGCGTTATTATATTGACACAACAAAAAAAAAAATATTTTTATAGATAAGAGGATTCATTAAAATAAAACAAAACAAAAATATGAGAAAATGGAAAATAAAATTTTAAAAAATATAAATAGATTGAGAATGATATATATCAACATTGAAATTTCATGCATATATACCGTTGGAGTTTTCTTGTCCAAGAAGAACTTGGTTTTGTATTCAACTTCCTGATCCTTTTTCAAAGGACAATTAATCCCGGAATCCGGGTCCGTGCATATCTCAGGTTTTTCTAAAGGGAAAGGCACAGGCACATCGAGTAATATGCCAAATGCACGTGCTTCAATTGTCGAAATATCCACACCTACAAAAAAAATTTAATTAGATTTCTATATTAGCACTCAAAAAATTCGAAATCAAATTATTAGTGATATTATGTTTTTTAATTACAATTTTAAATCTGTTTTCTAAATAAAACCCAGCATATTTTAATATACAGCATTTAATACTATACTTTTCTGCAACGTAAAATTTGCAAAAATTTGCAAAAATGTATGATATGAGATACAATTTTTTTACTAACTTGGTGTAAATTTCATGGACACTTGTATATCATTTTCACGCGTCATTGAGCATTTTTCTTCGGACAACTCACAGCTTGAAATCGATATCTCGTTGAATTTACCCACCTCCGAGCCTGGAATTGATTTAAAATAATTTCAATATAAATAATTTTAATATTTATAATATATTTATTATAAATATTTATTATAAATATATTATTTTATACATTATTAATATTACAAATAAGTATGTATCATAAGTATTTATCTAATTGAATAAATATATGCTCTGCATAAACACGTCGCGTGAAGGCGTTTGCTAATGTATCGATAATTTGCTATACAATTATACCTTATTACAGCAAATAATAGTGTAACAATTACACCTTGTAATACACAATAACAGGTAAACTGTGGTTTGATTACGCATAATCTAACAAACACGCAAGATGCTATGTAATTAAATGACTTTCCGTCTAATGTTGCTAATAGCTTCCGATGTTACATCCTTAATTAAGAGAATCTTCAATGTAAATGATTCTTCTATAATTGATGGTTAAAAAGCAAAGTAAATTGATAATACACGTTATTAATGATAGAAATCTTCATGCAATTTTTATAAAATTCTTATATATCTATGAAATTAAAATAATTTAATTATTTTTTTTTTTTGAAAAATAATTTTAATTATAATAGTCACATTATTAAAAGCAATAAAATACAATATATTTTTGTTTTGTCAATTTTAAAGCTCAAATATACTTATATATATTATATATATATATATATATATATATATATATATACACAAAAGTTATTAAAAATCTTATCGTATAGACATAACGATGATGTATGCAAACAGTATTTGATAATTATTTAAATAATCTTTATGAGCACTTCCTGAACAAATAAAAAAAGATTAAGTTAACAAAATTAAACTAATATAATATATAATTATATAAAATATTCCAAAATCATATGTTAATTATTAATTCATAAAGTAATTTAGACACAATTTTTCCTTAAATAATATAATAGATAAAATTATTTATTTTTCCAATGTTCGTACTTTTTCTAACATTGAATATTTATATAGCTTTGTTTATTACATTTTAAATTAAAATTTTATTAAAGTATTCACTTTTCTAAAGCTCAATTTGCTAAAATTCCTCTATTTTACATAATTAATTAGACGAAAATTAAAAATGTGTTGGTATTTTAGTTCAGAAAAAGTTGGTTTCAAATTCAAGAAAAAAAAGAACATAATTCTGGTACAATACTTTATAAATATATATAATACATACATAAAAATAAGATATTGGTGTCTTCTTAATAATTAATCATTAAAATATAAAAAATATAATAATACAAAATTAAATAATAATTAAATAATAGCAAAAAATCAAACATTATTTTACATATTCTAATAATAGTTGATGATATTCTTGCACAAACAAAATATTTAGAAATTATTAAAATGCAAATAACTTACCACAATCCTCGAAAACGAAAGCGAGAGAAGATACTATGCAGCACAGGACGCACAATAGCGAAAAAGCAATATCTTTTCGTGTCATGTTGCTTCTACGACTTCCACGTGAATATTAATGTATCCGCGTGAGATTCGCGCGTCTAATTTATAAGATCGCGCGCTTATCTAACGCGAAAACACAATATCTCATTACAATTAATGATAGTGAGATTATTGATGTGTATAGTTCCAAATGAATGTGGGCTTCATACCACTTATAGCAATTTCAAAATGTTATATCAAATCATATATTATCAAAATGCATATCAAAGATTTACAATAACATTTACAATAACAAGAATGTAAATATAAAAGATCAAATATATATCTTTTTCGATATAAAATTAAAACTATATTTGTAAGTATATATAAAAGAGATGTAAGTCTGAAAAAGGATACACAAGTTTAAATTATAAATTCATATGTTAAATGTATTTTTTTTCTATTATAATATTATAGTATATTATATTTTAAAAAATATTATTTTTTATTATAATATGAAATACTTTTATAGAAGTATTTTAGAAATAAGCAAAATTTTCATTTTAATATTTGAAAATTTTACAACGCGTGATAGAAATATATATATATTAATTCAACTCTAATTTTTAGATAAAAAATAATTTTGAAAAAAGAATCATTGTGCTTTTTTAATAAGAGAGACGCGAGATTTCGTCGCAGTTGTTTGAATCGTTTCCCGCGCGTTTTATTACAACATCGCAGCGCCCCGATAGTGCCAGCATCAGTCGTGAGGAAGTGACGTCCGTACAGCGCATCATCCACGTAGCGTTTCGAGTACTCGCGCAAAGTATTCCGTAGCGACCCGTTGACAGTTCACTTCGTGCAACGTACTCGAGTAACGTGTAACGTAAGTATCGCGTCTCTCTCTCTCCTACTTATAATTTTTTCTTTCCTCATTCTGGTACAAATTTTATTTCTTTCTCGCGAAATACTGCTGCTGTGCTACAATTTCCTATGAAAGACATTTCTGACAAATCACATAACCCAAATCTTATTTACCTTAGTAAAGTGCAAAATTGTGATTTCTATATATATATATATATATGTTGAGTAAAATATTTTTGGTGCACCGTATTGCGTGATATAAATTTGATGACGTTTTATAAAATAGCTCAATATTGTTCACATACACATATATAGGTATAAAAATTCATAACCTACATTTTGCTTAATTTGTCAAAGTACAAAGTTAAGCATTTTTAAATTCGTATTAAGTAAAATATTTTTACTTAATATAACAAATAAAATATATATTTAATACTTAACACATTAATATTTAATACAACAAATAAAATATATTTAATATAAAATAAATATTTTTGTACCGCATAGTGACATAATGTGATAGTATTATAATAATGTTATAAACAATATAGTTAATACATACATATATTATTTAAGAGTTTAGAATGTTCCTAAAAATTCAATGTTTCGAATATCTATATTACTTGATAAATTGGGCGTACGTAATTGTTTTTTTTAATAAATCCTATTTTTGTACAGATTCTCAATCACTATGGATCAAATTAAGAAGCTCACCGAGCCCGGTCGCCAGTTCGCCAAGGACAGTATTCGGCTTGTCAAAAGATGCACCAAGCCAGATCGCAAAGGTAATTTGTAATTTTGATTATCCTACATATAAACGTAAAATATATATTTCATATTTCTAACTTGCGCTTGTATGTGTTGCAGAGTTCCAGAAGATTGCTATTGCCACTGCGATTGGCTTCTGTATAATGGGCTTCATAGGATTCTTTGTTAAATTAATTCATATTCCAATCAACAACATCATTGTGTAAGTCTTTACAATATTGGTATATCTTTGTTTAATCATTAATATAAATTTATATTTAAATATATCCATTTTATATTTTCTTTCAGAGGCTCATAAATTACATCCCTGAGATTCTTGTTACTTTTAAGAAGATTATTGTTAAGATTCCATAAGACTACTTCCGTTGTTGTATGTCCCTTTATTCTTATTTATAACACAAAAATGTGTTTACTCTGTACTGAATTGATTTGGCAAGTGAGATAAATGAGAGAGATGTGTGCATAATATTAATGAATTTTATAATAAAACAGTAATTTAAAATCACCTATCTTTCTCTTTATTAATCATTTTTCCCAAAAATAAGAAAAAAAAATAAAAATCAAGAAAATATCTAAAATATAATTATAATATTTTTGTTTCAAAGTAAATATAATCGATACTTTTGATTTTTCTGTTTTATATTATTTTTTATCATTAGAAAATTTCAAATTTAATTCAAATTTAATTTTCAAATCTAAATTTTGAATAAAATATTAACATATATAAGAGAGGATTCTAAAAGTTTAGGTTTTTTTTTAGTATTAAAGGCATTTTTATTTAAAGAATAAAATTTTTGTCAGGTTACAACGATAAAATTTTATCGGCCGTTTTTTCCACCTCGCTCGCACAATCAGTGTATTAATCAGAATAATTTGCAGGAAAAACGGCCATAATGCATGGAGAACCAGCCAGGTACTGAGTAATATATGTAGAAGATATAATAACGCCAATTCTCTTTGTTAGTGAAAATCTGGCAAGTTTATTTTACTAATTTGCAGCTTTGTTTCAAGAAATGACGCTTACTTTCTAAAAGAAAAAATTTCTTGATTGTTTGCTGATAAAAAAAAAAGGAGACGAGTTTTTAGATACTAGAAGCCACATTATCTGGGATCTTAGCACTGGCAGTATTCAAATAACAAAAAGGATTATGTATTTAGAATCACGGAGGTTGCGTACAATGTAAATTTACGATTTAAATACAGCGTAAATTTATTGAAGCGCTTTTAACGGATTCTTTAACATATTTTCTTTTGATACATTAACTTAATATTATTTCAAAATTAAATATCTCGATCTGACACATTTTTAATCAGTTGAAAATTAAACTATTAAATACTCTGTTCTGGCAACTTAATAAAAATTCTATAAAAAAGAGGGTAAATAATCCTATAGCACCATTCACACGTGTCGCTGTGTGTTATGTGATACCGGCATGATTGCCATATTTTCGCGATATTACACACAAGTTATACTGGGATTTTACTTAATTTTGTAAATTCCGTATACTATCGTAGGGAAGAGAATGGAAAAACGCGAAAGACTTAATCCCGCTTTGCTTTGCTCGCAAAGCGCTAGGAAAATCTTACGGTTTTATTAATCTGATGGCAACACTCCGAAGAGGGAAAGGTATTTAGTTTGCGATTTTGTAAGCGTTTGTTTCGTTAATTAAAAATTATAGCATTTCGCTAAAGATCAAACTAACTTCCATAAAAAATTACGTGAAAAATCTTATAAGCATAGCCCAAAGTGCGTTTGCCAAAATAAAAAACAAAATGAGAATGAGATCATCAAAGAATTCATCGATTCAAAATCTAAAATTATTATGAGGTTCAACAAAAATTAAAATTTCTGTTTTAATTATATAGGAGATAAATATATTTCAAAAATTAAAATTTCTCTTTCTTTGATTTTAAAAGTATCAAATTCAAATCTTCTAAAAAAAAACTTGATGTCTCTCTCTCTCTCTCTCTCTTTCTCTCTCAGCAAATTTGTGACAATTATTATATTTATTGCAGAGTGAGTTATATATATTATATTATTGTACTTGCTCACAGTTCTCTTTGGCATTATTTTGTTTTTCTTTCTATCTTCTTTACGTAATAATCTTTCATATAAACATTGAAATTGATTGTGAGTTCAATACCAGATAATGTTAACCGCAGTAAAAGCTCATATTGCAAACGCACTAAGGGAGGGTAACAAATTGAGGTATATTCGTTAGGCACGTAATTCTCTGCTCTTCAGAGTCTAACATTTAATAATCGTCATGTAATTAAGTGTTCGTTAACTGTTAACAGTATATAGGCTTATTTATGCGATCGTTTTTTGCGTATGTATATATGTAATATATATATATATATATATATATTTACAAAGTGTCTCAAATATGCTAAATCACTATTTTTACGAAAAATTATTTTTCAACTCTCTTATATAATTAATAAGTGATTTGTAATAACATAAAATCTTTTTAAAATAAAAATTTTACATGCTTTACTTGATACATTTCTTGCACTTATATAACTGCACGATTGGATAATGATACGCCATCTTTGAGACACCTTATATACATATATATATTCATATATTTATATAATATATATGTTTGTATAAAATATATGTGCGTACGTACATAATATTAAATATCATTCGTGTTATTCGTAATTATAAGTATCCTTTGAACGCATGTTATCAACTTTGATAATCAATATCAATGACAAATTTACTTACACCGGGATACTCTCTTTGTCTCACTGTTTCACGAATCCGAGACACGCACTTCGCAAATAATTAAAGAGCTTATGCTCAAAATATACCGAATTCTTTTTTATAATAAACGTAAATTGAGATTGTGCTTATTTTTTTATATTTTGTAACTTTTCCACAACTTTAATAACATATTATTTATAAGAAAAATATATAATTTATATATAAAAAAATTTTTTAATATTTAATAAAATTTTTAAAGACAGTTTAAAAATAAATATTCTTTTCAATGACCAAATGTTCAACGCGCTGTGTCTCGGTTCTCGCTTATTATTTAATGACGGAATATATCTTTTAGCAATGCTCGCTCGCCTCGCTAACTTTTTTCATTGGCGCGACAATCGTAAAAAAGAGGTAAAGAAAGAAAATAATATATTCGTCAAATAGCAAAGACTTTTAAAATTTCGTCTACTAAGGTATAAAAACGTATTTCTTTTTAATTAAGTATAACTCAAATTATAATTTCGTTTTGAGAATTAATAATCGCGAAATGAGTAAAATTAAGAATATTCTTTGAATAATTTGAGAATTTTAATCATGAAAATCAGAAAATTAATGATATAATTAAAATTAATAATATACCTATGTTTAATTCACAAATAATTTTTAATAAAGAAAAAAAAATAAAAGAATTCTTTATTAAATATTCTAAATAATTTTTTAAATAATTTTCGTAGAGTTACGAGAGAGCATCACTAGACGTATAGTCCGTTCTTCTATCTTACATTATCGATTATATTATTAATAAGGCCTTAAGAATGTCACAGTACGGTTATTACGAAGGAATGTCTTCAAGCGTTCTCTACGTCGAACGTTTTTTCGAGTATAACGAGAGCTCATTCGAAAAAGAGGAAGAAAAACAAATGAAATGAAAAAAGGGGAGAGAAAGATCGGTGAACGATGAGGAAGACGAAAGATAAAAATCATTGTTCGCGTTTATAATATAATAATCGACTTACAAACTACGGACTTTTACGACCGAGAGAGACTAACGAAGAGAAGCACGGATTGCTTGTTTCGAAGAAAAATTAAAGTTTAAATTAAAAATATTAAATTTCAAAAATAGGAAATCAAAATTCCTTTTTACAGTTCTGCAATATCTTGGAATGCATATATAATCTTGCTTTCGCCATTACGACACCAACCATTTTTTCATTCATTAAGATATATTACTCAAAACATAACATCTAATAAAAAAATAAAATTTTATGTAATATATTGTATACATATATATATATATGTATAATTAAAATAAATTGTAGAATAATAACAGAGAATTGATGTAAATAATATAAAATATAGAATTTTTTTCTATTTTAAATATCAGAATATTTTTTTCAGACTTTTCCTCGAGAACTCTTAGTTTTCAAATCATAATTGAAATATTGTATTACTATCTTCAAAAAATATTGATGAAGATACAACAGCAAAAATATAGAAAAAATTAAATAACATTCAACAGCCACAAAATTAAATTCTGTTTATATAAAGATTCATCTTTATTAACACTGATTAACTTTTATATAGTTTTCAATCTCTTTTAATTTTATCATTTACACATTTGTAAAACTATAGAGCAACAAGAATATATCTATACTTTTAATTTAATAGAAGAATTTGTTCTTCAAATCTCTCAGATATCTTTCCAAATTTTCATTTAAGCACAGTTAGGGCCAATTAATATTGAAAAAACCAAATTGTAATACTAGCTTCTTTTCGTACCTTCATCGAATCTTCAAAAAATGATTATGTCAGTTACACTTTCCGAGCTTCTCAACGATCCTCTCTCCTTTAAAAGGAAACGGCGAAGAAAAACGATATTCGCCATTTCGCTAAACCGTGCAACCAGCGTCCGACGTCGTCGGCACGAATGGGCTAGCCTGCCGGTAGAAATCGGTCTCGTATTCCTCGACCTTCACCGGATAGTCGGTCACGCAGTTCTGCGGCTGATTTAGGGCCGGTGGAGGTTGCTGCTGTTGCACGAAGTTGTCCTGATAGCTGGGCAACTGAAGGGGCTCGGCGTACTGCTGGAAAGACGTTGTGTCCACACCCTGCTTCAAGCAGGTTGGGCTGTGGAGACTCAACATATCGACCAGCCTGCGCCTCTGAGTCTCCAGTTCTTGGATCTGGGACTTCAGATCGTGATTTTGCGTCTCGAGGATCTCGGACTCCTGCACGAGGATTACCGTTTTCTCCCGCTTCTTCAGCCGGCACTTGGTCGCCGCGATCTTGTTGCGCTCGCGTCGCCGTCGTCGTCGCTCCTCGTCCTCCGGTGTCAGCTGCAAACGACAAGGAATGTGTTCTGCATTTTTTTTTTTTTTTTTCGATCTTGACGTCTTCTGCCTTTCGTGAGAGAGGAAGGAAATTTCTTGGATATCTTCGTTTTTTTTTTTTGTCACTAGGAAATTTTCTATTTATTCCGATTCTTCGGATTCGAAATCATCTTCGATGTCCTGAGGTTTGGAAATGTTGAAAGGAAGCCTTAAAAAAAAGTTCGGAAATACTTTTGGATCTTGGCAATTTGGTAAAAGATTCTGCATTTTCGTTTTCTATTTTCTTTTAGGATCTTCTTTTAGGAGTAAGAGGAAATTTCTTGGATCTTCTCAATTTTCTTGATGTTAGGAAATATTAATACGACCGATTGCTTTCACAGAATAATCCAATCTTTAAGTTCGTCTACATATTTCAATTTTTATTTTAAAGCTTTCGAAACTGTAATTCCAATCGACATAAATCATGTATTCCGTAAAACTCCATCTGTTTCCCGCTGAATAAAAATGACCAATAAGCCATTTGAGAAAGGATGTTAATCGTTCACAATTCGTTGCACTTTCACGCGCATTAGCAAGAATTCATATAAAGGTGTTAATCAATGCTTCACCTAAAGCTTGGCTCGATCTTTATATAGCGACAGAAAATATGTGAGTAATATTTTTTCAATTTTTGCATTTTCAAAACTTTTAAGCAAAGTTTTGAATTAAAATTATTTCTCATTTAGCTTCTAACAATAAGTAAAAAAAAATATATTTTAAAATTATAAATATTACATTATACATTATAAATTATATTGTTATAATTATATTATAAAAATATATATATATATAATTATATTATATAAATTATATTATATTATTAATTATATTATAAAATTTCGAGTTACGCAACTTTAGAATAAAAAATACCCGCAAAATCTCGACTGAAACTTTTGTCGTTAAGACAAAGTTTCAATATTTTATTCCAGGGAGAGAACAAAATTCGTATTTTATTTTAAAAAGATTTTACTCCGTCTAATAAAAAACCTAATAACACGTTCTATCTTTAAAATAATTCTTTCTGATTGAATAAAGCACATGCGTCGAAGAAATAAAATTAATTAATTCCCGTTTGAATTTTTGCTTTTAAGACATATGGTTTTATTTTATTCATTTTTTTTTATTTATATATCATGAGATATATATTTTTTTGCCTTGACATTTCTCACCTATAATAAATTTCATTGCAATATCTGAAGTCGTTTACGAAATTTCCAATGTACGGAATTCTCTAAAGAATAATTTATTTTGACATTACACGCGCTTATGTTATTCAAAAATAAAATATATCATGACAATGAATTTTCAATTAGTACAAAATTTTAATAAATCATGTATATTCACTAGATATTTTATCTTGTAAAATTATGTATACTTATTATTATCATTCTATGTATTTTCAATAATGTTAGTAACATTAAATCTGCTTAAAAATAAAAAAAAATAGGTAGGACAAAATAGAGAAATAAAAATATCTTTTAAAATAAAATTGAAAACACATGTCTTACGATTACAAATGAGCGATTCACAGAGATTAAGATACGAGCGCGTTATTTCTTCGAGTTTTGAGATTCTGCTAATTTTAGCAGCGTGCACTTCGAATCGTAAACACAAACGATCCTGCGCGTAGCATGCAAATTCGCGAATACCGAAACTATCGAAACAGCCCGCCGGCGTCTGTCGGAATTAATCTATTCGCGCACGCGAATAGTCGCAACGGCAGTCAAGGACACAAGAAAGGATCGAAAGGATTCGACGTCTGGGATCGAAAGATCGTCTCCAAACTCCATCGCTAGGAGACTGTCAAGAGAGATATGGAACTGTGTAGATATTCATTCAGTGCAACTGTCCTTTTTAGCTACAATTTCCATATTTCTTTCGTTCAAAATGATGTCAATATCATTAACTGAGTAATTATTATGACATTTTATAAAATTTTCAAAAAAATAAGTTATCAACTCTCGAGAATTTCTCGTAATTCTTAATATAATTAATTAATTATTAAATTAACGTAAAAAATTATGAAAAATTGTCAAAAAATCTTACAAGGGATTAAGAACGAAACGGTATCAACTTTTACTTTCGCACAAAATGTACGTAAAGTTGGCTCGTCTCGGAAAAAAATAATAAAATTTCAAAATTTACTTACGCTAATCTTGTTGTTGCCGATTTCGTCCTCCTCCTCGTCGTCGGCGCCGCTGCCGTCCTCTTTCTTCGTCTTCTTATTGCCGTCATCGCCACTACCATTCGCCCGCCTCTTCGTCTGCAGCGTCAGCTTCAGCCCTACCCAAAGCAATTTAATTGATTCTCATTGATTAACTTCGTTCCCAGATACATCGACAAGGCGTTCATAAGAAGATCGCGAATCCATTGGGAGTTCTCAAAGACGTGATTAGAAATTACACGCTATGTGTGAGAGAGAAGGGAGATGATGTCCTCTCTCTTACTATTTTATTAAAATATGAAAATAAGATATATATTATTTGAATTATAAACTCTCGTATTTCTCGTTTAAAATCCAATTTAATTTTAATTTTAATTTTAATATATTTATTTTAATTTAATTTAAAAAAATAAAATTTGATTCGTATTTATCAAAAATATTATAAACAATGTTATCAATTTTAAAAGTAACTATATTGTGTAAATATGTAAATATAAGAATCGAGAAATGTTATTCATTTATAAAAGATAAAAAGATCGATATAGATTATGTATGTAACACAAGATAAGTAATCATATTTTATTTCGCATATATATGTCTTATCATTATAGAGATAGATTGTAGACTTCCGCCGGAGAGTAGACTTGAAAAAATAACGCACAATATATTACTGCCATAGAAAATGACAGTGATCGTTAACATTTCCACGGTATGTACAAGGACATTCTCGTAACCTTCGTGGAACTAAATTGCGATAATTAGAAGAATTTTTTATGTCAGAGCTCACACGACATACAATCCGTTATCAAAGCGTTACTCTACGCAAATTCTACATTCGAGAATCAACTCAATTTCAACTAATTAATTTGATGATTAGTATAACAGATCGATGCGATCTGGGCAAACAAAACCGCCAAAGTAATTACGATAACAATCCTCTCTTCTGCAATTGTATACATATATACGTATATAGAGATATATGTATATATATGTATACACGTGCGCATATATTGCGTAACTCGTAATTTGAAAGGAACAGGATTCGCGATTTAATGCGTTGCTATGTACTACACGGAGTGAACGCAAGAGTGAAATAGAAAGAGAGAAAAAAAGAGAAGAGAGAGAGAGAGAGAGAGAGAGAGAGAGAGAGAGAGAGAGAACGCATTTATTACTGCGGAATGAACATCTAACAGTGTCATTCACTGATATTCGTTAAATGTAGATAAAGTGGATGAAATAATTTCACTCAGATTTGATCTAGATTCTTTCTCCCTCTCTCTTCTCGTGCAATTCATGTTTTAAGAGAAATGTCGCGATTATATACATATATTCCTCACACAATCTAAAATTTATATCTGTAATTATATATAAAAAATATATAAAGATAAAAAGAGACATTAGATTTGTAAAAAATAGAGATACATAAAAAAATTAATTATTATTAATATATATTATTTGTTATATGTATTAAATCAAATTATTATTATTAAATATCTTCATTATGAAAAACTGTACATAATAATTTAAATTGTTTAATAAATATACAGATATCATATTATTTTATTTTACATTACTCAATCTTCAAGAAATCTTCCGGTAACAAATCCTTAACATGTTGTAGAAATAAAACCTTTCAGAATTATTCGAAGATCTCTTGCGATGTATTTACAATTTCTTAATCTTTCGAGAAGAGTATTCTTATTCATTCATGATTTTCTTTCATAAAATTGACACCTTGATATCTTTATCGCTTATTATGTAAAGGAAAGTCGCGATTTTGTTTTCAAATTTATGAAGAGAAATTCTCTGCAAAAGACCCCGCACACTTATTCTTATGTAAAAAGCAGCTTCAGTCAAATTGCCTGATTTTTACATATGTTGTTGCTTTCATGATTCTGAACAAGTCTCAATGGGCACAATCTTTGAAAACCTTTTCTTTAGTGTTACATAGGTTTAGAGTGGTCCGATCGAACATCACAGAAGAGAGAATTTTATGAAAAAGCTTTAATGCTTTGTGCGAAAAAGTATCCAAAATGACCTATTTGAAGCTGTTTCTAAGTTCTGATAAGAGGTGTTTATAGAAAAGTGTTTATAGAAAAAGAGCAAAGACACGCACGTTATTGTGACATACTCGATCATTCCAAATCAATGTAATGAAATCACTTAATGAACAGATTTTCAAAGATTGTGCCTATTGAGACTTGATCAGAATCATGAAAACAACAACATGCAAGGATCAGGCAATTCGACGGAAGCCGGTTTTCACATAAGAAGTATGCGAGGTCCTTTCACTCGTAAAGATACAACTTTATACGTCCATAGATCTATTTACGCGGCACAGTATGACAGTCATGCGTGTCATCTACTCACCTTCCTTGATGAGCTGACTACAGGTGTGCTGGACGCTAGGTGGGCTCGGTTCGCCGCTACTAGTCGAGTCCGTACGATCCCTCATGCCCCTCTCGTTACCGCTGCCGTAGCCCTCGAAGGGATTGGTCATGGCGATCAGCGAGTTTACGATTTCCGGTGTCCTTGGCGTGACCTCGGCAGCAGCCGTCGTGACACCGAGAAGACCCATAGCCCCGGTCGGACTGGGATTCACGTTCACGTTCAGATTGTACATGGTTTACGCCAGGCTTTCACCATTTATCTAACCTGGAAACACGAGCAGAGAGGTCATTGCGTGAAACAAGCTAAGGTAATTAAGCCTGAAAGCGCGCTAAGTGTAATTGGATGTTTCGAGGATAAATTTAGTTTTTTTTTTTTTTTTTTTTTTTTTTTAATTTTAGTTTTAATAAATTGATTAAGTAAAGTTGTCAATATGAAAAATATTGAAATAATTAAAGATTGATTAGGAATAAAACGCGTTGCATTTGGCATCATTATATTTATTTCAGTCTAACTGAAATTAATGAAGGATATTAAATAAAATGTTTCAAACATAAATTTAATAAATTTTCAATTTCAATAAATCCAAATAATAAAAAAATTGAAAAAAAATTGTGATATAAAGATAGAAAAAAATGAAAAATAAACTTACAATTAAAAAAGAGAATAAAATATCAGAATATAATAGAGTGATAAAGGAAATTTGACTAGTATTTGCCTTTATTACGATTGAAACGAATCCAACATACATATATACATTATTGAAACAATGTAACTATAAAAGAAAGTAAAAAATAAAGGAGAAAGAGATTGATATAAAAATCATCGCAAACGAGCCTAAAATTTTTGAGCATTCCAGTGTGGCCTATAATTATAAGTCGAGAGGAGACCCGCGCGAGTTCTCGAAATAAATTATTCTGCGAAAACCGCAATCAAGGATGTCGTCCGTTCTCTATCGCTTCACTCTGACTTGTCTTTCCGGAATTCCCAAGAAAGATTGGCGCGAATCTCGTTATACTGTATTGCACGAAATGTCCGCAAAGTAACGTGATTTTGAGACAATATCGCAAAAATGAATAATATCAGAAAAATTGCAATCTTATTTCGTGCATTATCGAAAAATTCATACATCCTGACCATTTCATTCAAGCACCAATTAGTGAATTTGTTACAATTGTAAGAGTAATTTTTTGTCTCATTAAATATTATTTTTCCTTAGTTATATAAGTATAATCAATTGTTATTTTATAATTATAATTTATTTTATATTATATTTTAGTTAGATTTATGTTACGATTATGTGATCATAATTAATATAATTATTTTCATTCTCGTAATTTCCTGATCAAAATTCGCTGTTTTCATGTCTATATTTTGAAGGAATATCGTCGCACATTATATATAATTACAACCTTACTTTTATTAAAATAAAAAATCGAAGATTATGAATAAAGATTATCTTTATCACTTTGATTGGAATTTCCTGATGGTATAAAGATAACTTTCATCCAAACATTATATCTTAAATATCTTATTATCATACTTCATAAATAAACATTAAAATTACACTTATATATATTTATTTTTGTCCTTTTTCCTGGTAGAAAATAATAGTATCATAGTTATGTCGAAAATTGCTAATCGTTATCGATGCGATCGCGACCTTCGCGATCTATCAATGATCGATGCACCCGCCCACGAATCGATTTGATTCAACACCTGTACAATTAAACTGCCGATAACGAGACATGGAAAGACAATTTCGTCCAATTTCTCAACCAATTTTGAAAATTCTATTAATTTCGTTGAATATAATCGCAACTCATATTTTTTTTTTTAATAATTTAAGAAATTAATATTATAATATATATCTTAAATTATTAATTTAAAAAATTAATATTTTTTACATTTATCACTCTTTAATGCTCGTTTAATATTAAAAAATTATAATTATTAACTAAGTTTTCTAACAAGTAAAACTAAAAAGTAATAAGCATTTGTTTTTTTTCTTTCAAATAGATTTCTTTAAAGCATTTCTCTTTAAAATAAATTATGTATAAATGCGATTGTAATTAATATTTATAAAATAATATTTGTAAAATGATTGTGATAAATAATATAAAAATTATAAATTATATATACAAATTATGTGTATGTAATCATATTTTTCAAGTATTTATTTCTCTTAAATAGGATTTTAAAGTTTTACATATACGCATACCGTATTTCTTTCAATATTATACTTCCGACAGCAGTTATGCTGAAAAACGAACCGTTTCTCTGTCTGGTCGTATTTGGCTGGTCTCTGGTGAACGCATCTATCAAAATTATACTTGACAGGGATTGACAACCTTTTAGTTCTCACTTGTTCGTTTGCTTGCCCACCCACAGTGAGTTTTCTCGCCACCTTTTTCAGCGCCGGATACACCGAGTATTCATTATATTTCGATATTTTTACGAGCACGGACCACTAATGAGAGTTATTACGTAATCCGTATGTTTCGATGATAAAAATCTAAAGGAGTATTATCTGCAAATTTAGATTGCCATTCCAAATTATAAAGATTCACTCGTGCGTCGGACGCGTCCGCGTACGGTCGTGTGAACGTGCGATGGATGAGTGTGTGAGTAAGAGTGAGCTCCCTGTCGGAAATTCCTCACTATACTCTTCATTAGAGTCCACTTTTGAGTACCTCATGACATATTATTTCACTTTGTCTACTTAGTGGGGTATCAATCGGGGGGCTCACGGCTTTTTGCGCTGCGTGCGTCAGTATGTAGAGTCCACATTATAATTTATTGTATTAAATTTACTGAAGAAGGTCCAAAGAAAGGACCGAAACGTTTAGATTTAATAAATTTGTTATTCCAACAAGTTTGTTTTTAGTATTTGCGTACCTACACCCTACTCGTGGCTCCATATAGCTTCCTTCTGAATTTGTAAATTATAAAGAGTTTTTAATTCAATATTTCATGTACTAAAAGTTTTTAGTATATTTTTAGATTCTATATTAAAGAGTTTTTAATATCTCTTAAAAATAAAATTTAAATTCTGACGTTAAATCGTGCATATTGATACATAATGTTACACATTATTTATAAATTTGTTTTTTATTTATTTATAATTGTAAAATATTTTTTTATAAATTTTATCAATTAAATAGTGTAAATATAATAACATAAAGTAATAATAATATATTTTTTTTTAAATATATGTATACCTATATAATACATATATTGTGAATTTGATATAATATTTGTAATTGCGCTCGACTCGCGGGATTCAAGAGATTGATTTCAATTACTATCAATTTTCGTATTTAATAATGATTCGTTGCCCCGTCACTTTCACGGTCTCTCTCGGTCTTATAAATCATTGATTAACCTTATCCTAACAGATAGAGGTAATGAATCGTTGATCACTGACTTCGAACGGAGATATACTGATCGTGAATAAATTTAAATCCTACTTATACTCTTAAGTATTGAGAGATCCTTACGTATCGATTACATGCAAGAAATTTGCTATCATGACAGAATTCCACTTTGTTCGTATTTCGCAACAGGTTCTTTAAAAAGGATATTATATAAAAGAAATATAATAAAAAGAATCCCGATTTCATGATTACGAACAAAAATTTCCGATTTATTATTGCAAAACTACTTTGTCTAAAGTTTCACAGAAAGAAAATATTACTTATTCAAATAGTATATAAATAATTTTGCACAAGCAATGAATTTCTAATGACAACACAGAGAGGATTTTCTCTTAGAATTTATCCTGAAAATCATGGTAATTGTGGGACAATATGGTATGGAAAGAATTTTGAGAATTTGTTTGATTAATTTTACTATGCAGTTTAGTAAAATTAATCAAACATGTTTTACATTTTATTGTGATAGATATTATTATTTTTATTGTGATAAATATTAATCAGAGAAATTCTCATAAAATTCTTTCCATACCATACTGTCCCACGATTACCATGATTTTCAGGATAAATTCTAAGAGAAAATTCTCTCAGTGAATGAGTAGGCACAACTGTTCGTAAATAATCAACATTTTTAAAGATATATATTTGAAAAATATGTGTTCTTTATAATTCTCTTTAAATGGCTTTTATAACATTAAATTATATTAAAATTTATTATTATATTAAAATATATTATGTATGTGAGAGGATGTGTTTAAAAATTTATTAAAACTTAAAACAATCTATGAATTTGTTATAAGAAATGTGAATTTATAATTTCTCGCTGAATTATATAATGCGATTCAATTAATGCTCACACATGTACCTCTTTTCAGCATCTTTAATACTCTCAACATTCTCTCTTTCTCTCTTTTTCTTTACATCTCGCGCTTCTCTATATCCTCGCGTCTTCCACTTCGCTTCGACCTCAATTCGCTACATTCCTCTCAATCGCGCTGGTACTCGTGTAACGCTGTTTTATCTCCGTAAATAAATCATTAAAGATATTATTAAGAGATACATATTTTCTCCGAATCGTGAACATGTGGTGATCTCGCGATGTAGCTCGTCATATCGCGCTTGCTGACAATTCTCTTGGAAAGGATTCTCAGCTTCCTACCGGGCTATTCTGTCGCTTTTGTAGCAATCGATTTCACTTAAATAAACACATGTATTTAGCGTTGATACTCTAATATACAATAATATGTAATAATATAATATGCAATATATGATGTAACTGAATTAAAATTTATTTTCACTCTATATTTTTATTGATTTCTTAAAATTGAATGAAAAGAAGAGAGGAAAACGAAAAGAATATTATAAATTAATTAATAAAAATAGCATTTTGAAAAGAATTAGCACTATCTCTTCGAAAATCTAGATTAAAATCTAAAATTATCTGAATAGAATTTTCGAATAAAAATTGATGCTTATCACATTCTTATAATAATGAATTGCGGGAAAAATTAAAAAAAGATTCAATGACGGTTTCAAAAATTTCAACGGTTGAATCTTTTAGAGGACATAAAACTTTTTAACTATAGCAATCGCGGAGTTACTTAATCGCAGAGAAGGAGAATCGCTCTCTTCCCTTTCGCTCTCTGCATGCTGGTATTTCGTAAGAATTTTATCATTCCGTATTCGGACGGGCCTAAATGCCCTTGCAACTCCTTCTCTTTCTCCTCCTTCTTGGCCTTCTACAGTACCTCCTTCTTCCACCTCCGCCTTTTTCTTCTGCTCGCGAGTAAAAAAAAAAAGAAAGAAAATAAGAGGACGAAAAAGAAGGAACGACTTCCTCAGGCCTGAGAGATTTCGGGGTCCGTATATGCGCGTGACAAAGGGTCCCCTCGGTAACATACCCAATGACCTATATGTGCCGAGATGGAAGACGTGGGATGTGCTCGAAACGAACAAGAGCTCGAGCAAACATTTTGGTGTTTTCTCTTTCTCTTTTCTCCTTTAATAGAGGTCAAAATCAGATATGGCGATTTTTTAATATAATGTACTCCTTTAATTTTTCAATTAACAATAAAACTATTAAAAAGCTAAAATAAAAATTTCTAATTTGAATTTTTAATATATACATTCCAAAAAGATATATTTTGAATATAAATACATATATTAAATATTTTAAATAAATGTTATGTATGTATATGTACAGTACCGGCCAAAATTATATCACCTTTGATTTTTTCAGCATAACTTGTTTTAAAGTACACGAATCTCTATCAAATCATAACATGTTTTGAAGGTTGGTATAACATTGAATTATAATTCAATATATGTTATACCGTCCTTCAAAATATGTTATGATTCGTGTAGAGATCCGTGCACTTTAAAACAAGTTATGCTGAAAAAATCAAAAGGTGATATAATTTTGGCCGGTACTGTATGTATGCGTATATGTATTTGTGTATATAATTTTGATATTATTTATAAATATCTTTAAATAATCTTAAATACTTTAGATAATGTGTTGACATTAATTAATATTAACATAAGTATTTTAGAAGAATTAGAAGAATTTTAATAATAATCGAATCTCAAATGTGTCTTTAGTAGTTTTAGAATTTCTTAACAAAAAAATAATAAAAATAATTATTTTCGCTATAAAAATAAAAAGTGATTTTTTTAAGGGAGATACGAAAATAATGAGCATATGTCGCGACTAGCAACTGAATGATAGTCTAACACCAAATATTAATTTTAGTCGCAAACTATATTAAGAGCTCTACCACGTGTTTATAAATCCTAGTTCAACAGATAATATTCGTAGAGCTTCCCGATTTTGTTGAAAGATGATACTAGATGTGACAAGGAAAATTCACGGATTTGCAGGCGACGTTGCAGTTTGAAATAATAATCGGGCCGCCTTTCGCGTTTGTTTGAATGGGAACAGGTGTCCGATCGAAACCGCCGCTGGCTTAGCCCGCCCGTTAAACTTATAAATAGCAGTCGTTTGATTTTGACATATGGCACATTCGGACGCATCGGTATTCGCTCGATTTTCTTTCTACTCAGGATTTCTTATCTCAAAAAACTACTAAATTTATAACAATTGCGTTTAGCATATCCAATCGCCTTCATATTTTGTGCAATTCGAGATATAGTTTATCACATTATTCTTTATTATATATTTTTCTTTTTTTTATATATTATGTATATTTTTTTATATATAAAACATTATTATATAAACATATATATAATTATTATATAAAACATTATTATACAAAAAAATATAATTGATTCTCATCTTAAATGTCTCTCGGAGGAGCATTAGCGTGATGCATCTCAATAGCCTCCTCTCTTCAGACTGTATTTATAAAAAAAATATACATATATATATTTACCATGTTGTGTCTCGCCTCATTTCTGGGAAGCGGACGATATCTAATTCTTAGAACCCTTGCATCGCAACCAATCTCAATCCCAGCATCATCCCCTCTCTTATGTATACTAAATAGACGGTAATTAATCTTTTCCCAAAGAAAAAGAGAAAGAGAGAGAGAAAGAGAGAAAGAATCGGAAGAGGAGATTCCCTCAGAGGAACACATGTGTCTCGCATTTCTCGCCCCGAACTCTGCACTATGGTATGAAATTATTCTTCCCTCTCCTTCCTTCCTTCCATAATCCAATTTAGCTTATTGTTAGATAAAAATATATTTGTTGCATAAAAATATTCTGAACTTTTTTTGTATTTTTTTTCTATGCTCTCGTATAGAAAAATTTATAACTTGTATCAATAGTAGAGAAAGAATAAGTAAGAAAACATTTACAATTTTTAAAACAATAACAATAAATAAGATTAGCAGCAAATATATACAACTTTCTTTTTTAAATTAAATTACGATAAAATTAAATAATTTTTAAATAATTTTTCTTTTCTCTTTTTTCATTAAATATAATAAATTTAAATAACGTCAATATTACTATATAAATGTCACTGCTTAATAATAGCGTATCATTGCGAATTGCATTCCCGTTTTTCACGAAAAGAAGGAAAAAATCAAATCAAATCAAAGCAGAGAGAGAGAGAGAGAAAGAAAGAGCTTGCGCAACCGGTGCCCATCTGGCCATTGAAAGCTTTTATCGCGCTTTTTCGGTGTCGACGACGAGCGAACGTGGGCGGCCTAATTCCGACGACGAGATTGTACCGCGTGTTACGTGCGTGCGATCTCGAGTGCAGACTTTAGAATAATTACATATCGTAATATAGAACGCGGAACCGACATCGGATACATATTTCGGACGGCTGAGGTTAGTGAACCGATCAAGCACGCGATCCAAGATCATCGTGTTATACATTCCTCAGAGCCGTTCATACAGAACCGGAGTTTTATAATATTTTAGATTTTAATATTTTTTCTTAATTAAAAAAAACAATTAAAATAAAATTTACATTAAAATTTCTTCTAGATTTCAGAAAAGAGAGATGTAATCTTTTTTTCCTAAATATCAATAATATTCTTGCCCCTCTTAAATCGAAATATTACGGATAATATTTCGATTTAAGAGGGGCAAGAATATTATTGATATTTAGGAAAAAAAGATTACATCTCTCTTTTCTGAAATCTAGAAGAAATTTTAATGTAAATTTTATTTTAATTGTTTTTTTTAATTAAGAAAAAATATTAAAATCTAAAATATTCTGTGCAATTAAACGTATTATTTAATTTTCAATACAATTAAATTTAAATATATTTGGAAATATTTAACTTTAAAATATTTAATTACTTTCGTAAATAACGTACATGCATAGTAGACTATCGGAGGAGCTTTGAGAGAGTATGTAGTGAGAGATTCTGCGGAGGAGGCGATTTGAGTCTCATATCGAAATCCCGTGGAAGCCGCGTGAAAGTCGAGCAGTTTTACGAGCATCAATTTATGACGAGGGCCAATGTTGTTTTTGCCTCTTTCGCAAAAAGCGCGAATCTAGACTACAAGCAAATTTCCGCCTGCCGTCTGTTTTAGAGATGTCCACCCAAAAATGAACATGTAAGAATCAACAATCGGAGACTAACGGACATTTTATTTTCGCTTCGAGAGATATGCAGATTTTTAACCTTGAGAAAGTTAAAAAATGCGCCTAAATCTTCGCCAAATAATTTATAAAATTGTCAAAATAATTTATAAAACTTATTTCTATTTAACAAATAATACACATTTTTTATACAATAATATATATGTACAATATTTCAAAAAAATGTTTCTAAATTTTTTTTTTAATAAACGTGAAACTTACAAAAATAAGCTAAAAAGAAATGAAAAAAAAATAAGTTACAATTGTTCAAAATTTATTATAGCAAGTGATGGATATTCGCTATTTATTGCGAAGGCGGAAAAATCAAGATAATAAGATAGAGAGATTTATAGGATATATTTATCTTTTTTCGTATGCGGGCGGACCAACTGTGTAACTTACACAAACGCGCCGCAATCGATAAATATATAATCTCTCGAAGCTTTTATCGCGATGTTTATCACCACGTTTTTTTCCATATAAAAAAAAACCGCATAAAATTCCATCAATTCCATGGGTCGTTATAATCGAAAAAACAAAAGAATAATTATAATATAAAAAAATGAGAAAAAAATATAACAAAAATATATTAATATAAAAAATATATGATATAATAATAATAATACAAGTACACAGAAACATTCATATAAAATAATTTTGCAATTATTCTTAATAAAATGTATCTCCGATATAACAATTGATTTATGCCTTCCAGGACTAAGACAGGAGAAAGAAATGAGGTAAAACGCGCCTCTTGTCTTGCGACGGAAAAGGTGATAAAGCACGAACCTGTCGGAGAGGACAATATGCTTGCGCGAGAGAGAAAAGAGTTCGAAAGGTCAATGCCTCTCCCCTCGGGGGAATTACACGCGAGTCTTACGCGGTATCTTGCAAAGTGTACTTTCTAAAAATACGAATCCCGTTTCGGGAGAGGCGACTCTTTCGAGAATATATGCCACGCGTAACTCGAAAATTTGCAATTGCAAAAAAAAAATAACTCTCAAAACCTCGAGTGCACGCAGAGGAAAAAAAGTTCCGAATTAACATTTGATTCGAATAGCATTCACGTAAAATTAAGTAAACAATAAATCTTATGTATTTTATTTCTCAAAACTTAGCTTGTAAAAAAACGTATGATTTTCGATAACAATTTCTTAACTAGATGTGTCAACGTTTTTTTGCTAAAAAAAATTAACTAAAATCTGTTATGAAACTGCAATGGAAGAGAGAAGTATGTACATTATTAATATATTGGCAATAATATTTTTTATATTATTGTAACAATACATATAAATAAAATCTTATAGCAGCTGTTATATAAGAACCATACTGAGATTTTTAATTTTTCAATAAATTTAATAAAAGATTTATTTTTCACGAATATTTAATCGAGATTTTCAGATTTTTTAAAGGAATTGTTTTTCTCAAAAATTTTTCTAAAATAGAACTTTTCTAACATAGTTTTCTAAATCTTCATAATGGAATATAAGGCTTATAGACTGAATTTCGGGAGATTATGAGGTAAAAAACGTACGTCAGTCCTTTATGTCCGGCGTGATGTACGAAAATTGGCGATACGCGCGATTAAGCGGAATGTCGCACTTTAAAAGAGAGAGGACAGGATTATTTTCGTTCTGCCACTCCAAATAGGGATGAAGAGGAAAGCAAACAATACATACAAAGGCCTGACGAGGGACGCGGCACGACGCTATCTGCCCCAATTATACCACTTTAATTACGGCAAATTACCGTCCTTCTTCTCTTTTTATTAGCGTTGCAAACCGTGACACGACACCCTAATCTCTAGCATATCTGCACTTTGCAGATTTGAATCTCGTGCTTAATTTTGGATAGTAACAAATTTATTTTAACAGTAATTTACTTTAACTAATAATTTTTTTCGTCCAGCAAAAAATTAAAACATTTTGAATCTATCTATAAGAGAATCTATTTAAGAGAAAGAGAAAAAATTTAAGTTTGAATATTTACTACAATTAAAAATTTGTAAATTTGTTTATTTAAGAATTTTGTTCTATTTATTCGAGAGACTTTTAATTACTATAATTAAAGATTCAAAAAATTATTTCTTTATTTTATTTAGATGCTAAGATTTTACTTAAATGCTAATTAAAAGTTGGATCTATTTTATGTATTTTAAAACGACTTTTTTGTTTATTTAATTTATTAATTGAAAATTCAGAAGATACGAAAGCGTAGCATCCAATCAAATTTTCATTAATCAATAAGAAAGAGAGTTGATCTTGAATTTTCAAAAAATGATAAAAGCTGCTCAAGAAATTGTAAATTTTATTCGAGAAGACCTATGATATAAAACTGAGGAGAATTTGCACGATGTATAGTTTTACATGCTGTATACTCTATAATATTATATATGTAATTTAAGAGAGATATGTATTCTTGGAGATATGTGTGTGTGTTCTTGTAGAGATATGTATTCTTGATATATACATATGTAAAATATCACAATTTTTAAACGTTTCCTACACATAATTCCGTCGTAAATTATAGAACATAAAGTTATATATTATGCTAAAATCGACTTTCACAGACACAATAACGTCGAAATATCATTCTTTTAAACTTACGGAATTTTGGCTCGAAGACTCGCGCAGATATTTTATTCGTATAAAGTTAAGAGCGTAAGAAAAACGTAGCGCACATAAAAAAAGCACGCACGTTATGTTGTCGTATTCTCTCACTCGCGCTGTGTTTAGCGTTGAAATTTGCGATGAAATTTATGCTTCCTGTCCACACTCATGGACGAACGCTCGAGCACGACGAGCACTAGTGTACTCGTGCGTAGTCCTGCGTATTTCCCCACGGCTGTGTTTACGTGCGTGCTCATCTTTGTGTCCTTGCGACCGAGCGTGCGCGCGTTCGTCAATGAAACACATATTTTATTGCGACCTATTATTCGCACAGTCTTTAAGTATGTATATAACTTTTTCTATCAAATTCAACAAAATTATTACGAATGCAAATGACTTAATTCTCTCTTGTTTTCTGCTAATATACTATCTGTTTTAAAATTGCTATTGTAAATGAATTAAAATTAAATAAAAAATTAAAAACAAAATCAAGCTGAAAAAGTATGTTAAGAATTGAAAGTTTTAATTATCGAATTATTAAAAATATTGGACTTCTTTGAATTAGGTATATTCATAAAATTAGCAATTATTCACTATCCACAATATATGTATTTCTATTTATAAAAATAGAAAATCATACATAGAATTTCATTTCAAATTCTACCGTAAATGATCGTTTAAAATGAGTTTAAGACTCGCAATGGTTTTATCGCCGCCAATTGAAAGAGATGGAGGGAAGAGGGAAATCACCGAAACGAGTTTACATTTTCTCAAGTGGCATATTGTGCGTGCACGCACGTTCGTAAAATTATTTTCTGACAAGAAATATATTTTCAGGAATTTTCACCATTGCTGCAAAACACGATTTCCTTCACCCATTTTCCACTCGTTTTATTGCTACTACATTTGCACATTAAACGTGCAAATGTGTGCGTGTCATAAAAATATCATAAACATATAAATATCAAATATATAGATATTTTATGTAATCACATCCTATATTCTCTTAGTCTCTTATTCTATATATATTTTCTATAACTATATTTATATTCTCTCTCTCTCTCTCTCTCTCCCTCTTTCTTATTTATATATTTTAAATATGTAATTGTCTCACACACAAAATAATAGTGATATAAATATATCTTTACTTGAAGTTATAATTATATATTTTTTTGTCTAAAAGTAAAAACATAACTTCATGTATATGATGAAAATATCATTCATATTCGCGTAAAATAAAAAAATAGATATCATTAAAATTTTACGCAACAAGACTATATGATTTAAACGTATTGTAGGACGGTGTAGAAAAAAAAATGTTCAAGACAAAAAGTTGCATTTACGACGATGCGATATCGAGCTCCCTTATATACGTAAAGGCGAAAATGAAGCGATTCGGAATCGTTGCGTGGGTGGAAAACGACGCAGGTGGGTGCAAGCCTGATGTTTTTCGAGCATCAGCAACGGATGATCCGCCAACGTAAGGTACACATTTTGCGATTCGACGTTTCTCTTATCGATCGCTTTAAACACGATTTACAGTAGAACCTTGATTACTTCAATGTTATTTAATCGAATGTTCCATTAGTGTCACTATAAGATAGCACCATTCATTAATCGAATGTTTCACACTGATCGGGAATGGACATTCAAATAAATAGCGTTCGAATAATCAAGCTTCTATTCTGTACATGCCATAAACATCGTTTTACGAATTACAAAGTAATTAGTCATAATCGCCGGTCATATCTGATCTATTGATGATGATTCCGAATTAGGAGAACGGCTAACATTTCGGGGAAACTGACAATGAGGGACGAAACTTTAATGGAGACGATTAATGGAGGATCGAGACCTTACCAAGCCCGCATCTTTCTCCCTTTTCATAAGGAGCCGGTATACGGGCATGAATTTGTGAGATAACTCTACTCCAAGGAATATGGAGAGAGCGTCCGCAGGGGGGGGAGCAAACGGGGCACTTGCCCCCCCCCTGGAAAATAAAAAAAAATTTTTATAATTAAAAAAATTAAATTTAAATATAAAAAAATACAAAAATAAAAAAAATATTTAAAAAAAACTTTCTCGATTTACATCTACCTTGTCGCGGTGAGAAAGTTTTAATACTAAAAGATGTAAAAATATTAAAGCAAACCTTCCCCCCCTCCCAATTAATCAGCAAGTGATATGCCCCCCCCCCTGAAAAAAATTCTGCGGACGCCCATGGGAGAGAGATTTACACATAATCGTAAAGCTTAACTGCATTTTTACGGTTCTATGCAATTATCTATTAATAGCAAAATGATTGGAATACAAAATTCAGAGTTTAATTTGTGATATTAAATAGTATATCAATTTGAACTATATTAAAAACAGCTCGTAATAAACGTTAAGAATAAAATGGGGAAAAATAAAATAAAAAAGTAAATAACAAAATAAGTAATAAAAATAAATTAGAGAATTTACAGAAATAGAATATATATACAAGTAAAAAATAAATAATAATTAGATACTTAAAAAGTCGCTAGTAAAATTTTAAAATAGGAACGAAGTAAAGTCGACCCAACTAGCCAAAATTATATTTATTTAAAAAACACACAACGTTTCGACCATATGGATGTGGTCCTTATCAAGTGTAATATTCATTAGTAGAGGTGCAGCCAAATTAACGATAACGTCAACTTTTCCATAATATAGTTACAACATATTTAAATAAACATAACATAAATTCAATTTTGTCAAACCATTTGAAAGAGAGAAAAAGAGAAAACGATCCTATCGTTATGATGATTCGTCAAAAACAGTTTTTATTTAAATATGTTGTAACTATATTATGGAAAAGTTGACGTTATCGTTAATTTGGCTGCACCTCTACTAATGAATATTACACTTGATAAGGACCACATCCATATGGTCGAAACGTTGTGTGTTTTTTAAATAAATATAATTTTGGCTAGTTGGGTCGACTTTACTTCGTTCCTATTTTAAAAAATAAATAATTTTTATAAAATATCTTAATAATAAGTATATGAATAAAATTATAAGATTTAGAATGAAAAATGAACTAACAATAAGCATATATAGAATTTCGCTCTTTCGAAATCTTCGACAAAAAAATTGTTTTATTTTTTCACTTGTATTCTATTTCTTTAGTTTATTCCCCATTTTATTTTTATCTTTTATTACGAGTTGTTTTTAATGTAGTTCAAATCGATATTTAATATCACAAATTAAACTGCAATGTGAATCGGAATACAATTTACTTTGTATTCCGATTATTTTGCTATTAATAGATATTGCGTAGAATAAGAAAATAGTAAAAATGCAGTTTTATTTTTTATTTTATTTTTTCACTAAAGATGCAATTTTTTCGTTTTGATATTTACTCGAAAAAACTCGCGAAATACGAATGATAATTTTTTAACGTTCTGTATTTCCCTAGAAACGTCCTGTGCGTATATTTTTTCCGTGTGTTGTTAAGAAGCGGGTTAGAGTTAAATTTAGGATTTCGGGCGTACTAAGAAAAAAAATAGGGTTTAAAGAAGCGGCAGCCTATTTATCAACGACGAGCCACTCGCCTTACAGTAAAGTCGCGAGATGATATAACTGGATTTGCAAGCAGAGGAAAAGAGAGAGAGAGGAAACGGAGACGCGATGGCAGAAGGGGAAGAAAGAAAGAGTCCATTAGTGCTCAAGGGCGTCAATGTCTCGCGATTGAATTTAAAATGCTAATACGACACAGTAAGAAAGTGAGAGGGAGAGAGAGAGAGAGAGAAAAATGATAGTATACGATTCTCCTTCGAGAAAAGAAGGGTGAAAGAGAGAAGGGGAGATTTACCTTACGTATTCAGATAAACGCCTTCGCAGCACGATGCACGCGTTAAACAAACCCGTATCGGTCCGTATATTGTTACGATCGCGATTTTATCGCGCGAGATTACTCGTATACGCCATTAGACGATACCGATCTTATTTACAATCATTAATGATAGATAATATTGCGCGTATATAACCAGTTTTATTTTATATACGTTTATTTTTCACAATTAAAATATAAAAATATATGCAAAATTCAAGATTCGAAAGTAATTTTTAAAAAAGGAAAAGAAGCTAAAAATCTGAAAAAATTCTAAAATATATATAAAATATAAAATAAAATATAATTGTAATATCAAAAATAATGCACGAAAATACGTTTATTTCGTAACTTATTAAACTATACTTTGTTCATAAAGTTCTCGCTCCAGAATAAATAAGTATCTGCTGTCTATATTTAAAACACGTCTAACATCTCATTCAGGCGACAAAAAATTATGGTGTACCGGAGAAAATAGCCATTTATTAGCGAACGCGAAACGTGTGATTTAAGACGCACGATGATTATATCCATGTTTCGCGTAAAACGAGACAGAAACATTTCTCGCGTGCTCCGAAGGGGTATGTATAATATATTCTTTGCGAGTGTTTATCCACATTCGATTCAATGCTTTTTAATGCAAATCTGGCCTCAAATAAAGCTAGATGATGTCAGAAGAATCAAATTATACAAAATAATTTATCAAACTATGTAATCGCGGTTGTTAAGTTTAAGTAACATCAATTAAGTTGAAAAAGTTCAAACATATAATAAAACCACTGTATCTTCAATTTATACAGTAGACTTTAAATTTTGATAAAATTATAAATAAAAAATTAAATAGATAAAAGATATTTAATGCGTGAAAAATTTTCAATCTGTGCAACAAATACCGAATAAATTCATTTTTATCTCTTATTATCTTTCTCTGATTCTTAAACTAATAATTTTTTTACTTTTCCATATAATGCTTTCGTTTCATATCTTTTTTTTTTTTAATTTGTTACATATATTTGATATCATTTTGTGTGATATCAAATATTATTATTTGATTAATGATCGTTTATGATACATTAGATCTCGTTTATATTTGACATAAAAAAAGATATTCGCGCGGCGATTCGATAGCACTTTGATAATCTCGCTTAATATCGCTAGAGTAATCAGTTTATTACAGCATCGATATATGGGGGCGATTGGCGCCAACTTGGCGTTCACTCGTACGACGCAAGTAACATAATACCATAATACCAAAACTACATATATAAAACAACTACGATATATTATGAGCAACATTCAATATATTTATAAATAATTATTAATCGAAATAAATTATTGATTGAAAATTATCAATCGAAATAATTAGTCAAAATTCTTTGAGATTCTTTAAAAAAATGTTATTGTTATTGCACGCTGCCTTTAAGCTTGTAACGATAGTAACGTTAAATAGCGGATGGCACCTTCTTCGCGAGGTGGTTACCTTCGTAACTTTGCATAGCAAATGCGCGAGATAAGATTATTATTTCGCAAAGGTTATCAATGACGGAGGAAGTTTGTCGACGAAAGCAAACATCAAAGACAATTTAATGCCAAAGTTTGTCAGTGGTGCATAAAAGAATTGCTGCAAAAATTGGCTAATTTTCTCTATAACTTCCTAATTTTCTTCCTTGATTTTAAGAATAATTTATTTTTTATTGCAAGGAGAGAAAATAATATTGCAAGGAGAGAAAATATTCTCTCAGAGGCAATTTAAATTTTGCATAAAACGCACGGAAAATAATTTTACTTTAAACATCATCATATCAATAGACATTTTTACTTTAATTTTCACTTCTATTTCTTTAAGTATCACACAATAATATATGCCTCTTAAATTTGTATTTCTTAAGTATCTATTTTTCCAATTCTTTAAATTTCTGCTTTTTATATAAATCCATTTTAAAAACACGCATATATATACTACGATAAATTCTTTTTGCTAGAAAATTTGATGCAAGATCGATGTCACGTTTTTAGAGCTTCCACCCACGCGATTGCTATCCGATAACCGCACATAAATGTATCGTATGTGAGTGGTACTCGTCCATCGTCCATCGTATAATTTAGTAAAGACGGTTTTTACGACACGTTATATGCCCATCCCAAGCCATTCATTCATTCCATCGAAAAAGAGATGCACGATAACCGCTATCATCGCGTTATTTAGATAAAATGTATACATATATAAAGTACCGTAGACTATTTCTGAACATTATTATACATACATACATACTTGACTCAAAGGCAAAAGATAGAAATTGAACTGCCTCGCGCAAAAGTACATATGTATAGATGCACGCACACGTGTGTGTAAATAAGCAATTTTCTTCAAGGAGAATAATTATCAACAACTGCCCTGAATGATTATACGTCTATGTCTCATATATAAAGTATTAATTTCTTGTAAAATTATCTTATTACGTTAATAATTGTGGATGTATTTAATTCTTTTTTTATCTCTCAGCTTTATTCTAGATCTAAAAAATAAAAGATCTAATAAAAAAACGTTAATTATATAGCCCAACCGAGTATTCATCATGAATTAATCTGACATTTTAAAAATTTCCTTTCGCTGTATTCAATTTAAACACGGTGACCGCGTGTAATTTATGAAATCGTGACTCATATGTTATATGTCGATATGTCAAAGGAACACGCGGATGAATTTCTGTCTCTTTTTCTCTCTCTTTGACAAATAAATTATTTTCGGGTGCTCTAAATTTCTAAAATAATTTATTCCAGGCTAATTAACACAAATCGCGCGATTGCTCTCTCCTTCATCTGTCCGTTGCAACTGCGTGTATCTCGTAAACGCGATAATAGATAGGCAACTTCAAAGACGCGCGTAGACACAGACGATTGCGCATTCATATTCATGAGTGAGGTGTACAATATACAAGAGTACCTCGTCCCACTTCTTCTCTTTAGCGAACATCGGTTTGTGGAAAGAACTCGCTCAAAAGTTCAGAGACAATGAAAAACAAATGTAAGATAAATAGAGAAAGGGACAGTAATGATATGTAGAATTTAACATTTAACGAAATGTATGCACAGTATGTAGTAAAATAAAGTAATAATTATAAAAAAAATTTATTTAATAAATTTAATAAATATTACTTATAAAATTACTCTCTTCAAAAACTGAATCTTTGATAAGCAAAGATATTCTGATTAGATACTGATATTCGTTATAAGACGTAAAGATATTTTTCATTTTTTAATATAAAAGTTCAATATTAATCATATAATTAGAGAATAATTTCTTGGATAAAGTTAAAAAAACGAAAAGTGATAAAATATAATATATAAATTTTTATAATTAACTATTTATACGCGTTTTTTTTTTCGAGCAAACTATATTTTGCATTTTAGTATGATAATAATATTATAATAATAAAATAATAATATTATATCAATATAAAAAGAGCTATGTTATTATGTGACATATTATTAGAACACATTTTGTTTTAATTGTGTAGAAATTATTTACAAATCGTCTTAAATCCTTTGGTCTTAAATATTTTGAAGAAAAAACTGTGAACAACTCGTATGTAATAAATACAATAAATATATAATATTAATCAGAAGAAGGATTTAAAACAGTTTGAAAAAAAAACTCTCCAATTATAATGAACAAGTGACATCGCAGCGTGGCATGTCTAAAAAAAATACGATACATTTTTGCAAAAATTGGATTAATGTTTCTGAATCATACCTCAAATGAAACAAACAAATTTTAAAATCCTACTCTTCAAATATTTTCCCAGCGAATAGGAGCGAGCACACACGAGACGTGTGATTAACGTGTGTTCTCTCACGAGCTCTTGTGGCAACATTGCAACTATGATGGTAACGAAGTTCTACTTCGTGGCGTCGTGACCTTGAGCAATTGCAAACTCGCGACGATAAAGCCCACGTAAATCAATCCAAATCATAATCGCGATTGATCTATTTGGCAACGTCAGAGTATTTCGATTTGAATTTTTGTGATATGCGCAAGATTTTCGCTCGAAAAATTCTCGTGAGAACAATTAATCGCCTCGCGCGTAGAGCTGCGAGAAAGACCATGCAAAAGTATAATTTATATGAACGATCTCGAGGGCGTTATGTCAATCCGACACGTAATAACCTTATCGAATGTATAACATCAAGACGTAATACATCGTCACTATACCTCCCTCCGGCAACGACACAGCGTCCTCGATATATCGAATATAATCTCGATATCTCGCATACAGATTTGCAAGGATTGTTGCATCCCTCTTACTTTGTTGTTGCAATTAATATTTATTACTTGATTATTTATTTATATTGATGTTCTTGACAACAATATAGTATATTGATATGAGATGTAATATTTTATAGATATGATATATAATATATTATTGGTGATTTCACACACAGATGCATCTCTATCAGTTTTCTTCTCTCCCTGAATTTTATATATATTTATTTAATTTGAAGTGCAAAAAATGTAAGACTATGAAAAAAACGGATCTTTTATCTATCATGACAATTTTTAATATATTATAATTCGACATTCGATGACGCACAACGCATTGGTCGAATGACAAAACTCAAGATTTACTCATTGTACTTACGTATTAAACATAAAATAGCTTCAAGCTTCGGAGAAAGAAGTCAAGAAATAGAGAGAGTACAATTAAAGAACGAATGTGTATACATACAGATCGCGCGAAGTTATCGAATGCGCGCGCTTCGGTCGCTTCGCGTGCGCAACGTCACGTCGCACAATGCGCGCACTTCGCGCCGTACCCGAAATTCGCGTCCGGCCAAAAATCACGAAGCGACAATTCGCCGTTGATCTGCTTCAGACGTCGAGAGACCACGTAGCCATAATACGAACCGAGAATAGCCGAACGAACCGTGTTTATTGCGAACACAAATGTTTATTGCGCGAACGAAACACACGTATGCTCCGAATCTACCGCGACAGTATCTCATCTATATACCTTCCCCTCCTCTCGCGACCATTTCAACGAAGATTTACGTTTACGTGCCAACTCTAAACAGTCAGATTTTTCTTTTAATTCAAAAATTTGCAAACTCTTACCTTCAGCGGCGTTTCCCCGTGTTCCGGTTTCCGGTGCCGTTCGCACTTCGCGCACTGCTCGCACGCACTTATCTCCTCCGTTCGCTCGTAATCCACTACTGATCCTCCCTCGTCGGCCGCCGGCGCACGACTGTGGATAATTCGCGGTCGCGACCGGCCTAGATATATACCGGTTATATTTAGCCCGCGCCGTCACCGCGTCGCGCGCCGATTGGCCGGCGGTGACGTAGCGCGCGTTCGCGATTGGCCCCGCGAATCTCTCGCGAATACGCGCCGGCGGACTTCGTCGCGCGGCCGTGCTGGCTCGGCTGGGCGCGACTCCACGTCCGCGACATTTGTTGACATGAAACTGTCAGGGAGAGTACGCGCTCCGCTCCCTCGCCGCGCCACGCACCCGGTATATTCAATCCGCGTGCGTGTCGCATTTCTTAGTAGACACTCCTAGAGTACTCGATACTGCCAGAAATGTCGGTCTTCTGGTGACACAAAAAAGATGTTTTCAAATTAAAAGTTGGTTGCTTGAAAAGAAAGAGAGAAAGAGAGAGGGAATACGGAAAGGAAATATTAATTATAACCTCTCTCTAATCGGCGAAATTAAAACGTTCTTATAGAAGGCAGCTCTTTATTATTAATGATTGATAAAATTGTAATTACCTCCACAGATTTTGAAATAATGGTGGCAACCGTGTCACACAGTTAAATTGAATAACAATTAAGTATATTAAATGTTTTAAAATGTTTATCGAATAACTACGCGATACAAATTGACTAGTCTTTTTGATGCGAGTGAATAAAGACGCGATTGAGAAACTGCTAGATTCATAATGATATCGATATCTTCATATCGTTCGAGATACCAACTTATAAAAAATCAAATAAACTAATATTACCAAATAAACCAATATAGCCAATGTTACAAATATGTTACTAAATTTAAAAAATTACATATATTGAATATATTCTTGAATTTTCTCGTCATAAAACATAAAGGCACATATACAAATAATCAGTGTTCTAATAAAATACTGCATATTTTTGCAAGATAACATAAATGTTTACCACAAATGTTTTAGCTATAACATTTTATAGAATAGATAGAATAGATAAAAAAAAACATTGATACTACCTAATTCTTCGAAATAAAAAGCCGTTTTTTTATAAAAGAAATAAACGATGCTATAAATAGATTAACGATTTTTCTATTAGTTAATAATTTTGCCAATATCTAAGATCGTTATTCTTTGACCACGACACCTTGCAATATTTTGTCTTTTTATTAATTGATAACTATCTCTATCATAACTGATTTTCTCTAATGTTCGCGATGAAGATTCGGGTCGACGCTCAAATTAATTGGATCGACGTAACCATCGATCACATGGATGAACAATACAGATTTAGCTGGTGCGATCAGGTCAGGTGGGTGGGTGAAATTTACGGCGAATAGAAGCGGTAATGAACGATCATTATTACACCGCGGCCTACCGCGTCTATTAATTTACTCGCGTTAGGCTTTCTCGAAAAGCCTTGAAAGGTGCTGCTTTGCTCGGTGTCCTGCCCTACTCACTGTTACTCTATGACTATGAAATCACGTTTCCCGGCAATATTGCATTATAAAATCGTACGCTAAAATTAGTCACAGACGATTATTATTGCACGCGCTGACATATAAAACGAGCCACGCCGGGTTGAACAGTGGCGGAGATTTATTGATAAATGATGCCTCAAGTCTCCTGAAAGATTCTTAAAAATGAGTACGGATTCCCAATTAATGATCTATTCCTAAAATAATTCATTTGAAATCGCGAAGTAAACCGATATGTTTCTCGCAAATTGCATATATGATTATGTTTAAATAAAACCTTTGATTAATGTTTTAATATAATCTTTGCAAGAACAAGAAAATTCAATGAATATATATAAATTCGCAATAACTATGAATAATATAAATCTTACAATAAATATTAATAAATTTTGATATTAATTTTTAGAGAAATTATATTATTCGCCTTTATACGCGTTTAATTTTGGCAAAAAGAGAATTTTTATTGATCAATTTTCGCTTATTAAAAAAATTATATTTTAATTATAAACAAACTTACGAAATTTGATGTCAGAGGCTCTAATAAAGTCTTTGAAACTTTGGATACGCCACTGTGAGAAAAACTGCCGCACTTTCCCGATGCGATCTCTTCTCGATGAAGATATGCAAAGTATATTGAGTAATAATGCTGGGTGGCGCATGGTTTACGTGTCTATCTGTCATCGGGTACGTTTTTCCGCTCTTAGTCAGACCATATGTCGATATGCTCCATCACACAAATTATAATAACACATGATCTAACAACCGAATTATCTTCCATATAAAACGGCAATATAAAGTTCTGCAAATATTAAAGTTATATAAATATTCTTATCTCTCCCCTTAAATCAACATATTTGACATATCTTGCCACTATTACTGTTACAATTTACATTTTAAAATTAAAATAATTTTTATATTTTTTGTTACGCTTGCAAACGCTTTTACAATCTTTATACTAATTTTTATTTTTTAATTTTCCATACAATATACTTACGTCTATATAAAATATTTATATTTAATAATACTATTATATAAAATTGTTATCATTTTATATTAAACGTCATATTCATATGTGATTAATATATGTATATTCTCTGCATAATCTTTACGATTGTTTATATATTCTTAACCTCTTCGCGTACTGAAGTACTGAACTACTTACTGACTTGAACATGGTGTTTATAGAAATTTTCTGGCGCGAAAATTAGTCGCAGGCGCCATCTCTCGTGACCCAAAGGAAAAAGCGAAGAAAACATGGCGACCCACAAGGTTGTTGGGAAATGTTTCGGGACAGTTTCAAATATTACAAAAGTCGAAATCCCGCACCCGATCTCGGTGATGTAATCGATCTTGAAAGTCCAGATTATGTTAGAGTACGTAAATATTGCGATTGACATGTTCTTTCAAAGATTAATTGCAAATATTATTTTAGGTTAGGAAGATCGAGGCAATCATAAGTGATAAACGGACCGAGAATTTCGGTCTGAAATCGGCGAAGAAATGGACGATTTACGAGTTGTTAAATATCCCAGGTACGTATAAAGATTATACTAAAAATTACATTATAAAAATTGAAATTATTCCTAAATAAAATATTGTGCATAATAGTGTTTCATGAAATATCATTAATATATATTTAATTCTGGATTAAGATCTTCTAAGTAACAATTTTGTCCTTTTTCATAAAATATTATAAATAATATTTTATATTTTATATCCTTATATACTTTTCTTGTTATTTTCAGGACTCATCTTTATTCAGAATCCATTTACACCAAACGGTCAACGATATTGGATCACAAAATGTTTAAAAGATTATTCTAAGGAGCCATACAAGTTAAATATAGATGCTCATAATATTTTAGCTAACGAAACATGGTGGCAGATTTGTTTTCAGTAAGAGAACAATTATACAATTAAATTTATTAATAGTAATAACTTTTACTAATTAATTTATCAATAATGTAGACTTTTATGTTGATTAAATGCACAATTATTTCAGAAAGATCTATATTATAAAAATTATTAACATATCTATATTATAAAAATCATTAACATATCTATATTATATAAATCATTAACATATTTGTATCGATATTTAATTACTTCAATTTGTTATCAGAGAGTCGGAGAGAGCTAAAATTCTCCTACCTAAATTACGATGGGCAACATTGGGATATCATCATAATTGGGACACAAAATTATACTCCGAAAACTCCAAGAGCGACATGCCGATGGAATTATCCAGTCTAACATCCATTTTGGCGAAAACATTAGGTTTCACAGATTTTAAAGCAGAAGCAGCAATTGTGAATTACTATCGGATGAACTCAACATTGGCTGGACACACGGATCATTCGGAGATGAACGTAGCAGCGCCACTTTTCTCTATAAGTTTTGGACAGACAGCAATTTTTCTGATCGGAGGACCAAAACAAGAAGATCCAGCCAACGCAATCTTTCTACGGAGTGGAGATGTAGTGATAATGTCGGGAAACTCTCGTCTCAGATATCACGGAGTGCCAAAGATTTTATCAGCTTCTAAAACACCGTGGGATGATAATTGTGAGGACAGTATAAGCGAAACTTTTACGTACAACTATGACGATTGGCGCAAAGCGCGAACTTACATCGCCGAGGCTCGGATTAATATGAATGTACGACAAGTTCTGGAACCAGGACAAATTGTATTATATTAAACCGCATTGTATTTTTGTACAGAAATATTAAAAATATTTATTTTATCAAAAATTTCAACTGCTTTATATATATATATATCATTTTGTATATTGTAATAAGGTCATCTGTGTCTTAGGTTATATTCAATTTAATACAAAAATTATCTGTCAAATTAATCATACATTGCATTTTATATACATCTCTCTTGAAATTGTATAATTCAATTTAAATTTTCGGTTTTATATATACATATATTGTAATAAGAGTTACATATATTTAAATTTAAATAAGAGTTATGTATATTTAAATTCATTTATATTACATTTGTTATTTTATTTAATTAAATTTTATTAGATCTTTATTATTCTTCGATGATTATTTCATAATCATGATCATTCATTTCCTTTATATCGCGCGCCATTGGAGAGACGCGACGTCACGACTTCCGGTCTCACGAGTCAGCTGATTAATCCCGTTCCTGTTTGCTGTTGCACAGTA
Organism: Prenolepis imparis; assembly: GCF_030444845.1. Classification (NCBI taxonomy): domain Eukaryota; kingdom Metazoa; phylum Arthropoda; class Insecta; order Hymenoptera; family Formicidae; genus Prenolepis; species Prenolepis imparis. Next base: position 2,531,835 of record NW_028141159.1, read on the forward strand.
GTCGAGAGAATGGCAAGCAAAGATAAATTACCGATTTTCCCCTCTAGGGGGTAAGTATTTTATTTTATCGAATTGATTATCACGAAAATTTTACAATTTCATTCATATATCATGTATTACTATTTTTTTTCGAATAAGCTTTCACTTTAAAACACACTACAACATTGGGTGTAACCCTGTCTTCAATTGTTAAGAAGACTTTTGAATTTTTATTCAAACATTTTAATTATCTTTTATCTCACACTACACATTGCTTTATTAATAAAAAAATATTGTAATCACAGATTTATTTATTGCATATTTTAAAGAGACTTTCAGATATTTGAGTGTGCGAATGTATATTTTCACACTCTGTTCTGTCTCATAAAATGTTTCTTTTAAGCATAAAAATCTAACTGGCAAAATTGTTTCTTACACAAAATATTTAATGAGATAATGCAATAATTATGAAAGTAATAATATCTAATATCTAGTAGTACCTAATAGTATCTAATAGTGCCTAATATATTTTAAGTATATAACATGCATAATAATAATGTGTTTTATTAAATTTATGTATAATGCGTTGTTATTAAATTACAACTAATATATTTGTATTCTAGGGCGCAAATGTTGATGAAATTTCGCTTACAAGGAGCGCAAAAGGGACATGGTTTATTGAAGAAAAAGGCTGATGCATTGCAAATGCGTTTCAGAATGATCTTGGGGAAAATTATAGAGGTATAAAATTAATTTTGTTATTAATTTTATCTTCCTATTATTTTACTATATTAATGTTTTTCCATTTTTTTATTCTTTTATTTCTTATTTTATTATATTCTATAAATTCTCTTTATAGTATTTTTTTTTTTACTTTTTCTACATTATTATTTATTCATTATTTATCTCTGCATCTTTGCTTTTTAGACCAAAACTTTGATGGGCGAAGTGATGAAGGAGGCAGCCTTTTCACTGGCAGAAGCAAAGTTTGCTACAGGAGACTTCAATCAGGTGGTTCTGCAGAATGTGACGAAAGCTCAGATCAAAATTCGTTCTAAGAAGGACAATGTCGCCGGTGTTAATCTACCAATATTCGAGTCCTATCAAGATGGAACAGATACATATGAATTAGCAGGTCTGGCAAGAGGTGGTCAGCAATTGGCTAAACTGAAGAAAAACTATCAACGGGCAGTGAAATTGCTGGTAGAGCTGGCGTCACTACAGACGAGTTTCGTCACTTTGGATGAAGTTATCAAGATCACGAATCGACGTGTTAATGCTATCGAACACGTTATCATTCCTCGAATTGAGAGAACTCTAGCCTATATTATTTCGGAGCTCGATGAACTTGAAAGAGAAGAGTTCTATCGGCTGAAAAAGATTCAAGATAAGAAGAAGATCGCCAAGGCAAAGGTACGCATAATTAATTTATTCTTCATCTATTTTAGTAATTATATATTATCTAACCTCTGAATCGCGGTTGTAGCTTGAAGTGGAAAGAGCAGCATTTATTGCAGCCGGGCACAATTTCGAGGCCACAAATCTGCTCGACGAGAGCGATGATGATGTGCTGTTTTAAATATTGTAAATAATGCGTTATAATAAGTATTAAGGTGTTAATAGCCCCCAAAAGATGAAAAGAACTTCTCTTCCCGTTGAGCTTTTTATGATTTTATGTTGTGGCACAATGACAGTCTTAATTGTATATTTTAAAGAATGTCATTAGCAGCCTTTATTTTTCCTTATAATTTTGGGAGAATAACTTTTTCAATCTTACTGTTTTTATGAAAATGAATTTTACGGGAAATATCATATGTAGCAATTTATAAAAATAAGCAATTATGTTAAGTTACATACAATAGCAATGTTGTTATTTTTTAAAAAAGTATTCCAGATATTTTAATTCTCTATATTGTGAAAAGTATTTCAATCATATATATCGCAAGTTATTCCATCGTCATTCAAATCATTTCTGATTTGTATGATGTGAGGAATTGTACAATTCAATTCTCTATCTCTATTAATTAGGGATATATGTAATAAATATATGTATATATATTCCTTTCTGTATCATTCATATCTCCAATTATTATAACATATACATCTGCTTTATTCTTATTTTCTTTTTATCTCAAGTTCTTTAAAATTTCTAGAAAAATACATAAAAAATTTTGTACAAGAGAAAACAGATAAATTATTAAAACGTAAATCTTGCTCACGTTTTATATTTCAATCAGTTTAATAAAATTTATTTTATATCAATTACAATTTGCAGATAAAATTGTTTAATACTAAAAATTATTTCGGAAAATATTTTTAATACTAAATTATTTTACTCGAAAATTATTTTAAAACTAAAAATTTATATCCGAATGAAATTAAAATCAATAATTGATCATTTCGATTAAAATTGAAATTTATCTGCTATATACATTTACAAATAATCTTTATACACAATTGAAATTCGATAAATGAAGAGCGATAGCTTCAGCAAAAATATAGAAAATAATTTAATAATATCTGATTTACAACATAATTTTAATTGCAGATGGTATCAGATGGCAGAAGGAGAAAAGGAAGGGTATAAGATTAATCCTAATCTTATTTTAATTGATATTTCATTAATTTCGTTAAATTAATTTACGAATTTTAACATGGAGCACAATCGACGTACAACTGACCCAGTGTATTCGTAAGTGAACTGGGTCGATCAATATTATATAGGAGGAGGGAAAAAGGGGTGGTTTTCCTACATGAGAGGTGACCACTCTTCTTCACTAAGGGGAGATGTTCGCCCAGCCGAACTCCCAGTATATATTTCCAGTGCGCGTTGGAAAATTCGTCCGAGACATGCCGTCATCTTCTGGCGAGGATTGCTTGACGGTTGTCGAGGTACCAGAGAATCGCTACGACGAGGCGATTCACCACTTGAGATGGAATTTCTTCGCTGATGAGCCACTCAACAATGCTGTGGGACTTTGCACGAAGGGGGAATCCCAACACGAACTCGAGCAGCACTGTCTGCTCACCTTGAAGCAGGGTTATTCCAGGATGTTGGTGAATCCAAAGGGAGCGGTGAGCGATAGTCCTTTACATCGCGAAACAACATATAACAATTATTTTATTCATTACTTTTACGTACACATTTTTTATTTTATTTTGGAAATAATGAATTACTTATATATTATTTTTATTTTTATTTGCTTATTTTTTAACATCACGATGTCTTAATAATTCTATATTTTTCCTGTAATCAATAATAATTATTTATAATTATGTAAAAATAGCTATAATTATTTTCTCTATTTTTCATAAATATTTTTTGCATTATATTTTCTTTTCATAGATATTAATTCTTCATTTCTTATTTTCAATTATTTATTTATTTATTAATAAATTGTAATTTTTATAAATTGAATAATCGATAGAACTCTTTCTAATTAATTTAATATTCTTGAAACAATAATAATTATCTTCTTTGTCTGTTGACATAACAATTTTCTTCACGCAATTACAATTATTTATTTTTATTTTTATTTATTTATTAATTTATAAAACTTTTACTCATAATATCAAGTTTCAATATCGTCATTTAGGATATGTATTCTTATCAGAATCGCTTTATCTCAGATAGCAGGAATGGCACTAAACGGTACCCTGAAAAAGGGCGAGCGCGAGGAAGCGGAGCGACGCCTCGCCGAGCTAGATGACGAGAAATTCAAGACGATCTTCGGGCTGCTTTATAAGGTGAATGAAAAGATCGATCTGTTCGCCAAGTACGACGTAGACGAGCTGTTCGAGTGCCGGATCCTTAGCGTCGATGAAAACTATCGTGGCAGAGGTTTGGCTAGCATCCTCATGGCCGACAGTTTAAAAATTGCCAAAGATGCCGGTTTCAAGGTAGTTTAATTTATCCTATATTTACTTTTTAAATCATTTTTATATTTAAATAATTTTATATATCTATATAAATAAATTTGTCTATATATTTTACGTGTACACAGACATTAAATTGTAAACTTAATTTACTCTCTATATGTTTAATTTCATCTTTTGCATGTTTATTATTATGTTTAAAAATTATTCTCAATACTTTTTACAGAAAGTAAATATAATATAAGATATTTCTGCGACATTTACCAAGTTCGGAAAAGATGTCTTTTTATCAAAGTGACGATATATATTTATGCAGTTATTTTATCGATTTTACATGTTACAACAAGATGATATCATTTTTTATTTTTGTTTTATTAATTTAAGGTCGTCGCGTTGGCGCAATACCTGCTTTACATATACACTGTACACTTTTCTTTTGTTTCAGCATGCTCAGTTAATATGCATGGGATGATTTTCCTTTTTCCCACAAGATGTATAATTGCAATGCACGTTATTCGTTTCTTTGAAAGGTACTTTTATACATAATCCCTCGCACAGAAGCAAAGAGCCAGAGTTAATATAATAAATAATTCAATATATGATTCGATTCGAATTAATAAATAATATAATGAATAAAGCAATACTGTACTAAATATGAAAAAAATGAATTACGAGTATGTATTTTGCTTTATTTATTTATTATTAATCACTCTTTCAAAATCCGTCAAAATATTAATTAATTATATTAACTTAAAAGAGCCTTTACATATTTTATTTAATTAATTATATTAAGTAAAAATGGTGGTGTTAAATTTGAAAATATCTCGATTCTGGAAAAGTGACAATAAATAAATGAAAAAAATTAATAAAATTATATAAAATTGACTGAGCCAGAGTATTAACTATCATTGTTGTTATTTCTGATACTATCTGGGTTAATATTTTCAAGAAAGATATTTTAGAAAAGTGAGATAGATTTATTTATTATATTGTTCATTCATTCCGCATTATTAGATTTATACTAAAATTTATCGTTATTTATCAAATAAAATTGGAAACGAAATATTACGCCAGTTTTGAAGTATTTTTACATCAAAACAATCATTGTTACATTATTGGATACATTTCTTCTATCTAGAAATCTTTACAACTCTTTTTGAAAAGGAGATATAGATATTCAATTTTTATCCAAATAGAATTTAATAGAGAAATAAATATCTTTTGCACAAATATACATATTGTATTAATAAACATATATTGTATTACCACAGCTATGTAAAGCTGACGCAACCGGAGTGTACTCACAGAGAGTCTGCCTGAAGCATGGTTTCCAAGTAGAAGCGGAGATCTCATACGCGGAGTTGGACAAGTCCATCAGACCGGCGCCGCCTCATCAAGCGTTAAAACTGCTGGTGAAGCTGCTGGATTGAAGATAAAAAAGAAGAAAGTTGCTCTCTCGATACAATTTAATTAAATTAAGTCATCAACACGAAAGCGCTCAAAGCGCAAAATAGATATGTGTATCATCGTCGTGTCGTGACAATAACAGCTCTGTTAATAATATGCATGTCTCAGTATCGCGAGACATGTGACGCTGTCTCATAGAATATTTACTTAGCAAATGAGAAAACAGACAAAAGTATCGCGTAGTATGTGTCGAAATGTTTTCACAAATGGTATCCGGTATTACTGCCCTCTCCATATATACGTATATGAGGAGAAAAAAATATTGATTGATTTAATGAAATAATGAAATTGAAAAATTCGATGTAATCGAGTCCGCTGAAAGTCTACGATTGTCTCGCAAATCGCATGGATTTTCCGTTTCCGTTCCGCCAATCGCTCCAATCAGGCGAAAAAATCGGAGATGTACGAAATATTTATAGATCATAGTATATCGTTTAACTTGTACCTAAGCGTTTAATGTTTAATACATTGACTGTCATACGATCTATATACGAGTAGTACGTACAGTTTGTTGCGAGATAAAAAATTTTATATTTTTAATTGTTATATTATTATTGTGTTGCGGAATGACACATACGTATATGTGCGATAAGATTCTCAGCAAATATAGCGTGACAGTCAAAGTGTTAAAGCAAACGCATCAATATAATTAAATATAATTTAATGAAAAATACATATACTAAATAAGAGTCTTCTAAAAGGTTTTCGTTGCTTTACAATTTTGACGCCTTTAAGAGGACAAAACATTTTTACATTATCGGTTCTACACCGTGATATTATACGTATATACTGCAATTATTTATTTTTTCGTAAAATAAAATTAAAAGATTGAGATATCTAAAAGGAGAGATCTTATAAAGATATTTAAAGATTATAAAAAGGATATTAATAGTCCCTTGTGCAGCAAAGTACCGATCCGATAATAGAAAATAAGAAAGAAAAAGAAAGTTGCAAAGTGTCAAACGTTATCCCATGTTTATATGTCTCACGATTCGCCAATGTCGCGTCACCGTGAGAAATGGTCCATGAGGGGGGTACACATAAGGTCTAGTTATATCTCTTCTTCCTCTCTCTTTCTCTCATGCGTACATGCAATGCGTAATGCAATGCGTAATGCAATGGTGCGAGTTGTTTTCTAACTTGTATATTTACTACATTCTATCGAAAGCGGCACAATTTTTTGTCGCAATTCGAAGTTGTTATTCTGGATTATAAGTGGGTCCATATAAATTTTTTAAAAAATTTATAGAAGAGAGAAAATGAAAGATATTTTTATCAATGTCACGTTTTGCAAAAGAGTATATATATAAAGTATATACGAGTTATTTTGTAAAAACGTCGCCAAATGCGAATTATAACGCGATTTATAATTATTTGTATTGCGTAATAATATGTATCCTTTAAAGAAAATAATAAATTTCGATTTCGTAGGAATTGAATTCATAGTACGACTGCAAAGCACTCACTTAACTTAATATTAAATTAATCATTTAGATAGATAAACATAATTTTATATACAAGCAATTAATTTTGTCAAATTGAGTTTATTTCGTTGTTTTTGTATGCATACAATAACAAAATATCGAAGTCTTCTTGTGACTTGTGTTTAAAATATGTCGAGAAAATTCTTCTAATTCGTAGAACAACAGATTGATGTACAATTTAAAAAATCTGTTCTCTCCTTTTTTTTAAACAGAATTAGCTAGAATTTCTAAGAAATAAATTTCTATTAGATATCGGATATGTTCTGATAGTGCAAATAACGCTAATTAATTATTCTAAAAAAAGTTTGTTTGATTCCTAAAATGTTTTTGCAATTTGTTTTGCTTTAATTGTAGTTGCGTTGAATATTTTGTTTGAACTCTCTGCAAGTACTGCACATCCCGAGCTCTCCTTCGGGAAGCTTCCATCTGCATGTTCGCATCGCCAAGTGCTCTATACTGCATCATTAACTTGCGTAATTTCTCCTCGTTATTCCTAGTCCTCGTGACCGGTTCGAGGCCCAGATTTTGCTTGTAATAGCGCATTAAGGCACGGTGACCTATCACCTTGCCGGAAGGTAATTTCAATTCGTAACCCTCGACGTTCAGATCCATTTTTGGTGGTTCCGCATCCGGATCGGCGTCTTTTGCGTCTGGATAGCTCAACGAATAATCATAGAACTGCATATACTCGAGTAGCATCTCCCCTTCGAATAACATCATGCAATGACCCTTATCAATCATATGCGACCTCACCGCTTCTACGCTTTGCAATTGTCTTCCTACAAAAATATATACAAATTTTTAATTGATTTAAAATTGGACTTTTTAATTGTAAAAGTATTTTTAATATACATAATTCATTTCCTTTATTTTATTTTTCTTCCAATTTTATTTCTAATTCAATTTTAAAAATATTGAAAATAAAAATACAGGAATGTACATATAAAAAGACATTTTTAACAATTTTGCAAACAGATTATAAAATTCAATCAATTTGTTTTCTAGGAACCTTCAATAATTAATTTTATTTCTAATAAATAAATTCTCTTATATATTAGATGCAGTTCAACATTCATCAAAAAGAAATTTCACTAAACAACATAAATGCCGATAACATATATATAATTTACATTATATGGTACATAGTACAAGAACTTTATTTATTTTTAATTTTTATATTTTAACTTATAATTGAAACTTAACTTTATTGCCAAATTTTTGATATAATAAAAAAAAAGCAAGCATAATAAAAAAAAATACTTAATTGAAAAAAAGGATTGAATAATTCATTTACCTGACTCATTACACCAGATACATTTGTACTCGCTATATATTTTTTGTCCCAAATACGTCAGTAAGCCTCTTTGATCAATACAGTAATCAAGATCAGGCACAAAAAACGAGTGTTCCACCATCATATGTTTTAAATTACGTGTTATAGATCTACTGTGATGGTCGCAAAACAAGCAATCATTCCTATCAATAGGATTTTCTAAGTCATCAAGCCACTCTTCCGATTCCAGGGACTCTACGTCTGAATCTGTATCAATTTCAATTTTATTCTCTGTGTTTGTCAAATCTTTATTCTGATCTTTATCAACTTTATCTTTATTTTTTTCTTCCATTTTCTTATGATTCTTCGAAACCAAATGATTATAGTACTGTTTTTCATTGCCAAACTTCTTTCGACATATTATACACTTGTGGTTTTTCTTTTCTTTGTCTTTGTTTACGCTGCCCGTGCTATAAACTGTGCTCTTTTGTTCAAATGCTTCGAGTGTAATTGGGGGTAACGCATTCACCTTCCTATGCAGATTATATCTGTGCCATTCAGATTTGTAATGTACCTTATGCGCTTCTGAATTTTTGAACATTATATGGCATGTTATACAAGTAAGCGAATCTCTTATAGGTTCAAGTGTAGGATGAATATTGCCAATATTGTCATCCATTATATTTTTCTCTTCGAATTCTTTTCTTAGTGTAGAATTAAAATCACAGAAACGCTTTTCTATAACAAAAAAAAATATTTATGGTTAAACATTTTAGTTTCCTGTTCCAGATTTATTCAAATCGAAGATTATAATCTATAAGCAATATTTTTTCCCTATTTCAAGCTAATTCATTCGAGCAAAAAAAAAAAATATACGAATAGCGAACAAAGCGAGAAATCTCCGTTCACTTACAAAAAAGATTTGATATAATATGAACGTATGGATAACATTAAATATATTCGAATAATATTAAAGAGAATATAATTGTTTTTTGCTATTAATATATAAAGACACGTGTTTTTGAGGTTAATCACGCACGCGATCTTCATAAAAAGTATTCACAGTTTTATTATGAATATTACAACTTTCTCCAATATCACGATAATTCTGAAATTTCAACTCACTTAATACACGATATTTTAAGAAATAAAATGCAGAAATATTTGCAAAAAAAGAAACAATCTTAAAAACCACGTTTAGCGAACAAAGAGAAAAATCTCCCTTTTTACTAACAAAAATTTGGGTAATTATTCAGTTTAGCGGCCTCACCTCAGATATCAATAAATTTGCACTCATTCGACGCGTTTTTGCTTAAAATGAAAGAATCTGGCAGAAAAAAGCGTCGCTCTGCCCTGCAAAGCGAAATATTAACAGTTAAAGTTGACTACTTTTGGGTTAGGATATCTGTCATACCGATGACACAAGTACTCTCTGCGGTCACATGCGCATGCTCTGTGGTCATAGTAGAACAGCTTACACACCACACACACACACGGGGGGGTGCAAGGAGGGCTTCGGCCCCCCTCCCGCACCCACCCGCCGGGTGGTGCCTGCATTGGCGTCGCAATATCCAAATAGTACATATTATGCCAGCCAATCACGAATACAGCTAGTCACGTGACCAGTTGTCGCTTCTCTCTCTTTGAGGTTCTCTGAGGTTCTCTAGTCAAATGCAAAGAGGATCAGATCTCATAACGAGATAATATTATTTTTTATTTTTGTTTTATTAATTTAAGGACGTCGCGTTGGCGCAATTCCTGCTTTACATATATACTGTACAGTTTTTCTTTTGTTTCAGCATGCTCACAATCAGTTAATATGCATGGGATGATTTTCCCTTTTCCCAAGGTGTATAATTGCAATGCACGTTATTGGTTTCTTTGAAAGATACTTTTATACACAATCCCTCGCACAGAAGCAAAGAGGCAGAGTTAATATAATAAATAACTCAACATACGATTAAATTCGAATTAATAAATAATACAATGAATAAAGCAATATCTGTACTATATATGAAGAAAATGAGTTACGAGTATGTATTTTGCTTTATTTATTTATTATTAATCACTTTTTCAAAATCCAATGGTCAGAATATTAATTAATTATATTTACATAAAAATGGTGATGTTAAATTTAAAAATATCTCGACTTTGATTGTGGAAAAGTGACAATAAATGGAAAATAAATAAAATTATATAAAATTGATTGATCAGTATTAAACTATCATTGTTGTTATTTCTGATATATACTGTTTGATTTAAATTTTCAAGTTAAAAAAGTAATCGATTTATTATATTGTTCATTTATATTCCGCATTATTAGATTATACTAAAATTTATCGTTATTTATCAAAATTGGAAACTAAATATTACGCCAGTTTCGAAGTATTTTTACATCAAAACAATCATTGTTACATCATTGGATACATTTCTTCTATCTAGAAACCTTTAAATTTTTGAAAAGGAGATAGATACTCAATTTTTATCCAAATAGAATTTAATAGAGAAACAATAAATATCTTTTGCACAAATATACATATTGTATTAATATACATATATTATATTACCACAGTTATGTAAAGCTGACGCAACCGGGGTGTACTCATAGAGTCTGCTTGAAGCATGGTTTCCAAGTAGAAGCGAAGATCCCATACGCGGAGTTGGACAAGTCCATCAGACCGGTGCCGCCCCATCAAGCGTTAAAACTGATGGTGAAGCTGCTGGATTGGAACGTCCGCCAAATGCGAATTATAATGATTTGTATAGCGTAATAATATGTATCCTTTAAAGAAAATAATAAATTTCGATTTCGTTGGAACTGAATTGATGGTACGACTGCACTCACTTAACTTAATATTAAATTAATCATTTACATAGATAAACATAATTTTATATACAAGCAATTAATTTCAAATTGAGTTTATTTCGTTGTTTTTGTATGCATACAATAACAAAATATCGAAGTCTTCTTGTGACTTGTGTTTAAAGTTTAAAATATGTCGAGAAAATTCTTCTAATTCGTAGAACAGATCTGATGTACAATTAAAAAAATCTGTTCTCCTCTTTTTTAAAAACAAAATTAGCTAGAGTTTCTAAGAAATAAGTTTCTTTTAGACATCGGATATGTTCTGATAGTGCAAATAACGCTAATTATTCTAAAAAAAGTTTGTTTGTTTCCTAAAATGTTTTTGCAATTTGTTTTGCTTGAATTGTAGTTGCTTCGAATACTTTGTTTGAACTTTCTGCGAGTATGGCACCCCTTTTCTTCGGGAAGCTTCCATCTGCATGTTGGTATCGTCGGGTGCTCTATACTGCATCAATAACTTGAGTAATTTTTCCTCGTCCTTTCTAGTCCTCGTAACCGAATCGGTTAAACTCGAACCGAGGCTCAGATTTTGCTTGCAACGGTGCATTAAAGCACCGGTAGCTATCACGAACGGTAATTTCAATTCGTAACCCTCGACGTTCAGATCCGTTTTTGGTGGTTCCATATTCGGATCGGCGTCTTTTGCGTCTGGATATCTCAACAAATAATCATAGAACAACGGAATATCATAGAGTGGCGTCGAAAACGCCTCATCAAGCATATACATCAGCTCTTCTACGCTTTCCACTCGTCTTCCTACAAAAATATATAAAAATTTTAGACAGTGATTAAAATTGAACTCTTTAATTGTGTATGTGAAAGTATTTTTAATATACATAAAATTAATTTATTTTATTTTATTGTTCTCCCAATTTTGTTTCTAATTAAATTCAATTTTTTAAATATAACAAAGTAAAAATACAGGAATATCCAAGAAGACATTTTTGACAATTCTGTAAACAGATTATAAAATTCAATCAGTATATTTTCTAGAAATCTTTAATAATTAATTTTATTTCTAATGAATAAATTCTTTTATTATATATTAGATGCAGTTCAAAATTCATCAAAAAGAAATTTCACTAAACAACATAAATGCCGATAATATATCATATATAATTTACATTATATGGTACATAGTACAAGAGCTTCATTTATTTTTTATTTTTATATTTTAACTTATAATTGAAACTTAACTTTATTGCAAAATTTTTGATATAATAAAAAAAAGCAAGCATAATAAAAAAAAATACTTAATTAAAAAACAGGATTAAATGTTTTAAATTACGTGTTGTAGATCTACTGTGATGGTCGCAAAACGAACAATCATTCCGATCAATAGGATTTTCTAAGTCATCAAGCCACTTTTCCAAATCCAGGGACTTTACGTTTGAATCTGTATCAATTTCAATTTTATTCTCTGTGTTTGTCAAATCTTTATTCTGATCTTTATCAACTTTAGCTTTATTTTTTTCTTCCTTTTTCTTATGATTCTTTGAAACCAAATGATTATAGTACTGTTTTTCATTGCCAAACTTCTTTCGACATATTATACACTTGTGGTTTTTCTTTTCTTTGTGTTTGTATACGCTGCCCGTGCTATAAACTGTGCTCTCTTTTTCGAATGCTTCGAGTGTAATTGGGGGTAACACATGCACCTTCCTATACAGATTACATCTGTGCCATTCAGACTTGTAATGTATGTTATGCGCTTCTAAATTTTTGAACATTATATGGCATGTTTTACAAGTATGCGAATCTCTTATATGTTTAAATGTAAAATGAATACTGCCCATATTGCTATCTATTAAATTTTTCTCTTCTCAGTAATTCTTTTCTTATTGTTAGTGTAAAATTAAAATCACAGTAACGTTTTTCTGTAACAGAAAAATATTTATAATTAAACATTTTAGTTTCCTGTTCCAGGTTTATTCGAATTGAAGATACAATTTATAAGCAATATTTTTTTTCCGTATTTCGAGCAAATTTTATTAACTAATTCATTCAACAGCGAAAAGAGTATATGAAAAACAAACAAAGCGAGAAATCTCCGTTTACTTTATAAAAAAGATTTATATAACATATCAACAGATAAGATTAAATATATTCGAATAATATTAAAAAGAATGTAATTGTTTTTTGCTATTAATATATGTAAAAGAAGAGAATGTGATTGTTTCTTGCTATTAACAAATGTACATATATGGTAAAACACGTGTTTTTGAGATTAGTGCCCAATGCAATCTCCATTAATTCGCAATAAGTCTTAAATTTTAACTTACCTAATATACGATATTTTAATAAATAAAATGCAATTTTTGCGAAAAAGCAAATAATCTTAAAAACGACGTGCAACGTGTTTCTGTTCTTCCCCGAGTTTGATTTTACTAGATCCACAGCCAACTGCATATCCTCCTAAGCCAACTTCACAGCCATCTTCACAGCCAGTTCACAGTATAACTACATACAGTAGTGACAGTGCTAGAAAATCAGCGAGTAAATTTTCTTTTACGCATGCGTTAGCTATAAGGCTAAGAACATGGCGGACCGTCACGTGATCGATTCACGGCTACATCAAAGGAGCCGACAGCTACTGTCACTACTGTATGTATCACGTTTTATATACTGTTTTATAATTTTATTAATACATTTTTAAAATATACTAACATTAAAAACAGAAAATAATTTGCATTATTATCTTTATCTCATTAAAAAAGACTTTGCGTAAGACGTTATCGCGATTCTTAATGTTCAAATGAAGCGCCCGTAAGGCTTACAACATGGCTGACCGTCACGTGATCGACTCACGGCTACATCAAAGGAGCCGACAGCTACTGTCACTACTGTATGTAGTTATACTGTGGCCAGTTGCAGTCAATAGTCAAGTCAAATGCAGTTCAATGTTGAGTCTCGCTGCACATTCACTTCTATTTATAGACTGGAGACTAGTCTACCCCAAAAAAGCAGGAAATAACATCTATTCCCTTTTCCTATTGGTGGATATTTTCTATTCCCTTTTCCTATTGCCTGTTGCCTGACATTGTGCAAGGGCCTTTAACCATCGAAAAAATAACTAGGGATCCTAAACGTGGTCCTGCCTTATCGACGGAAAGTGAGGTTAGATTCGACCATAAATCTATTTATTGGCTATACAGAGTTTTTTATTGTGCCGAAATTATTGTGCCTCCCCGTTTGATAATATTAATACTTTAATTGTGCAAAAGGATTTATCTATCTGCATAGTCAATTAAAATATACGTACTTGAACTCGAGTTTAAGTATCTATATTTTGATTGACTATACAGATAGATAAATCCTTTTGCACAATTAAAGTATTAATATTATCAAACGGGGAGGCGCAATAATTTCAGGTAAAAAACAATCTGTATAACCAATAAATAGAGTTATGTTCGAATCTAACCTCACTTTTTCAGTCGGTAAGGCAAACTCGTTAAGCATCACCTTAAAGACAATGGTCGCGTTCAGCAGACTCAACTGCTAAGTAGCAATCAAACGTGTTCCTACTTTAAGATCCAGCCAATTAACGTCGAATGACATCGGAAAATTACTCAACTGTTGAGCTGCTGAACGCAGCCAATTTTCCGATGTTAATTGGCTGGATCTTAAAGTAGGAACCAATCACGTTTGATTGCTACTTAGCAGTTGAGTCTGCTGAACGCGGCCATTGGCTGCGTTCAACAGCTCAACAGTTGAGCAATTTTCCGATGTCATTCGATGGTGATTGGCTGGATCTTAAAGTAGGAACCAATCACGTTCGATTGCTACTTAGCAGTTGAGTCTGCTGAACACGGCCATTTGATAATTAAGTGCTGACATTTATCAATCGTTTTGGCTAAATGGAGAAAATATAATAATTACACAAGTTAATTTTTTATTCATATAAATATTATATATCTTATCCAATTCTCACTCTTTCTTTTTTAAAAATGTATAGCTCTTAACATCTAACTGTTTCAAGAATACCAAATATGAATATTTTGCCCTATCACTTTATTACTGACAATAAAAAGATAATCTATTCTCATCACTATACATTCCAAAATTCATAGGCCGGTATTCATAGTCCGTTCCTTTTTCAAGACCGTCTTAAGTAATGTCTTAAGATGCAAATACGGCTCTGTGATTGGTTAATTACATCTTAAGATTGTACTTAAGACAGTCTTAAATATAAGAACTGACTATGAATACCGGCCATAGAAAACTTGAAATTTTTAATTAACCAAATTTTAATTTAATTTAAAAACTCCTTATCTTCACTCTGTTTTATCGATGAAATCGCTCGTTAGTACCGAATATCTCTACCGCGAAGTGGCGGCGCTCGCGACTGCGCAGACTGCGCTCAGTTCATGTTTGTCCGACAGTAAGTAGTAAGTAGCCATCGCGCAGCGCGAGTTAATCGGAGTATCGGAGTATTCTCAGTTAGTCTCTAGCATAACACGTCTCAGGTTCAACCTCCGAGCGATCTCCACGCGAATCCGCGAACACCACAGCTGACAGCGTAAATCGGTCGACTCGAATTCGTTGGCGAAACGTCAAGGGAGCAATCGAGAGCGACGACGGAAGTCACCAGAAGGCCGGCTCTCTCTCTCTCTCTCTGTCACTCTCTTATTCCCTACGCGCTCTATCCCTCTCGCTCGCAGCTCGTCGACTTCTCGTCGGACACTCGTCGCGAGACGTATAATCGGACACCTCCCTAAGAGGAGGGCGATCCATCCATCTGTCTCAGGTCTCGGCTCTCCCGAGCGGCGGATTTTCACGCTAGAAAGCGGCCGTCCAGCAGGGCGATACCATTTTATATGACTTTACTTCGACGACGAGGTAAGTTTTCTTCTCTATCTTTCTCTTTCTCTTTCTCATTCGTTCTCTCGTGAATTTTAATCATTAAAATGGCGAATCCGATTTATATTAATCCAGTATCGTTAGAACGATCGAGACCCCCTAGTTGTTTTTTTTTTTTTTTCCCCCCTAACACCATAACCTTTCTCTCTTTCTCTCTCTCTTGCTGCGTTCCCGTTCGTTCACTTACGCCCGCTAATTTTAGCGAACAGCCATTTTGGACGACACGAGGCGTGCGGAGCCGCAACGGGCCCTCGCCTGCGGAAATGAGCGTGTCCCTCCTCCTCCATCTCCTCTTCTGCGGCAGCGAACGATGTTCGCGTGCGTGTCGCATGATGCGTCACAGCCGGAGGAGGAAACGAGCTTTCCCATGCCGGGTCTCGACTCAACGTGGGTCCGCTCGTTTTCTGCTCGGCGCACATTTCCTGCAGATTTATTATTCTCAGAGATACGCGCCTTCTCTCTCGGTGCGTGTATGTTTAATCTCTTCCTAAATTCAAGTAGACAAATCATCCGACAAACACGTGAAGTGTAAGTAAAGGAGCAAGGACGAAACTGTTCAAAACAGCTGTATGGCAAAAATCGTATTTTGCGAAAGACGAACGGATATTTAAACTTTTCGAACTCTGAAAATTGTGAAAAGTGCGACTCAAACGAAGAGCTCCGATTATAAACAAGCATATTCGAATAATAGGACCCTTTTGCATTTTTATCACTTCTGACCTTCGTTATTTTCCTATCGTGTTACATTTAGTTAATCTGCGCAAGTGCGAAGTAATAAAAAAAATTACGTAAGAATACGATGTAATAAACAAATTTATAAGCATATGAAATCTTAAAATAGACCAATACAGGGATTTAACTGTAATATGGCATTTATATGTCGATAGTTAATTTTTTTCGAATGATTTTTTATTTTTATAATTAGTAATTGTAAAAAAAATTACAAATAATGAAAAAATAATATGATAGATAATATTTGACAGCTGTCAGACTTTGCAGTTGTTAAATGTAAGGAAAAACTATTTTAATATATTAGTTGTATTATTATTGTTGGACATTGACTATTTACGAACGATTAAAAGACTATCTTAATTTATCTCCTTTTTTTAAATTCATGCGCGACAAATGTATACATATATAAATATACATATATTGTATAATGAGATGCATATTTCTGATACATATTTATGATGAGATACATTATTCTATTTTTTTTCAAATATCGACAATCGAATACAGCGATATGACATTTGTTTTGAGAAGATAAGAATCCTCGTAAAGATTTACTGAATTGACTTTTTTTATAACGGATAATCAATGTTATTGATTATCCGTTTCTTTATCTTCTATGCTTTGAAATGGAAAGTTTCGCGCGAGATAATTCGTCTATCCATAAGAGATAAATATTTTCTTAATCATTTTAATTATCCATACAATATCGGCTGGATCTGTTTTATTTAAAATTCATATATGTATCACATGTATACATATGTATTTATTATCTTATATCGCTTGCGCAAAAAGAGATAGAGAAAGAGAGAGAAAAAGGAAGGAAGGGGAGAGAATATTTTATATTTTATACTTGTAATATAGGTTCAAAACATTGAACTTGACGCGTACTTGCTTACGAAAAAGGAAGGAAGAAGCAATTGTCTCGCATGTCATTTGCATATCACGCAAACAGCAAATTGCTGCGTCATCTAATGATAACCATACATCGAGTATTCAATAACGATTCAAATCGCGACTCGCGTATTATTTAAGGCTGATATTACAATGCATATCCGATTTTAATCGGAGCGCATTATCTTTTATTTATTAAACGATATTAGATAGAGACAGTATCGTTCCATTTAATTAACTCTTGATTTAATAAATCAAATCTTTTCAGTTTATATTACATATATTGCATATAAAGCAATATGTATATTCGATTGAATCTGTTATAGAGTTAAACTCATTCCTTATATACAGGGAGTCTCTTTCGACAAGTGGAGTATCTTTCTCGGTACATTTCCAGGGATGAGGAATTCATTTCATAGGAATATTCTGAGATACCGGTGTACATACGGCGCCACGATAACGCTGTAAATAACGCCGATAATCGCAGATAATATATTCTTCCGGCACCATTTTATAGTTCATGTTATTCGGCCTCATCGTGATCGGCAATTTCGTTCGAATCCTATTTCTAAATACACGTTTCCATCGGCGATAAACTTTTATCGCAATGTCGAGCTGTCAGTCCGTAAGATTGATCGTTGCAAATTCGAAATTTACATTGGTAATTTTTATATGTAACAGGTAGTTTTGTTAAATGCTATACAGATAATTTTTCTTCTTATAGATACTGATTTTTCTTAGATACAGATTCTTATGGATACAGATTTATATTTCTTCTCTTTGTTATAAGAAAATGTAGGTTTTTTATTATATTATTATTTACATACATACACGAACATAATAATTAAATAGAAAATATACATAATAGAAAAATATACATAATGGAAATAATGAAAATAATAACGAAATATTAGATATAACTGAAAAAAATTCTTTCCCATCGATATATACACAGAGAACATTTTTTCTTATAGAATTTACCCTGAAAATCATGGTAATCGTGGGACAATATGGTATGAAAAGAATTTTATGAGAATTTCTCTGATTAATATTTATCAAATAAAAATAATAATATCTATTACAATAAAATATAAAATATGTTTGATTAATGTTACTATGCAGTTTAGTAAAATTAATCAAACATGTTTTATATTTTATTGTGATAGATATTATTTTTATATAAAATTTTTTCCACACCATATTGTCTCATAATTACCATGATTTTCAGGGTAAATCCTAAGAGAAAATTCTCTCAGTGTATATATTCTGTTTGCTTTAATCAAAATTTTAAAAGACGCTGGTTTTTTCGGAGTTCTAGAAATATTTCCAGACGATTGCGTCAGGCACAGGTTTTAAATCTAAATCTTCCTCTTTGTTCATGCGAGAATCGCTCATGCTGTTTTTTTTCTTTTTTTATCTGGCTTGTAAGATGGCCTGCTACTTTGACCCTTAAGTATGCGTACGATAACGATGCAAAATAATACCTCTTAATCAGTAACATGCAGCGGTTCTCAAGCATAATTTCTCCCGCTGCAATTTCTGCAACCTGATCTCTCGAGCGAGCGAATATCTATCACTGAGATTTATTATCGTCAGCGAATCCGTAGCGATAAATTCATAAATTATACTGCCCCTGCAATTGGCGAGGAAACGCAATCGAAATCGCGCTTGAAATTCTCTCGAGAGAATGTTCGATAATGTGAAATAATTATACGATTACATTTTATAACGTGTCTCTCGGTTAAAGCGATAAAATAACGTCGATGAATTTCGCTCTCTCACTTTCTCCAAATCTGATGCGAATCGCGAGCAAGGAGCAAGTATGCCGGAACGGGTTTTGCGATGAGGAAAGTGTTTACCGAAGATCGTCCGGGGTCCGGGATCGTTAATTACTGCGTATCAAAACCGGCAAGAACAACACTCTTAAACGGAATTTAATTGTTTAAACTGGTTGCTGGAAAATTATACATACGATGTCGACTTGCACGCGCTAACTATACTTTCCATCTGGCGAGTAAATAAATTTTTACAATAAGGAATAACAAATCGAGAATTTTTCTTTTAAAAGAATTTAAGTGTATTGAAAGATTGATTGAAATGGAAAATGGAAATTAATATAAAAATAACGTAAATAATTAATGAATTATAGAATTTCTAAGATACTTATAAATATTATCGAAATTAATTATTATATAAAAATAAAATAAATAAAAAATTGTGCAACATATAAAAAAATAAAAGAGGAAGGAAAAAGAGGTTTAAAATTTGTCGATTTGAAGTTTACAAGATTCGTAAGAGAAATGCAATAATAGCGTTATTGCGTCGCAACGAGATGTAAGATGGAAACGACTGTTGGAAGTTCTAATTTGATTTCAGTTTATCAGTATGTAATCGTTCATTTTTATTGACCCAGCAACATTAACGATGTTGAAATATATAGATGAATATATATAGTCTGTCGAAAGTTCTTCGTGAAATTTAACTTTGCTTCCAATTCGATTTAAAATCGAAACAATATAGTAATATTAGTTTTACATTATTGCAAAATCGTTATTAAATTATCAAAACGTTATTAAATTAATATTAAAA
Source organism: Prenolepis imparis (assembly GCF_030444845.1). Classification (NCBI taxonomy): domain Eukaryota; kingdom Metazoa; phylum Arthropoda; class Insecta; order Hymenoptera; family Formicidae; genus Prenolepis; species Prenolepis imparis. Next base: position 2,551,852 of record NW_028141159.1, read on the forward strand.
ACGTTATATGTATTTATACAATGAATTTATATATGTATATAAATTTAATGAAATTGTGTGCATTGAATAATTAAATATTTATTTATTCGGTACTTCGAGATCGTAAGAGATATATTTGTTACTTAATTTAATCTCTCTCTCTCAGACGCTCAATTAAACACACGATTGCACAAGGAACGATATAAACTGATAGCCAAACCACGTCGACGCGACCTGGACCTGGGTCAATCTATCCCTCCCGACCTATCCCACTACATTTCTTCTTAGATCTTCCCACGATATTCGATTGATACTGATCGAGAAATTTCATTTCTCTCTCTCGCGATACTGCAGCTAAACTTTTAGAAAATTAATTTAACATAAATTAAAAAATTCGAGATTAAAAAATGCAATACAAAATACGATTAAATCTATGAATAATAATTTATTCGATTCGTGAATTTCAAGATTAAATTTAACCTCACGAATACACAAATACAATCGATCGACGTGCCTGTAGCTATTGGCAAAGATTTTTCGCGATTGGCGAACTGCTCGAGCTTACGTGCCGGTTAGCTACTCGAGAGTGGAGTAGAGTGACCTTGTCCGAAGGCTGCTCTCTTTCTAGAAGAGACGACGTCGGCGTCCGGATCGGCGTCGGCGCCCGGATCAATATACACGGTGGACGTCGAGGACGCGTGCGCGTCGCGGGGATAGGCCGATCCGGGTCCCGAGAGCTGTCAGACCACGAAGAGACCGACGAGTGACTCTGTACTCTAGTTGCGCGCTAGCGAGAGGCCGACCTCTTCGACTCCCAAGAGCTACACTACCCCCTTGCGCGAGAATCGATTCTCCTTATCTCTCTCTCTCTCTCTCGCTCTCTCTCTTTCTCTCTCTCTTTCTCTCGACGACGCCACGGATCTGCTCCACTTTTTTTTCTCCATTTCTGTCCGCCTTCGGATCTCCTCGTCCTCCCTCTTCCTCCTCGTCATCGTTATTCCTCTCTGCTCTTCGAGAGTGCCGTTGGAGAAGAAATCTGGGTACACCTGGTGATCAACGACAGCGACTGCGGAAGACGCGTCAACGTCGCAAATCACGACTTATGCGTCTGTACCGAGCAGGTAAACTCACTCGTTTCCGGTACACGCGATCCCTTCGGGAGGTCGTCCCCGAACAATCGCTGTCTGTCCCGCGTGGATTTTGTAGTGCCAAGATTTGCTATTAGACTGCGTAAAGTTCTGACCGAATAAACTAGGTAATTATTCTCGTTAAACGAAATTTCGCTCGTCGTTCTCGAAGCAGATTGCACTTATTAAGTCGTAAGGGCGAGAATTATTCCGTAATTGATTCTTATCATTCTCTTTAAACATGTGTTAGCCGAATAGAGGACGAGACACAGTTTGCAACTGTGATTATTCCGTTTTAGGACTTTGTGCTCGTCTATACGTGTGTCTCTTATAAGGTATCTTAACAGTAATCGCGAAAGCACACCGCTTATTGCGCGATAAATGGAGCGCGAGAATCAATATTAATAATGCATATAGTTATTATAAACAACTGCACCGGCTGCGATCGGGCATGGAATTACAAACTATTTGCGTACTATTGTATATAATGGTACACTTGCAGAAACGCGAGACTATAATACGCATTGCGTTCTCAGGTATCCTCCAACGCTAAATCAATAGGATATTCTACAGGATGTCTCATTATTATCGGGAGGGATATCAATTTCACTATTGTGACAATCACAAATTCTCATATATATGATCAATTTGCGATCGATTTCGCGAAATCAGTACGCACTGTAAAAAAAATTTTACATTTACACAAGTATTACATAAAAATATGTAAAATTACGCGATAAATAATGAAAATACATTTTACACTTATTATTTATGATTTATTACATTTTTTTACAGTGCGTGTAATTAAAAAAAAAATTCACTTTTTAATGAAAAAATTTATCATTGAAAAACTTATCTGTGTATATTGTCATATCATATATAATCTAGGATAAGATAATATCAATTAAACATTTATTGACAGCGCTAAATTATTTACCGTCCTATTTTTTTTTCTTTTTTTTTTTTTTTTTTTTAATTGAATTAAAATAATACTCAAGTAAATCTGGCTAAATTGAGTTATATCGCGCAAACATATATGTTACATATATTTTACTTGACAACAGCTTTACATGTGTGTACCTTTATTTATTATTACAACGCACTTCTATTTAATTTTACTTCAAGCGAATCTTCATTTATTGCGATTGCATTTGTTCGATTATCGAGAGAGATCAAATTCGCGATTTAGCTTCCGCGATCTTCAAGAAGGACATCCAGTCTGTCCGCGACTTTCGCTATCATGATCCTAATACGGCCCGTCCCGCACGAAAATCATCCGGATGATCGTTAGCAGCACAGCCAGATGAAACTTACACCGGTCCGATGATCATCTGGTGCCTGAAAAATTCCCTTAAATGTCATTCACATGGTCCTGCACATCCCGTGAACGCTTTTAGCAGATCAAACTCGCATGGATAAAAGCAATTTGCAAGATTTTTTGTTTTTCTCTGTATCCACAATTCATCCTTCGATCTTGCGTTTGAAATGAATCCGATAAGATCAAGGCTAAAGATAAATAGAAGGCAAGATAGTGCGCTCGATAAAAAAAAAAAATATTTTAATTGTACGCGTTGTATAATTTGAATTGAATAATTATAATCTAGCTTCATTAAAAAACTAAATAGCTCTTTAAACAGTTACAAATGTTTTAATTTCAGATTCTAAATAATTCTTTTCTTACATAAATTAAAATTTAAAATACGCGTGATTAAATATTTTATTATATAAAATAAAATTTTATAAATAATATCCTTCATTTTTTTCTTTATTTTTAAAACAAAATTTCTATCTTCCCTTACATTTTTCTAAACGCTAATTATTTATTCTCAGGAAAGGAATAATTTATAAAAATTATGCTCTCTAAACTGATCATACTTCAAGATCGTCTTGTCCTTCTTTACAGAAACATCCAGGATATCATCCAGAGGGAAAGGATCGGCGTGTAGCAAAGGCGGCGGCGACAGCAGGACACTATCATCTGACCGACGATCATCAAACGGCAACACCATCACCACCCACGTTCGTTGGTTTTCGCGCGAGTTAACCAGCGAGTTAACATCAACATCATTACCAACCTGGTTAGGCCACCGATTACCGGGCTTTCTTAGGGCGACGAGCAACGGACACGCAGCGTGTATGATCATTGAAGACTATCCCCCTACCCCACCCGCCACCGCCAAACCGAGGCAACACTCGAGGCATCAAGATACCACCCAACGATTCCTAAACCTCCACCTGGTCCTGCCCAAGCACAGGACCTCAAAATTTTCCAGGTTTGTAGTCGTCAATTTTTGAACCGGTTTGGCCAAAACAGCAACTTTAAAGTTCTTTTAAATTTAAAAAATATTTTTTTTAATTTAATAAAAAAATGATTAAAATTATATTAACTATTAACGACGAGGTTTCGAATTCTTGTGAATAAGATAAGTTTTAGACAAGCTAAATAAACTAAAGACAAGTTTTCTTTTCTTGCAGTAATAGGCATCGGAAGTTACAGCCATTCAGAGAAACGTGACTGGCGTCAGCGGGTAGCGGCGCGGCACGCCTTACCGCTAACAAGGATTACAACCCTGAAAACAGGCAGAACCACCCTGACTCGACACGCTGCTGTTACGAGCGACCACAAACAGGCGGCAGCCGTTGCCTACCATTGGTCACTGCCGGCTATCAAACTGCCGCTGGCTGGAAACGCGCGACAAAGGCGATCTAGACGAACCAGGACGAAAACATTACCTACTTGAAAGGAAAAGATCGAATAGCGGATTCAACATCACTGCTTGAGAGTTGATTTTTTCGTCGCGATTTGTTAACATTTTCACAACGACGTCTCGTCGGAGGTTACTATCAATCGGAGAAGTTAAGTTCGTCAAAAGTAAGAGAAGGCGGAAACAACGGTCATCATGGCAAGCTTAAATGTCAATCGCAATGTCAGCGATGCCTTCTACCGCTATAAGATGCCGCGGATTCAGGCCAAGGTGGAGGGCAAAGGAAACGGCATCAAGACAGTGATCGTCAATATGGTGGACGTGGCTAAGGCGATCGGCCGTCCGGCCACTTATCCGACCAAGTACTTCGGTTGCGAGCTGGGTGCGCAGACCCAATTTGATTTCAAGAACGAGCGCTTTATCGTCAACGGCTCGCATGATGCTACGAAACTGCAGGATTTGCTCGATGGTTTTATCCGGAAATATGTTCTGTGTCCAGCTTGCGACAATCCGGAAACCGAGTTGATGGTCAGTTCAAAGAAGGGTACGATCTCGCAAGGCTGCAAAGCCTGTGGTCATCATGGTCTTCTAGAGAGCAACCACAAGCTGAACACTTACATCTTGAAGAATCCGCCGAGTCTAAATCCAGCGGTGCAGGGTAGTTCATTAACGGAGGGCAAACGCGGCAAACGTTCGAAACGCTCCAATGGTGACACCGCGGCTGCATCCACAACCGTTGCTGCCACTACCAATGGCAACGATCGATCCTGCTCGCCAGAAAATGATGTCAACAACTCTGGAGATATCGTGGTGGAGCCTTCGCTGGAAAGAAAAATCAACAAGAACGAGGATGACGATAAATGGGCGGTCGATGTGTCTGAAGAAGCGGTCAGAGCTCGTCTCCAGGATCTGACGGATGGCGCGAAGGGCATGACTATCAGCGATGACCTCGAAAAGAGTGAGAAAGAGCGCATGGATATGTTCTACAAACTGGTCAAGTGCCGCCGCGATGCCGGCCAGCTCGACAACAATCACAAAGAGCTCGTAGCCGAAGCGGAACGTCTCGAAATCAAGACCAAGGCACCGTTGATCCTCGCTGAATTGTTATTCGACCAGGGAATCGCTGCACAGGCGAAGAAGTTTCGCGTGCTGTTGCTGCGTTTTACCCATGATGACATCAAGGCGCAGAAATATTTGATCAGAGGTATTGAACAGGTCATTGCGCTGCATAAGGATGCCCTGATGCCGAAGGTTCCCGGAATCCTCAAGGTAAAAGGATTACAACTTTAGAATTTATTTACCTTATAGATTCACTTCTATTCTTTTTATGAATCTATTTATTAAGATGATCTTTCTTTACTTTTTCTACACATTTTAAAAATATATACTTTGCATCTCTCCTTTTTATTGAGCATTTTTTACATCTCATATTTCTTTGATATCGATATTAAATTATTTTATAATTATTAAATTATATTTATCATTATAATTATTATTGTAATTATTTTATTATTATATATTTTATGTATTTTATTATATTATTTAATTATTTTATTATAATTATAATTATTATATTTATTATTATTATAATTATTAAATTATATTAAATAATAAAAGTATTTGCATCTATTTCAGTTATTTTACGACGCTGATATCCTGGAGGAAAAGGCATTTGACGAATGGTCGAGCAAAGTCAGTAAGAAATACGTCTCGAAGGATTTGTCGCAAGAGATTCACGATCGAGCTGCACCATTTCTAACATGGTTAAAAGTTGCTGAGGAAGAAGAGTCCGAGTCCGAGGAAGAAGATGACGATTTGGAAGTAAGTATCTCGCTACACACAAGTGCTATCAATCAAATGCTAATTCTTCAAAATTAATTTAATTTTTTAATTAATTTTATTTTAATTTTAATTTTAGGATTAATTTTTCTATTAAATATATATCTTGTATCTTTATTTTGTTCTGCTTTTGAGATAATTAAATCAATTAAAATTTCTCGACGAGATTTGAAGAATTAATATATTCTTCTTTCCAAGAGTTATCTTTCTGTTGGATTTAACGCTATAAGTTTTCAAGAATTATTTTTTTTTTGTATTTTTTACTTAATTTTATTATTTATTATTTTTATTATTATTTTATTTTGCTATATTTATTTTATTTTATATCTCCATATGTTACATAATTTTGTGATTTAACTTCAAAAAAAATTCTTAATGTAACTTTTTAATGTTTTGCACTTTTCTCTTTCAGATTGAATACGATGACAGGGCCAAACAAGAATCCCTGAAACAGCAGCAACCGGCAACTGTGCCGAAACCTGCCACCGCTGCCACCGCCGCCGTGAAAGATGATTCTGATGAGGAAGACTTCGATATTGATGCCATTTAAAACACATACACACACACACACACACATAATACAACACATACATACACACATACGCGCAATTGGATGATGAAAAATACTGATGCGATACGTAATACAAACCGAATAATCATTTTTCTCTCAAAAAGAGCCATGCAAATGCAATCTCAAGTTATGTGCAAATAAATATAAGGTTTTTTGTTGTTTTAGACCGACGAGATCAATAATTAATACACAATGCCGTTTACATGTTAATGAAAAAAAAAGAAATTTTAATTGTTCCCAAGCGTTTAGTATGATTTATCTCTCTCTGTGTACAGTGTGTATCCATAATATTTTTAATTGTTTTAACGATACGGTAAATGCGCGTTTAACGAAAACTCGTTAGTTCTATTATTATTGATTGTTATCGCAATTTTTTAATAGGCATGATCATGCGCCTATCTTGAAATATGTTCTCTGCATTCGTTTCAGATGAAAAAAGAAAAAAAAGTAGAAAACACATTCATAGAATTCACGAGCATTACTGGGAAATTGGCCTGCTAAAAGTGTTCTTTATTGTATCTATTTACTATTCTAATTATTCAAATAAATATGGTTTATTGCAATGAATCCTACATTATTTTCTATTTCTCGCAGCAAACAATGAAATAGGAAAATAGGAAAATTATGTTCTAATTGTGCATTAATATTGATAATTTAATTGGTAATAATATTGATACTAAATTATTTACATTCATTTAACTTTATTCAGCTGTAATTTTTCAATAGTATATGATTTATACATATACTGCTGTGCAATTTATATAATGCCATGAATTTCTAAAATGCTGATATAAATATCTCAATAATGTCAGTTTACATAAATGTTTGTTTTTATGAAACGATATAAATATAAAATTCATGCTTAAATAATGGACAACGTATTAAAATCTGGAAAAAGCTTTTCGTATTGTATTTGCAAATCAGTGCTGAACTTCTATCTATCCAGATTCTTACATGTCACTACTTAGATAAAATTAAAGTTTGTTCTTTTAAACACTGCACTTAAAATAAAATAGAAATACATACTTTATAAATGTGAAGTAAAGAAAAAGAACAAGAGACATAAAATAAGAAATGCATAAATAAAATTCTGAATTCCTTTCTTCGAATAATAGAATATTCTTTTTAGAATCTTTCGTTAATCCCTGTTATCGCAATTTCATAAAACGCGCAGATAACAATTATCGAATATAAACGTTGCAAGATGCATCATAGAATCAAAGTTCCCGCGTAAAATGACGTCATTGAGATTCTGATTAGTCCCTAGTAGTCTAGGACTTTTAGGACTCCGGTTTCAAGTTACCAACACTAAGAAATAAAATTTCAATTCGCTCAAGACAAATTCTCCACGTTTATTAGTTTTATTTTAATTTTTTTTTTCAGAAAATCGCTTTAGCACAACTCGCGGATGATCCTACAAATTACAAATATCACGATTTTAATATGATTCTCTCCGTTTTTTTTTTGGCCGTCATAAAGGCCATTGCACGTACAAAAATTTTAGTCATAATAGTAAGGCTGTAAGCAAATCGTCCAATCACAGTCAAGCATTCTTATTACGTTATGATAATTCTTCTCTATGATTGGACGATTTGCTTACGGCTTTACGATTACGACTAAAATTTTTGTACGTGCAATGGCCTTAAAGAATAACCAAATCCGTAATTCACGACCGATCGATAGAGGGCTCCACAATGTCTCCTGTCGAGTTTTAAGCGCGAGCAACCGTTAACCGTTCTTTGGTTGTGGTATTCGGACGCGGCGATGAATTGTGTGTCGGTGGTTTTGTGGAATCGCGATAGATTAAAAACCGCATCAATTGTGCGTTTATCGCGGTCGGTTCAGGACGATGGACGGATATTAATTTTCGCATCCGAATTTGCATCCATTTCAATGCGCGACCGGAATATTACGCGGAGGATCCTTTCAATGGCGGTTAAGGTAGATATATATTGTTTTCTTTTCATTTCATAAATTGATATTTTGATGTTTAGCAAATATTGCTCGCGCGATTGGACGTAATCCGGATATATTCAAATCCACTCCATTCTAGTACATGTATGACTTTATTCAATTGTCTCTGTGTTAAAGTCAAGATAGAACAAGTTTTGAGAAATTTTCATTTATTTTATAAATGCAAATATAGGTCATTTTAATATAAATATGTTTGGGAAAATATAAATAAAAGACAAAAATATATCATTTAAATGTCACGTATATATCATATTTGGATGAGAAAAAATTAGAAATTTTAATATCTAGATTAATATATTTTAATTATGAAAATTAATGTTGCATTTTTTCGATACAATCGCGGTATGAAAAAAGCGGAATTGATGAAAGTGCTATTTATAGATGGATATTCTATTCTGTTATTTCATCCGTCTCGATTTACGATGACTTATTAACCGGATCTATATTGCTGATTATTATATTCCGTTAATGAAATTGATATTCAAACTGATAATATTGATAGCATAAGCTATGATAAACAATATATATATATTATTATTGAGATATGCATGTACTCAACTAATAAAGGAGGGGGTGAAGAATCCCCCTCCAATTTTAATAAACATTGAAATATGTTGTAATCTATTGTAAGTCAAAATAAGAAAGTTTTTTTATTTGTCTTCATATTGCCGCGTTGAGGATAAAACACTCCTTTAAACAAATCGGTTTTTATATTTTTAAACACGAATATCGTCGAAACAGTAAAAGATATTTAAAAAATGTAAGAGTTTTTATGGTTTTTAATTTACTTTATAATAATGCTATCTCTAATTTGTTTTAAATGTCATATTTTTCGATATTTCCCTTCTTTCTCATATTTTTTCAAAATTTATCTTATAACAACACTTAAAACTTAAAGCATATTTCACGCCAAATTCAATTATATATAATAAAATTGTATCTCGTGAAAACGTATTTTTCAGAAAAATAAGCTAAAAATATCTATTTACGCCGTATCTCTATACATTTGTATTCGCCTTATAGTTTTTCTTCATAATCTCATAAAGAGAGAGAGATAATCATAAATAACTTAAACATTACAATTTACATATTTATATATATTTATTAATTAAATTTATAATAATTTATAAAATATATTTAATAATTTATATTGAATAATTTACATATTACAATTTTTATATTTATATATTATAGTAATTATGATTGCAATAAATAATTCACACATATGAAAAAAATAATATGTTCTTATGAGGATGAACAAGGAAAAATCTCTTTATCGAGATATCAATAGATTAATAAATACAATGATACGGTGCAATAAACGAACAAAATGTGCTTATGTAATCGTACAATTCGAAAAGATGACATGAATGCAATAGTATAATTGTATTTATAACTGCGTGTAACATAACGCCTACGCATTATTGTGAAAGCATTCATCGTTGTGATTCAAAAGCTCAGTATATGTAATAAGTCATTCCTTATTGAAACCGTAATTACTGATCAAATAAAATCGTATACTGAATTTTAATTTTCATTCATAACGATGAATGCTTTTATAATAATGCGTATATACGTGTTACGTTACACGCAGTTATAAATACGATTATATTATTGCGTTCATGTCATCCTTTCAATTTTGCGATTACATAAACATCTTTTGTTTGTTTATTTGCCGTATCATTGTATCTATTAAGCTATTGTTATCTCATCAAATAGATTTTTCCTTGTTTAGCTAGTTCTATTTTTAGTGCATAAAAATATATTATTTTTTTCATATGTGTGAATTATTATATTTATTACCATCACAATTACTATAATATGTAAATATATAAATATAAAAAAAATGTAATATGTAAATTATTTAATATAAATTATATATTAAATATAAATTTATAAATTATTATTTTAATTAATAAATATAACTACATAAATTGTAATGTGTAATGTTAAGTTACTTATTAATTTAATTATTTATTAATGACTTATAAATATTTTTGAGATTAAGAAGAAAAAATTTTCGTCATAAGTACCGAACGCTATAAAGCGGATATATTAATGGGGCGCATAAAGATATTTCTAGCTTATTTCTAAAACATACGTTTTCGGAATACTTTATTATATTGATTAAATTTGGGGTAAAATATGCTTTAAGTTTTGTCATAAGATAAATTTCAAAATTTCAAAAATTATAAGAAAGAAAGAAAAATTTCGAAAAATCTGATTACATTGTTATAAAGTATATTAAAAACCATAAAACTTTTATTTAAAACAATGTTTTATATTTTTTTACTGACGGTATTCGCTCAAAAATATAAAAACTGTTTTTTTTTTTCCAGAGATGTTTTACTCTTTTAACAGTAACATCAACACAAAAAAATTTATCTCTTATTTTGATCTAGACTACAACTTATCCAAAGTTTAGAAAAATCGAAAAGAAACAATTCATTCGATTTCCTTATAAATTATATTGCTAAAAAACGCGTTAGAATTTATTTCAAATAATAACGATCGATATAAATTTATTATACATTTGATAAAATATCGTTTACCGCAAATTTTTCAATTTAATTTAATTTTAAAATACAAAATATCGAATATTAAAAAATTAATTATTAAATTACTTGATATTATTGGTATTCATAATACATCAAATTAAAATTTTTTTTAAATAGCTGAAATATAAAATCTATTTGATAAGAAACAAAAAACATTTTTTTTAGTATTTGTAGAGTTTTATGTGTGTGCTAAGATTAAACAGAAATATCGATTTGTGAAATTTGACGGTATATTGCACTATATATATAATAATTTTAATTAAATAATTTCACACGAAAAGCAAAAAAAGATATACCGATTTCAGAGATGTCATAAGTTTTTAATTAAATATTTTTTGGATATTTTCTTCTATTTAAGAAAATAAATAGATATGTAATTGAGGTAGCAATAATAATGCACACGTAATAATAATTGATATATTATCGAGAAAAATAGTTCGAGTTTCTAACAATTCGAAAATAAGTCCAAATTTCGCAAAACAGCGTTTTAACGATGCGTATAAATTTCTGGTAAAAGCCCTTTTGAATAATAAAAATTCGACAACTTCGTGCAATGATCCGAAAATATCCCGATAAATATCGGTATTCGGCTCATGTGACGCATATCGTTAAATGTTACAGAATTTTTCACTAAATTAATTTTTGCTCGCGTAGATACGAATTTTCTATATCTTGTACAATAGGATTTATATATACCTATGTGTGTATAAATGCACAACACATGGTATTTTTAAAAATATGTCATTAAAAATGTTTCAAAATATATTGACAAGACTTGTGGATCTTTTTTTTTTTTTTCCCCCAAGAGATGTGAAGCTAGAGAAAAAAAGGTATTTACTAATGTTAAAAAAATCTTTAAGTAATTTAAGATATTTTTTTATTAAAAAGAGAGGGAGATTTAATTGAAAATTATTTTTTCGATCTATTATTCTCAGGAAATATCTCTATTTTAATGTAGAGTCAACAATATCTGTAACCAAATTTCGACACATGACAAAATTCTCCGATAATTTCTGGATTAATTTATTAAAAAGACATTCTTTGATATATATAATGTATCACATAAAAAACCTTGACAATATATAAAATGCACAATATAAAAATGACGATAGTTTTATGTGAACAATACATAGAAATACACGGGAAAGAGAGATGCGCATATAATTTGTTACAAATTTTTACAAATTTATGATATTTTAGAAACATTACTTATATCATTCTACTATCTATAAGGAGTTTTAATTTGTGTTTAAAAACTATATTAATAGTTATTTATATTAATTTAACAAAATTTAAGACTAACTATATTGCGTAACTATTGATATATATGAAATATTTTCTCTTTTTTTTATATAGGAGTAGCAATTGAAAAAAGTTTGATGTTTCTATTTAATTAATAATATAAAAGTTTTTTTATTTAAATTACCATTCCATTGAAATATAACATTTATTGCTTATTCTGCTTCGAATAAGTTTGCCGCAAAAAAAACGTGTCAAAAAAATTAAGAACAAGAATATATATAATCGTTCTGTATGTGATCTGAAAAAAAATCTTTGATAGTCTTCTTTATTCCCACCGCGGTATGTGATGATAGAGATTGAGTTCGTTTTAGGGGACGATTCTCTACTCCCGTATCCATACATCTTCTAAAGAAGATTCGATCTCTTGTGCGTACGTGCGTGCGTACGTTCCAGTCGTGATTTAGACAAACGAGTAAGAAAACGAGCGAAATTTCCTGCAGGAATATTCCTCGAACGAGTTTCCCGACAAACTCGATCTAAGAAGCGAGAAGACTCATGCAACGAATGCAGATTATTGCGGATACATTCGAGCACGCAACGTGACAAGTGTGTGTCGCGTTTCTCTGTTTATCGATAGTTCTTCGATAAAAACATGTTCGCTCCTCAATACAAACACACACACACACACACACAAATACTTTCGTGTAAATTCAACATTTTCCGAAAAATAATTACGGTATTAAAAATAGGTATGTAAATAGCTACATATCTAAAACATGGCAATAAAATTCGTCACAATAACTATAAATCACTATAAATTACTATAGAAATTATATAATGTATATTTGCCATTACTTTATTCAAAATTGTATCTCGAGATACGAAATTAGATATGAATCAGAAATTATTGAGTTGTTTTAAAGACGCTGTCTAATATTTGACTTTAAAAATAATTTACAAAAGTCTGCTCCAATTTTTCTGACAAACATGTTTAAATTTTAATCAAAATATGTACAAATATTAATAAAATGTGTTAATAAAAAGTCGATTTTTTTCCGAAATAATTTTTTTTATATCTCAGCGAATATTATTACACATTTTATATTAATTTCTTTCGTCAATTACAAGAATAAGATTCTTTTTACATATTATAAAATTATACGAAAAAATTTACGGTACAAATACATGAAAATTTTTTTTACAGTGTATTTATTGTAAAACTGAAATATAACGACGTTAGAATATTTATTATAAAATTGTAAATTATGCACTTGTTTTATTGTTTATTAATGATTATGCATTTGTTTATGCATTAAAATATTTGAATAATTACTAATACTTCTTTGTAAAATATAATACAATAGCACTATAGAACAACACAAGGGCGCGCCATTTTTCCGATTTATGTTTAAAAAAATAATATAAAGTTTGTTTAAACTGGATTAATATTTTTTCACAGAAATTAGCTGATTAAAGCGTTAATTTGCTAATTAAATGTTAAAATAATAATATGTTAAAAAATTAAAATAGTAATATATGTTGTAAATAATATGTTATAATATCTTATTCTCGATTAATATTTTTTTGAGATCAGCTGATAACTGTCAAAAATATTAATCGAGTTTAAGGAATTATGACATATTATTTAAAACATATTATTATTTTAATTTTTATAACATATATATATTATTATAAAAATTAATTTGCAAATTAACTCCTTAATCAGCTGATTTCTGACAAAAAATATTGTAAGGTGTTAATTTGTTAATTAAATTTTAAAATAAAAATATGTTATAAAAATTAAAATAATAATATGTTTTAAATAATATGTTATAATTCCTTAAACTCGATTAATATTTTTGACAGTTATCAGCTGATTTCTATCAAAAAATATTAATCACAAATAGGGCATTATAACATATTATTTACAACTTATATATTACTATTTAATATTTTATAACACATTATTATTTTAAAATTTAATTAACAAATTAACACCTTATTATTATTTTTTGTCAGAAATCAGCTAAGGAGTTAATTTGCTAATTAATTTTTTAAATAATAATATGTTATAAAAATTACATTAATATGTTTCAGACACAATAACAGTACTGGTGTCTGACTGGCACTGCCAGTTATTCTCGCTAACAGTCGGAATTGCTCGGACCGCCGAGCCGAGCCGAGCTGAGCCGAGCCGAGCCGAGCCGAGCCGAGCTCCGAGCTTGCACGTACGCGGGTACGCCGCGACTTCTCCCACTTCGACCTTGGCCTTGGCGTGCTGCGCATCTCGTAACTGGCACAAACCTGTCTATAGTGTCTATTGCTAGATGCATTTTCGGTTCGCGATCAACGTTTGCGTGCTCATCGCCGGTCCGCGACAGTACGAGTGTGAGTTTAGTGTGTTTACGTACTTAATTATCGTACAAATTCGATCGCGTCGCAAAATTGTGTACCGACATCGCACGGGCGAGTCCGTTACGCGACGCGACGCCATTTCATGAGCGAGTCTATTTATGTACACGGGCGGATCGAATTACCGTTGCGCTTTCGACGCGAATTTCCGAAGTTTTTTGGCGTTGTCGATCCGATTTCTACGTCGTTGAATTGTGATATATAAAACATAGTGAAATGTAGTGCCCATTTCTTGGAACATCGGCGACTCCTGAGTGCGTCGTGAAGTAGTCGCCGCATCATCGTTCGATGAGATCTTCCGATAAGTGGGCGTTGAAAAAAGCGGCGACGCGAAAGCAGAGCATCGGTTTTATTCGCGCGCGAATAAGCTCTCGCGATTCTCGCGTTTTACCGAAACGCGTCGAAATGTGATATCTAAAATCTGGGCGTCGCCGTGCGTCGCGAACGAAAAAAAGTAACGCGAGTGCAAGTGTTTCGATGCTTCTACGAGGAGAGAGGAGGCCCGGGGAGGCATCGGGCAACGACGGAGCAACGATAGGGTAAATATAATTTACAATTTATTTCACTTTTCATTTGTTATTTGTGAGATTATCTATTTATCTTCGCGATAATAATTCAAATTTTACATTGTTGTATAATAATGATGAATATAAAATATCCTGGATTTTATATTTTGAAAAATACTTGGAATATTTAATAATAAATATAATAATTTTTTTAATAATTTAATAATAATAAATATTTGTATATGTATAAAGTACAATTTCGACATTGTATTTAAAAGATATGTAGATATAATTATTTATGTAATGTGTAACTAGATTCGTTTACTATTAAATATTTTAATTAAAATATTTAATAGTAAAAATAAATAGTAAAATATTTTAATTTAAATATTTTTTATAATTATTTTATCTTTTTTTAAAAAATATTTCTTTGCAAATTATGTAGTTTTTTAATATCTTAAAGTAAATAACAAAAATTAATTATGCGCATAATATAATCATTTTTTGAAACATTAAAATTAATATTTAAATTTTTAAATTAATTTTAATATTAAAAAAATGATTTGGAATATTATAAATGATTTAAATATTTTAATAATTGTTTTATATAATATTTATATTTACGTTTATATTTTACAGATTAACATTGTCTGCAATTCCGCACATCAAATTGGTGAGTGTTGAATTATTTAAAAAAAAATTTTAAGGTAATGTAGTGAAAATTATATTAGAAATATTTTAATACATTTATACATATATATATATATATATATATATATATAATTAAAAATAATTTTACATTATAAAAAATGACAAATTATAATTGTGAGCTAATTAACAGTCAAACATCGCTTAATTTATAAGCTATTGTGCATATATAGAAAATGCACTCGAATAGACAATGTAAGATATATTGTTCACCATCAAAAATATATATGTTTGTATCTTTTGATAAGTATAAAAATAAAAAAGGTAAATTTAGATATCAAATAATTTGCAAGAATTAAAATAAGAATAAAAAGAATTTTACCGATGCATCTATTATTGCAAATTATATTATAATTATCAGAGAAAAAAGGTTTATTCCTAATATTTTTATCTTATATATACTATATATATATATCAAATAATTTGCAAGAATTAAAATAAGAATAAAAGAATTTTACCGATGCATCTATTATTGCAAATTATATTATAATTATATTATAATTATATTATAATTATAATTATCAAAAAAGGTTTATTCCTAATATTTTTGTCTTATATATACTTATATATATATATATATATATATATAAAAATATTAGGAATAAACCTTTTTTCTCTGATAATTATAATATAATTTGCAATAATAGATGCATCGGTAAAATTCTTTTTATTCTTATTTTAATTCTTGCAAATTATTTGATATCTAAATTTACCTTTTTTATTTTTATACTTATCAAAAGATAATAAGCTTCTTAGAATTATTTTTATGATATAATTTATTCAAATAATTTATTTAAATAATTTATTTAAATAAATTATTTAAATAAATTATGTCATGAAAATAATTCTAAGAAACTTATTGAGTTACTTTTTAATGGAATTATCTACCTACATGTTTATTACTACAGTTGATAAAATAAGATATTACTATAAAAATAACGATTTTTTTTATATTGTTAATAAATTTTAAATATCCAAGTATTGAGAATTAAAAATAATTATACATTCTTGAGAATTCAAACAAATTTATATCTATTTATTTAAATACATTTTCCTTTTCTAAAAGAAGGTATGTTAAGTCGATTCTCGAAAGTCTCGAAGTATTGTTGCCTCTTTTCCGCGATGCTGATCAACTATCTCGATACGCGTTGTGCGTTATATTCATATTAGTATCAAGAGGTTGTCATCACTCATCACGAGGATTAGCAGTTTAACAGTTAGTTTACAATAAAATTAAATAAAATAATACTAATATGTTTTAAATTTGTTATATTTTAAACTTGATTAATATTCTTGACAGTTATCAGCTGATAATTATCAAAAATGTTAACCGAGTTTTGAATATAACATATTATTTAAAATATTATTATTTTATTTAATTTTATTATGGACAGCCTCTCATCAAAAGGCTGTCATCGCGAGGGTTAGCAGTTAGCAGTTTGACAGTTTGTTTAAAATTAAATTAAATAAAATAATAATATGTTTTAATACTTTAAGTTCGATTAATATTTTAGACAGTTATCAGCTGATTTCTGTCAAAAAATATTAATCGCGGAAAAACTATATATTATAAGTACATATTATAACATATTATATTATTTACAACTTATTATAATTAAAATCATAATATTTTGTAAATAATATAATATGTTATAATATTTTATCTGCGATTAATATTTTTTGACAAACATCAGCTGATAACTGTCAAAAATATTAATCGAATTTAAAATATTAAAATATATTATTTAAAACATATTATTTTATTTTATTTTAGTTTGTTTAAACTTTCAAATTGCTAATCCTCGAGATGACAGCTTCTCGATGCTAGGAATATAACGCACAATGCGAATCGAGACAGTCAATCAGCATCGCGGAAAAGAGGCAACAATTCTTGCGAGAATCGACTTAACATGCCTTTTTTGAGAAAGGGATAAAATTACACGAAAAAATTTACGGTATAAATATATGAAATTTTTTTTTACAGTATTTATTGTAAAATTGAAATATAACGACGTTAGAATATTTATTATAAAAATTGTAAATTATGCACTTGTTTTATTGTTTATTAATGATTATGCATTTGTTTGTGCATTAAAATATTTGAATAATTACTAATACTTCTTTGTAAAATATAATACATATACAATATGCTGAGTAAAAAATTTTTCTTTCATGTTCGTATATATATGTTTCATAATTACAAAAATTATAATTTACATTATAATAGTTTCTCCATTTACATTTACATACATTTTTTAGTGAATGATATATTAATATTTATTGCTATATTAATATTTTATGCTTATTTAAATTACAATGCTTAGATAAAAAGACTAATTTCTAAGTTTATTTTTGCCAATTAATTATAGATTAACGTGTCAGTTCAAAACTTTCGGGCAAACAATCAGTTAACAAAATTTCCGGCTAATTGAAACTTCTAGTTCCATTTGCCCTTTCAAAAGTTTGTCACGTGTCTGAATGAGGTGGATGACACATGGGAAGGATGATATGAAACGAGGACAAGCAGCTCTATATGTTTCTGTCGAATGTTGTTGGCGTATAATTTTAATAGTTGTATCTAGTTCCTCTAGGGGAATAGTTAAAATAATGCGTTTTATATTTCTCTTGATAAACTTCTGTGTGACTATTTTTGATTGTTTTTATTGCGTACGTATATAACCATCACATATACAGAGATATGTTCACTATCTTACATATTACTCATATATAATTTACGACATAATTTATTTACATATATAATTTACGAAAATGTTCCCTTCTACTCGAGGGAACAAGTTATGATATAATGTTTTAGTCGGTTGCGATGCATTTTTATCGCATTAAATAGTAATAACAATATAACAATATAATTTCGTAATCTCTATAGCGTATTTTAGAGTCGTTAAAAATTCCGTGAAATGTAACATAAAATATACAGACGTATTTGTATAAAATAAACAATTTATCATTTATATTGCGAGTAAGAATTGAAGAGCAAGTTCTGAAAATACTGGAATAATTTTAACGTATATTAAGCAAAAAATCGAAATGTATGTATATTTTTGTCATTCTTAAATCTTTATTTTCATACAAATTGCCTTCATTTTATTTAAATTGTTAGCTAGTATGTCTCGTCGTATTATTTTGTACCGGGCACTATATTTTTCTAATTTTTCGAAATTCGTTATCGTTTGGATACGCGAAAGCGGCTCGGTATCTTGCTCCTCAAACGAACGAAGTAAAACCCGCAGCATCGAATGCAATTTATTTTCCGGGAGATAATGTCCGTATCAGAACGTCTTTTTCCGTACTAGGCTAGGAAACGAACGTGCGACACCGAGACAAAGTGACAAAGCGGCAAAACGAGAGAAGAGCCGAAAGGAGACCAAGAGAAAGAACGCGAGATAGAGAATTGAATTTTCTACACATGCAAGCGCGGTTCTAAATAAACGGCATATACTGAAAGCAGTTTGAAACGCGAAGCCCGGGTTCTCTCATTTCGCTTCTTCAAAGAGCTAGTCTATAAAGACATTTTTTCCCCTTTAATGGTTAAAGAGCAATGGTCGTGTAGTCGTCTTTGAAACTCACGCCAACTTAGATATTGTAAACTCATGATTGTTATTTTTAAACGAGATTTCCATTGAGATTCATCCGACCGTATAAAGACGCGATCTCGGACTTTTGACATAAGCGTCAGTAAGTTACATGGCATATCTTTAATTTCTATTATCGACACTTTCATCTCTTGCTCGCAATATATTTAAATATTAAATATATATATTTTTTTTAATTTAAATATTATTCGATACAAACGTATTATCTCAAAATAATTTTTGAAAGCAAATTTTTTGAATCTGAAAAAAGTGGTTTTTTCAAAATTTTAATGTGATTGAATAGAAATGTTTTTACTATATGAAACTTTTGTATAAAACATTTTTTGATATCTGTGATAAGGATATCTCTATTTAATTACAATAAAATTTTGAAAAAATTATTTTTTTCAAAGATTAAAAAAAAACATAGCAATATTATATTATAAAATATATAGGACCAAAGAAACACTATCTCCAAGATATACACACGCGATATTATGTATTGATGAGCACACATATAAATGTGTTGCTTAGAATACATTTACTAAACTATCGATAAAAAATCTTGTTTTTTAATCCAACATATTTGGCGGCTTCTACTCTTTGGCCCGAATTGCGAGCAACCAGTTAAATTTATCGGCGACAGGAAAATAGATGAAGCGCCTCAAGAGAATTTTTCGATAAACGAACGGAAAAATACGAGGAAATATGATTTAACGCGAAAATGGGATCGATTATATCTGTAAATTACCGTAATAATGGATTTTGTTCTTGGGCATTCACGCGAATCGTTTGCCGAAAAATATATATGACAAACATTATTTTAATTCAAGCATCAGATATATTTTGTAATACCCGAAACTTTTACATTTTATTATAAATTAATATATTTTTCGCCCAATATACATTAAATTAAACTATATGAATCTTTAAAAGATTTAAAGAGCTATTAAATATTTCGAAACCAAAGATAATAAAGATTTGTGATTGTGTTACAACACAATTGACGCGTTATATAATCGGTTCAACGAGAAGTCGTCATACATCTGCAAACACACACATACTCACACATACATACATACATACATATATATATACATACACATTTATTCAGCTACATTTTACATAAAATATATAGTTTCAGAAGGATTTTGCATGTATCCAACTTATTTCTCGCAGGGTAATATTTTTGGTGAAGAGACTCTGGATATATAAAAGTCACACCTGTGTGAAGTTGGCACCTCATTTTTAAAAATATCAATTTTTTTTTAAGTTCTGAGTGCACCCTGAAGAGTTCTAGAGTTCCTTATTAATTTTAAAAATAGTTCTGGCGAATTAAGCTAAAAAAACAACTGATGAATTTTGGGGGTGCTAACTTCACAAAATGAAATCTTTAAATCAGCGATAACATCAAAAGTATTAAAAATAATTAATTTTGTCATTAGGATTTTTTTTAGAACTCTTGAGGTGCTACCTAGAATTCTCAACAGAACTGCCATAACAAAAAAAAAATTTTTTTTTTTTATATTTAAAATAAGAAAATTTGCGATAACTTTTTAAATATTGAAAATTTTTATTTTTAGAAATTTTTAGATCTGACATACAAAAATTTGCAAAAAAATTTTTTTAAAGTTCCGGCAGTTCTGTTAACAGTTCTGAGTAGCACTTCACGAGTTCTATCAAAAACTATGCTCGAAGCGCTAGGACCAATATTTAAAAAGTTATCGCAAATTTTTGTACGTCAAGACAAAAAATTTTAGTTTCGACGAATAAAAAAATTTTTTTAAATTCCGACAGTTCTGTTAACAGTTCTGGGTAGCACCTCACGAGTTCTATCAATAACTATTAATACTCGAAACGCTAGAACCAATATTTAAAAAGTTATCGCAAATTTTTGTCAGATCTAAAAATTTCTAAAAATAAAAAATTTTTTTAAAGTTCCGGCAGTTCTGTTAACAGTTCTGGGTAGCACCTCACGAGTTCTATCAATAACTATTAATACTCGAAGCGCTAGGACCGATATATAAAAAGTTATCGCAAATTTTCTTATTTTGAATATTAAAAAAAAATTTTTTTTTGTTCCGGCAGTTCTGTTGAGAGTTCTGGATAGCACCTCAAGAGTTCTAAAAGAAATCCTAATGACAAAATTAATTTTTTTAAATACTTTTGATGTTATCGCTGATTTAAAGATTTCATTTTGTGAAGTTAGCACCCCCAAAATTCATCAGTTGTTTTTTTAGCTTAATTCGCCAGAACTATTTTTAAAATTAATAAAGAACTCTAGAACTCTTCGGGGTGCACTCAGAACTTCAAAAAAAATTGATTTTTTAAAAAATGAGGTGCCAACTTCACAGAGGTAAAAGTCACTCCCTTTTTGTGTTTTGAAAAACTATGAGAGATACTTGTTTTTTTTTTTCAAAATATATAAAATATAATTTCGAGAGATTGTGTGTATAGCATATACATATGTAGTATACTTTTACATGAAGCGCCACATATCATCGTTTTTTTTTTCTTTTGAATACGTAATGCGAATACGTGTGTATACAGCGAGGAGGAAGAGGGGGAGGGGGCGAAGCACGTGTATAACGCGGAATAAATGGAGAATCCCGAAGGGGATTTGTTTGACGCGTCGCACGGTTAGGGTAGGTTCGCATCTCCCGTGCGGTCACCCCGTAGTGCTATCCATAAATCATAATTCGCTCGACAAAGTATAAGGCTCGAGCATCGTTACCGCGGACAGTGATGGAGTTTTTATAGTAGACTTTGCGCTACTCTTTTATTATCCGCATCGTATCGCAAG
The DNA here is from genome assembly GCF_030444845.1 of Prenolepis imparis. Lineage (NCBI taxonomy): Eukaryota > Metazoa > Arthropoda > Insecta > Hymenoptera > Formicidae > Prenolepis > Prenolepis imparis. The sequence continues at coordinate 2,573,869 of NW_028141159.1, forward strand.
ATTACTCAGTGTCTTCCGTCATTTCTCTAATTGTTCTCACGATGCGGGAGAACCGGGTAAAAGACTATGGCGATCAAATAAAAATGATCACATCGCATCGCATCACATATTTTTAAGGATTTTATCGTTTGACTTATCATCGGGAAAATAAATTAGATACGCGTCATCAATATGGAAAATAATATAGCAAATAGGCTGTAGATATGTACAACTAAATAACTTGATATTTTTCATATAATAATGAAATATCAACGAAAATATTGATTGAATAATGATGATGAAAATAATGATTAAAAACGAAGTGCGGAAAATGAATAGGTACACGTTCTCATATATTTACTTATAAACATATGAGAACAAAATGTTATAAATATACCAGCATATTCAACTGAATATTTATTGCAGGATGCAACATTATCGCATCCGAAAATATGACATTTTATGCTTTCGCTACGTCATAGAAAAATAGATCGATTAACTTACACGCGCGCAAACTTAGGAAAATGGAGTTTTGAGAAATGAAGATTACTTACCAGTATCACTAAAATATGTAACTGAAAAGTTCTAGCAGATGGAGAAGTATCAAAGTTATACATATTGTCGATATACATATAATTCCTTCGGGAAACAAAGTTTTGTCATATCGATATGCATTCTTCATATGGGGCGCGGCTTAGGAAAAGGAAAGCAAACACAAGCGTCGCGGAAATACGAGAGGACGGAACTTGCCGAGCTGTATGTCCAAGATGATCTCATAGGTATGCACGAAGCACAACGAGTGTCGAACTATAGTCAATTACAGTCCATAATTACGGGATTGGTCATGCTGAGTTTAGCCGTGTCTCATTAGCCCGGTTCTTCCCCCTGCAACTAACTTGCCCGCTGGTCGTCTAATTTGGAAAGTTGTTTAACTGAAAGCGCTTACCTATGCATCCCGGATTGGGGACACCGCGCGCTCGATGTGGATACATATGTTCGAGGGATAGAGATTGTATGTGTGTCTCTCTCGGGAGACCAAGTCTGATATTCGCGTTGTGGCACGACGATCGGGCTATATACTTCAACTTGAGTTTTCATCGAGTAAACATTTATAATGAGTGATACCCAGAAAATCCCCCTTTTGAGCAGAAATAAAAATATATTTAAAAAATATCAGATTTTTAAAGCTAATTTTTTACCGATTACAAATATACTATCATGAACAGTTACGAATCAATAAAATAATACAAGTTGGTTATTTTATAATTAAAATTCATTAACATCAATTGTATAACAATAAGGAAACTGATAAAATAAAATTTTTTGACAGGATTTATATTATCGCGCGCTATTGTTGTTTGTTGCATCATAACATCGAAATATTACGAATATTTCCTTGACTTTTTATTACGCACCATCTATAACAAAAATAATAATAACATTACAAAAATTTTATTGATATTTGTGTATATATATATATATATATATATTGCAGTCAAATAACGATTGCAATGTTTTATTTTATTCAAAAAAATCACGTTTACTATTTACAAATTAGGCAACTTAACTGGAACTGTTCATAATATCTTGAAAGTTAGACGTAATAGTTTATTTGCAAATAATGATCTATTTTTGGAAATCTTTCCCATGGTATCTTACTCCAATACAAATTTTATTTGCTGAAAAGGAGATTTAAGGGCATCACTTTTTATTTACACTTATTCTTTTTCTTTTTTTTTCGCGATTGTTACTTCCCTGTCATTTACCACTTGATTATTTCGAAATATTTCCAATTTAAATATTCGCCAAATTTTTATAAAATAATACGGGCTTACAGAAACGTTATGTATTAAAAAAAATTTCCAAACACATTCAGCGCAGCTGTAGTAAATATGGTTGACAATATTTATCCGCGTATTCCGGTATATTGTTCGCCACAAATAGCTCGTGTGTTTCAAGCATTACGCTTACCGGAATTATTACATATTTTTATTTTATACGTCACATTTTTCCGGCGTTGTATCAATATACATAATATTCTAAAAAAAAGAAAAAAAAAAATGATAGATGCGAACACTTCGTATTCCCGAAACAAGTTCGATTGCATAGAGAAGAGCGTGAGTCGCGAAACGTTTAACTAAAACTCGCGAATTTATCACATCGGAGGTCACATTGCGGTGAACAATGGCACATCTATTTAACTTGCTTCTGTGCTTGCGCGGAAAATGGAAAGATAAGCTTGCAGGATTTATACGTCAACGGGGGCATTTCATCGATGATCGACGCGTATATATATTACGATACGCGATCGCGATATACCGCGACGCATCGATTCTCCGTTCACCAAATTGACACGCTTCGATCGGGGCACATTTTTTTTCTAATCGGAAATTTAAAATCCGAATTGATTAAGGATCTCCCTTTCGCGCACGTTACAGTATTGGTAATGATATGCGGACGCAAGCGCTCTCGCGATTAGTTAGCGCGGTGTCGGCGAATTGCGCTGCGGCAAATAGTGCTTGCAGACCATTCGATGGCACATTGCGGTCCCCAATATGCAAATCAAAATAGGTCCGGAACCGCTTCCGAATGTAATTTACGGCAACGAAACGCTCGGCCGTGCCATCCGCCGGACTTTGCCAGAAAATGCATTACGACTTGAATAGCCTGACCGCCTGTTTTTCGATGTCGCGCGTAATTCGTTATCGGTGTGGTTAAAGCACATTGTTAGGAAATTATTAGAACGAAAGCTACGATTATTAATGTGGAACGAGCATCGTTTATACATTCTGAAGAATGCAATATATATATAACAATATTACATTATTTTTTAATTAATTCTTTTAATTTTCGAAAATATTCTATCAGAGTCGCCGCGAATTTATCTGTTTTCGATAATCCAGATTTTCGGATTATAATTACGTCAAATTTTATTACCTATAAATTTTATTAACTATATTACTTTGTCAAAAATCTCGTGATTCGACATAATTTTTATGGTATTATTTATAAATTATGCATTATCTTGATTTAGAGCGCAATTTTTAACGATTCGCAATTTTTTACCAAAAAATAGAAATCAGCAAAAATGATATGACGTAATAAAGAAAATTGCAATTGTACGATGATGTATCGCATGTAATCTATATCATCTATATTGCCGCATACGACCTACTTTACGAGAGATCCGTAAATAATATTTTACATATTTACGTTGATACTTTCGTTTATATTGTCTAGATAAATTTCCAATTAATTTGATCACGAACATGCTAGACACGTCGGTTATTCAGATAGAGACACGTAGATGAGTGGATTGATACTGCAACGCGCGTGTCATTACAACACCCGTATTTTTTTTTTTTACATAAAGCATCATTTATATAAAGAATTGCAAAATGAAAAAAAAATACAATAGCGGGACGCTATGGGAATTTACGCTATGTCGTGCGTATACGATATACGCTATCATCTAATTTATTTTCTGCCTGGTAATGGTAATGCGAACGCATTCTCTCTCTCGCGGGGATTATATGCTATATCGTTCGCGCGGCGTAAAAAGGCGCGGCCGGCTTTTAATATTGCCGATCTTACTATTCGCGTCAATTATTCCTTTCGATCGGCAACGCGTCGAGGAGGCTCTCCGTTAGCTCGATTATGTGCCGATATCGATTCTCGCGCCTGACACGCACGCAGGAATCGAATCCGGCCGCGGTTCGATGGCGTAACGCCACGTTATCATTTTTAGAAACCACCTGACCGACGATTTTTGATGAACCAGTCTTGATGAACAATATTTGTCGAACGCGCCGGAATGAAATATACTCGCGATACCGAAATTTATTTCCTCGAATCGCGTAAAATATATGTATGTATATATCGGGAATATACTGACTCGGGGGTTCGGGTTAAATTTACATGCGACTTTGTTTCAAGCTAACGTTACATCATCAGCTTTAAATCGTTTCTTCGTCTACATGTTGCAAAATGTGCCACGCTGTGAGATGCAGCAACGATAAACAACATAAATTGTTATTTACGACTACGATGTTGTATTTCGTATGATTATTTATAGCGCAAATGTTACAACGCCATCTGATAAGAATGCGACGCACGATGTATATAAAACTATGAACTACATAGTATATATAGACTATGATTTTTATATCAATCGATATAATATCGCTTTCGATGTGTATTATGTATATCATGTATTATGTAAACGTAAACGTTATATTACGAGAATTTATTTCTATTAATATATCCCTATTATAGGACAGTTATTTCATAAATTGTGTTTGATCACTCAATATGCTAATTCATATATAATATGATCTCCATCTGATACAATTATCCAAATGACACTCACATATTCCGTAATGAGAGTATACTTTTTCGAATAATGTCAAGCGTAGGTACTATAAAAATTGTTTTGCTTACAAAAGTAATATTATCAGAAACTGAGAAAAAAGATAATCCATTAACTCAATTGCCATACTAATTCAACTCTGTCATTATTGCTACTTTATATTAAAAATTGCATATCCAATGAAGTACAATAGTATAAAATATGGTTGTAGGGTCTCTATATTTTCATAAAGAGGATTTTTCAACATTTATTTTAAATATATATGTATTTCATATATTACAATTATACATATCCTATATATAAAAGTAAATTGTCACAAAATTATTTATATATGAAAGTCTTTCCCTTTTACATATATATTTAATTACGATATAGAAACAAATAATGGAAACAATAGTACGGTAAAAAAAGAATTAAGAAAAATATTTAATTTTCATGAAATGTTATTTGATTATTTTTATGAAAAAAAAGTATAAATTATTATATGTGCACTTCACGTATAGATTTTACCAAGGGGTAAACCGCTGACCAAAATTGTGTACACCAATGCCTACTAATGCCCAATTATTGGGCATTACTGTACCCTAGTAATGCGTAATAATGCCTAACCTAACCCTAACCGCTTATAATAAACATGAAAATTTCTCTAAATTTCAAGTATAAAAAATATATTATTTATGAGGCGCATTGGACGAAAAGCTCGAACAAAACTATTTCTGTTCTAAAAAAATAATAATGACGTTAATTAATAGCTAATAAAACCCGGCTAGTAATGCCCATTAATGTACACTAATGCCCACCAATGCCCACTAATGCCCACTAATTCCCCAAATCTGTACACCGCAATGCCCTCGGATTTTACCGAAAATGATAGGCATTGTGAAATGTGCTATTATTGCAATCAAAGCCAATAAATTCAATTAATGAGAGAGTGTTGAAAAATAAACACATATGTTAAGCAAATATTACAAGCATGCGATTATACTTTGTTATATATATTTACGTGAGAGCATTGAGATATGAATTGCAATTTCACGTCAATGTTACAATGAATGCGCCTGCGGCATTGCACATATACGTAAATGTCTAACGAACGAAATTCGTGGAATATTTCGATTCTCTTCGGTATCACAAATTATAGCATTAAATAAATTATACATATTCTCGCTACTTATATACGTCATAATAATCCCATGCAAATTACATCTATCAAATTTTAGAACACAGACACATATAATAGCCTTTGATATTTCTATAAAAATTTTCTGCAAATCTCGTATTTTTAATTTGCATAATGTAATTAAATCCCCCCCCTCTCTCTCTCTCTGTAAATTATTCTGTCATCACTTTTGAGAGATAATGCAATTAAAATATTAAGAGAAATAGATTTTGCATAATCATTTCCTGTCATAATATCATTGAAAGCGCATCGAATTAAATGTCGTGAATAAATGAAAACTATGAAGTTTATCAAGCGCGATTATCGAAATCATCAAGTATATTACGAAAAGCAGCACAGAGACCGATCATTAATTCATTTGACGGAAAATGAAATATATTTTCGAAATGTTTGGATTGTTTGTTTGAATTCGCGGCACCATTGATGACGAGTGTAAATGTAACGCCCCAGTGTATGTGAAATTGACAAAAAGGTCCTCTAGTACCTGACGAGCAACTGGGACAATTGCTGCACAAGTGGTTCGTGCAACAAACGTTAGTATATGTGTCGAAAATTGTTGTACGCCTGACAGCCTGTCCTTCGACATATAACTGTATTTTTTCCCTTTCTTTTTTTTTTCTTTCGATTACACAGGTGCAAGTCGTTTTCCGCTCGTAATAATTAAGAGCTGTTTCGGCGCTCTGTTCATATTCGTACACATAAAATGATTTAACGGATAGTTAAATGGAATTAATTATTATTCCGTGAGAACACGAAAGTGGCTATTTAACAGGCGCGAAAACGATGTATTATGACCCGCGTACGCGTTCTATTTAACGTGAAATTCAAGGCTATTACTCGACGGAAAAGTTATGCAACGTGCGTAATTCTCTCCTCCTAAAATGCGCACCTCTTTTATCAATGAGAACGTTTCGAAAGTTTCATTTAGCGCAGTTTAGCCATTAAAAAATGAGACAGTCTTTCGCGTTGACGAAATTTGTACTCAAAAACTAATCGCTCGAATCGCTCAGAGAGAAAATGAAAGAGAGAGAGAGAGTTTCTTTTTTAAACCATTCTTTAAAAAAAATGTTACATTTAACCGAAAAAAGATTACTTTCATAGCTTTTGCACGGTCTTGCCGCAACGGGTAAATGCATATTCCTTAAAAGGAGAAATTTCTTAACTTGGAGTGATCGCACGGATGACATTAGTCATCCACGTGTGCACAAGTCTACAATTTTTAATTAATATAAATTTAAGTTTAATGCTTAATATATGTATTTAAATAAGTAATATGCTCGTAACATGTATTTTTACATTTTAATTCGTCTTTTAAAAATGATTAATTCATTTCTTAACTCCAGATAACATTAATCATTCACGTACACAACGCTTCGTATGCATGCAACGTGAGTAATTCGCTGATTCTCTCCTCCTAAAATGCATACCTCTTTTATCAATGGGAACGTTTCGAAAGTTTTCTGGCTCAAATAGCGTAATTTAGCCATTAAAAAATGAGACAATTTTTCGCGTTGACGAAATTCGTACTCAAACTAATTGCTCGAATCGCTGAGAAAGACATCCCATTTAACTTCACGATCGCTCTAGGATTAAAAAAAGTATTCTGTAAAATAAAACTTTTAACCTTCCTATCGGATAAAATCCCTTCGTCGCGTAATATTTGATTAATATGAAATAACTGAGAGTGATACAAGAGATTCATATTTATCTACGTGATATATTATTCTCATGCGTTAAGAGAGAAAAGTCTGTTATATATTCTATAAATATTACTGAATATCGACAGAGTGAGAATATTTATTTTCATTTCATTTTGCTGGTTTATTGCAACAATATAATTCATGCGTTATCGATCGTTCTTTACATTGACATTGTGCAATAAATGCGCAAAAGATGTGAAACAATGAGCCGTATCGAATGAAAGCAAGTGTTTCTCGTATAAAGAATAATTAACGCGACACGTGCGATCGACAAGCGGCGTATTGTTACCGGCGGTATCCCGATGCTGTAACAATTATTAAAAGCTCCAAACTCCAAACTAACAACGCGCGAGTTTTGTTGTTGTAATGTTGATTAATGTGATTCGCGCGGAATTTTCGACATTGCCGAAATACCATTGCCAAGAGTCGATTCGCGCTCATCCGTTTGTAGTCGAGCGAGCTGAAATAAATTTGAGATTCTATGGATTTAATTATATAATTTATTTAACACACACATATTTGTAATTTACGCTCTTACGTCTGATAAATTTTATTTATATATTTGTTACCGGATAATCCGTCTTATCAATTGGGTCAAAGAGGGACTCTCGGTCCTCTGAGGGATTCTCGCAGTGATCGTCGCTTTTAATGAATCCGATTTAGGGCGCTGAGAGAGAGACTCAATTAGACTATGCCCAAAGAGATTCAAATGGCCGAGGCTCTGAGATTCGAGACAACCGCAAGGGTCAATTGCATAATCTGACATTGTCGGAGCAGCTCGGTTTTATCAACCGCCCACTCGTCCAAACTCGAGGACTCGAGGGACGTTATTCTTAAGAGGGTAGGAGGGAAGATACGAGCAACTAAAATCTAATTTCCTTATTTTCGCCGTAAACATTCTCCGTTCGAGAAAATTATTCGCTTAAATCGGTCTTCGTCGGACTTTTAATTGATCGCGAACGGATTGTTGAGAAGTTTAATTGCAAGGAACGCTGTAGCTCGAGAACCCCGCGCGAGGAAACGCGCGGAATTGAATTTCGCAGGAGTGTCCAAAGGGTCAACTCTGTGCATTCTCCGTTTCTGCATCCTTGGTTTCTCGGTCCTCCGCGATCTCTGACTGACGGGCGAAAAACGAGATAGGAAGAAACGAAAGTGCCGGGCGAACCTCTAATTTGATAGAAAACCGCGATAATTACGGTAATTGGTTGCGAATAAACGTGCACTGCATGCGACATCGAAATGACTATAGTCGGCCGGGTCATTAGCAGAGCGTCTATTCTCGCAACTGTTTCCGTAGCAGCGAGAGCATTATGTTGCGTATTATTAATGAACATACACGTCAACCTTTCCAGTCAAATCAAAGACAATTTTCCGTAGCTGGATTAACTGCTCCTTTAGATTAGATGTGTGTGTGTGTTTGTGTGGATATGTGTATGTGAAAGAGAGAGAGAGAGAGAGAGAGAGAGAGAGAGAGAGAGAGAGAGAGAGAGAGAGAGAGATCTATTAGGGATATTCCTTTGTGAAATTTGAAATAATAATGCTTTAAGCATTATTATTTATACACACATTATAGTAAATTGATGTACTACATGGGATACTCGATATGTAATAAGAAAAAATATAAAAAATATTTAAAATTATAAATATATATAAAATTGTTCAAATCAAGAGCATATTATTCATTTAATAATTATTATAACTCTTGTTACACACATTTATTAGATATAATTGTGCATTATTATATTTATTATTGGAAAATATCACATTTATCTCATTAATCGTTTCCATTAAACTTAGTCTCTATTTACAATTACATAATATTTGCATATCTCTTGTATGTGCACAGTCCTATGTTTAACATATAATTTACTTATTAGTAGATATATGTATATATGTGTGCTTCTGTACAATCAAGCTTCACAAATTACAACGATTGTTGAATCTACAATATATTGCCTTCCATGTAAGAAGTCGGATTATAATTGAGATAACCGAGATGTATGTCTCGATACGAATATCTCAAATTGGCTTGATTGGTGAATAATGTTGGATAATTGTCTCTCTTTAATATTTGCATATCCTCCTTATGATGACGATTCAATTTAGAGAACACAAAAGTAATGATACATCTTCTGTACATTCGCAATAATAATTGAATTAAATATGCAAAACGTGTCAATTTACGAATAAAATATATAAATACATTTACATTTCTCACGAATCATTTTGATTTACACATATAATATGCGTTCTTTTGAATCATGTGTGCTTTTAGTTATGTCGGGATCGTTTCCGGTTTCGGAGATATATATGATGCTTTAAAGTATAATAATTTTCACCATCTGAAAATTACATTTATTGTTCATGGGCACGCATAAAAAATAAGATCAAGGTTATACATTCAACAGTAGACAGTCAGAGATTCGTAAAAGCATATTGTTGAATTTATTTTCAAAGCAAGCTGAATTAAATGTTAATGACAGACTATAGCGTACGTAAATATAAATATTATAAAGAAAGAACAAATAATTTTTATTTACAGTGATAGTTATAACAAAACAATTCAGTATAATTATGATTAAAATAGTGACTCGTGAGATATAAATTTTTGTAAGTAATTATCCAAAGACATGTGATAGCGTTATTATAATATTTTTTTATTTAATTTTACAACAATTTTTTGTAATTTAATTCTACGAAACATTGAGACTAGAGGAGTCACGATTGCTATACTGATCGCGATAATTGTCAAGTCAATTATTAGATTATAATTGACAGAAATTATATGCGCATTATAACTCTTGAAAAATTATTTCGTTTGTTACTCTATGAAATTTTTAGTCATCAAGGGACATAGTATGTTATTTTTGTACATACCTATATACATATGTCATGATGTGTCTGTGTAATGTTGGGTGCGCTGCTCATTGCGCGATGGATACATTTTTCATGTTTTGTTATTAAAATAATTACGTGTTAACAAATTGCGAACGAGGATTTTAATTGCAGGCGATATGCGGAATACGAAATGTGTATGTTATCCTCATTTTCAATGCGTAGAGATAAGCTATATAGTCGTGTAATTATTAAAGTGCAATAATACATGATCTATATTTCGCGCATGCACAGTTTGGAATATGTGAAAATAGATTATTCTTGTACAAAATAAACATATTTTCAAGTCATATAAAAATGTTTGATACAATGTGCAATAAAAAATGCAAAATATATATATTTTTTAAATTATTAGAGATAATGATACAATTTCTTTTGTTTTAAAATATTTTTTCTTAAAAAAAAGTAGGTTACTGTTAAACTCTCTAAGGGAGAAAAAGGAATCTATCTCATTTTTCTGAAATTATACACATATATTTCCATTTACTTAAATTGACACTTCCGTTATGTAAAACTAAAGTAAAATTTTTAAAAAGTAAATATGAAATATTTGATGCTTTTTAAAATGATATATTACTCGCGAGAAATTCTCAAAGAAAGTGCAAATTTTTGAAGAATTACAAATTATCCTATTTAAAATTATACATAAGCTTTGTTTTGAAAATAGCGGAAAGTGTCGTGTATACGTATACAATACACGCTGCAGAAATTCGAGTGTCTGAAAAAAAAAACCACAATATTACACTTTGTGTGTTTCTTTCTAGGTCGAGACGTGAAGAAAGGGGCGCGGCGCGTGGTCGCGCGTTCCTGAACGAAGATCAACAAGTAGCAGAGTGATATAGTGGGGGAGACGTAGTGGGAGAGAGACTCTGTTGTGTGCCATTGGCGAGAGGGGGGGGGGGGATAGAGCGAGGCCGAGCGGGTGGGGATACGCACGGCGCGGCACAGTGTTGTACGGGCGGAGGGGGAGGATTCTGGGCTGACGGGCGGGAAGGGAACCGAGCTGAACGCGTTCCTGTAGCTGGCTTCAGTCGGTTAGGCGCGTTTGCACGGCGTCGGTCTTACTTGGATGTGTTTGAGATAAACGAGTTTTCTCGCCGGGACGACGAGACGTTAGCGCGTGGCGTCGCGAGAGTTAGTTATACGGGATTAATAAACGCGAGTGTGCGATCGAGTGTGTTTGCGTTTCGCTTGGTTTTTCATTCGCAAAGAGAGTGGGACATCGCGATGAGAGGCGCGTGTGCAGGTGGTGTGTGGTGATCGTTGAAACTGATTGCGCGACGAGAGAGAGAGAGAGAAGAAGGCGAGGCTTCTTCGAAGAAAAAAAGGATAGAAGAGGAGAAGAGGAAACTCATCGACGAGATGATGGGAAAATGTATCGCGCGATCCTGCGGGACGAGACTGCTACCTGCTGCCTTCGTCGCCCTGCTATTCTGCGGAACTTTCGGTGAGTGAAGCATATCTTTCTCGTAAGGTTATGGCGTTCGTTACAAGACGCCGTTTCTTTGTGTGTCTCGTCCATGTGTTTAAATCCGTGCTCACCGCGCATGCGCGAGCGCGATGCGCCTGCGTGTTGGTGTATATATGTGAAAGTACTAGGGGGGGAGGTAGAAGGAGAGGGATCTTTCTCACAGCGGGGCCTTAGGCCGGGGACTTATTTACGAACCGCCGCGATTCGTCGAAACGAAGCTACGCGTTTCTGCGTGCTTCGCGTTGCGGTCATGCTCTCTTGTCGTTAGACCGACATGCCCGGGAAGACGAAGGAAAGGTAAAACGCGTACTATGGGGAGAGAAGAGAGGAGCTGGCGCGGTGCTAACCGCGTGCTCTCGTCTTTCGTGAGAACACAACGCGGACGCGAATAACGGATGGACGCCATGGACGACGCTGCTGGATCTTGGTAGAGTCCCTATAATCAGAGTCTGGACAACTGCTAGCTTTGGCAAAATTCTGCGAGAGAGAGAGAGAAATATACGCCATCTTACTCTAACTTGATGCATGCGTTAGGTTAGAGTAAGATGGCGTATATTTCTCTCTCTCTCTCGCAGAATTTTTTGCCAAAACTAGCAGTTGACCAGACTCTGATTATAGGGACTCTAGATCTTGGCACTCCGAAGCGTCATCTCGGTGTTCCGACTTTCGTAAATGCAACGAAAAACGTTGGACGATAAATAATGGCGAAATGAAAGAAATGCCGCGAATCGGAAATTTAATCGGAGTTCGACTGAATTAATAATTAATTGAAATTCTTTTCATTCGTATATCGGATATTTATAATATCTATGCTGGCGTAATCTTTGCAATTTTTATATTACAATCAGACGGTGCAAAGATGGATTTTTGTAGGACAATGTAATAATAATACGGATGGAATACTTTGTTTCGGTTAATTCGAAATATTTTTGGATAATTTAAAATATAGAATCTCACATATTATCAAATAATAATATATTACGTCGATAATTAAATTACATTTTAATTTTGCAATTTGCTTAACTTATCGGTCTTCTCATTATATTTAATTTAGCTTGATATTTTACTTGACGGAGATTTTGTTTTGATTAATTTAGAAATACTATATTTGAGAATATATATGAGAGAGATATCAGACTAAAAAAATTTGTGTCTCCGTTATTTCAAAAGCTTAAGTAATTTTTAAGAGCTCGACTGGCATAAATTTGGTGAAGATGTTATCTTTTCTGTAAAATTTCATTACATTGAATATCAATTATTGCAACTTATATTTCCGTACCATAATCAATAGCAATAGCTGCAAACTTCCACGTACGGTTAATGACTCTTTGCAATGCTTACGTAATCGTATACGATGCCGCTGGGTTAACCCAGATATTTTCCCAACGTATACAATACACAGAGATTTAAAATAGTTTCTAACGATAATACATTTTATTTAACCGTTATATTAACCACCGTTCCACACGTTTCACGTTTATTTCTGATTTTGGTTTGAATCGCTTTGCAATTTTATTAATCAAGATGCACGACTCGCGTCTTTTAAACTACGTGTACGCGGGAGGAGAGGAGAGAAGTAGGAAAATTGCTAGAAAAATCAAGTCTTGTTAGGATGCAAGCTAGATAAAAAGTTTCCGAGAAAAAAAGAGTTGCTCGCCAGGCGATTTGCGCTAAAAGAAGATGCACTCGAGCGAATAATGTTGTTTCGGCCGCACGTGACGCTAGAAATGTGTAGGTTTTGCGAAAAATTTTCCCGTCACGATTCCGAAAATCGATCGATGAACGTCAGACGGCAGTTTCTAATTTCGCTCCTGCCGATCGTGTTTTTTTCTTTTTTTTTTTTTTTTATTAGGATCGTTAATCTGTTTGTTTACCTTGAGGGAAAAAAATTACTCATATATATATCGCTTTTTGATAAATTGTTAATAAATACAATGCAATGTAAAAATAAATAAAAGGCAATTATAAATACACGTAAATTGCTTAATTACACATTTTTTAAATAAAGATATCAAATTTGATTAGAAATTTGATATCTGCCACAGATATTGGATCTTGCAAAAACTGCGTATTTTATTTCGAATCACAAATTCTTTTCAAATATGATATCAAGCAAGGGAATTGTTTTTTTACTAATGTTTTATATCGCAAATAAAACTCTTTTGTTGTCTAAACATCGAAACATATAGTTTCCATAAACTTTTTATTATTTTTTTTTATATAATTCGTTATTGTTTATAGAATATCGCATGTTTATAATTGAAGTATTATATGCATGTTTTTATTCCGGACTGATTACACACGCTCTCATAACAAAGGATTGAGAAACTAAAATAAAAGATAAAAATTAATTTGAAAATTAATTCAGATATTGCAGAGAATTAACCCGAGGCTTCTCCAAAAATTGTTTGAAAATATGTGATTTACAAACAAAATCTCAAAATTTGATTTAGATTTAGGCAAAAGGATGGAATAAAGTTCAGAATAAGAATATCGTCGGGTTGCAAAGACTCTCACGCGTCATAAAATTAAATGAGAATCCATTGATAGACTTGATGAAAAAGAAGTCGATGGAGAATGAAGAGAGAGCGAATTGGGATGAAATTGATTCGCAGTCGCCGTTTGTTTACCTGCAACGAGCACAAAAGGGATTATATACACAGAGAGGATTCCTCTTGAGACGCCTTCTGAATGTCTTCTCTCTCTCTCTCTCTCTCTCTCTCTCTCTCTCTCTCTCTCTCTTTCTCTCTTGATCTAACGAGATGGTTTACCGCCGTATTAGGTGACGCGATACGCGACTTATCATGGCGCGAATCGCGAGGGGAAGCGAAGAATAGAGTCGCTCGGTTGCGAAGGTGTGTGTTGTCTTTCCTCGTTGAAATTCTCGCACGCGGAATTAGTTTAGCTGACACGCCTAATGCCCGCGATGTTTGCCGACAGAGCGTCGCATATTGATGCGAGAGTCGCGATAAACCCGCGGTGAATTACAACGCGATGTAAGATGTTCCCCCGACTTTCCTTCCTGATGACTTGTCAACTAACGAACTGCTGCACGAGTCTGACGAAAATGTGATCGAAGCTTCAAATCGCTTCGCGATAATTAAGCCTAAAGTGATCGCATGACATTAGTCACATTTATCTGCAAATCTGCATTTTTTTCATTTTTCTTATATATGTCATCAATCTTTAAAAAATGGTTCAAAAATACATTTTGAAAACAATAATATGTGCTCATGACATATGTCTTTATATTTTATATTCGTCTTTCAAAAATGGATGACGGATGTCATCCATACAACCTCTAATGTCCTATTTAATCACATTCTAGAGTTAACGAATAATATGTCGATATACACTTCATTAAATCCAACAGCATTTTTTTTCGAGTATCGTGAAAAACATGTGTGAAAGTCGTTTTTAAAGCAATTTGTACACCACGAATCAGCGCAAAAGGTCTGTCAATCAATATTTCTCTAGAAACACTTGTAATAACATCAGCGTTCAATCATAAAATGCCACGAGCGCGATATTTCAGCATCTCTCTATAAAGAGTGATCTACAACGAGTGAGAACAAAAAAAATTTCGACAGCTTGTTCGGGAGATAATTTTAAGTAAAAAATTATATGAACATGTCTTATTTCAATTAATTATAGACTCAATGAAATTTGCATTCGAGCTCAAGTAGTACATTTTGAATACTTTATAACTCATACATTAGATTGTTATTTTCCAATAATAATTGTGAATTTATAAATAGAATGTGTTGTTTTTTAAATTGTAACTAGATATTATAAATCCATTATTTATTACCATGTTAATAAAATCGATCTTTTTTTATTACCATGTTAATAAAATCGATCTTTTGTAGTCTTCTATATAATTAATTGAAATAGGATCTATGTTCATATAACATTTTTTTATTTAAAATGACGAAGAAGCTGTCGAAAAGTCTTTTACACTCGTTGTAGATCCCTGTATACAGACAGGGTTTGTATATAACAGAGTTGTGTGACTAATAACACAGTGACCGTTTCTGTTGGCTGCGTAATATCCTGAAATATATTCTTTCGCGTTCCTTCCCTTCTACATGAAAGTCGCGCAAATAATGTATGAAAGATATCGTGCTGCACGAAAAGAATGGCGAATTGCTTTCTAAAGATATTAAAAAATGCATATTTAAAGCAGTTTTTAGTATTAGAGAATGTTAAATACTAATGTTGGTGAATTTTACATCTTTCTTACGTGAAAACTTAATGGAATATCTCGTTCCGTCTCAAACACAATGGATTAAAAGGTCGGAGGCCACACGAGACTCGCACGTAATCGGGGACGATCGAAGAAATAGCACATTATCGATCTCCCTCGTATCGCGAAATTTTGGTGAATCGCAGCGATTTGGATCGTCACAGGCTTGTATCTCTCACACGGGGTGGTTCAAAATTTGGCCGGGGCGATTGGCACAAAATTGGTAATTGGATAAAAGTTACGATGTGCCGGGTCGTAAAGGCCGGGATGAAATGGCCTTTCTTCCAGAGTCCGGAACTGCTGGAAAGCACCGTAAACGATTTCGGAGTCTCGCTATAGCGAGGAGAGTAACGACGAGGAAGGGAATCCACGGGGCCCCGGGTCTCTCTTGTACTCTCTGTGTGTTGCGGTTTTATTATCTACGTAGCTGTATTCGCGCCGTGGTAATCCTTGGAAGGTATTCCGGTTGTCTTTGTCTTCATATGCGTGACTTCGTGTTTGGCGGTAGCATTTTCCCGCCGGAAAATATAAAGCACGGTATGCAGGGTCTTCTCGGATCCATTTTTCATACGTGAAATCTTTGCGTAATATGTAGTCGATATTTCTTCATTGAAAATGTCGCATAATAGGAGAGCATATTTGTCGAGAGACGAATTTTTCAACATAAAATATTTTTAATTCTTTACCATTGTGTGCAAATCTGTTAATGTTTTCAATTAGATGAAAAATAAGATCTTATCACCTCTGAAGTTTTATTTCAAAACATTTTTCTATTTTTTCAATAAATTTTTTAACGATCCTTACTAATAAAAAATCAAGGCATTATCAAGGCAAATATTAATTCCATAGAAGATTGATTTCGAGAAAAGAAGACTGACTCCCTGTATGTCGTGCAAATTTAACTTGCAATTTTCTGCGATAACGGTGCGTAGCAGAGAAATGTATTAGAATAAACCGTAACATCGTGCATTTATCGTAATATCGGACTGTAACATTCATATCCGGAACAGAGAAGCTATCAAGTAGATCAGTGTCGCTAAAATTGTTTCCAGCCCCGCTAGACGATTACTGTCAATTGTTCTTATTTCGTCTTTATATCGATCGAATTGAGAGTTCAATAAGCCGTGTATTTTTCGCTGCACGCTCGAAAAATTATCCGTTTTTCCGTGTCTATTATTCTCGACAGGTGAATTCCAAGTGATACATGCGAAATCAAATTCTGCGAACGATCCATGTCTACGTCCATCTATGTCTATGTGTAGGTATGTGTATATACACGGGGTGTATAAAAAGTTTCCGGACTGCGGAATATCTTCTCTAATCGAAAAATATAAGTTTTATAAAAAATATTTTAGATAAAAGTTGTAGGCAGGTTTAAAAAGGTCTATTTATATACTAGCCATATCAGTTAAATGTTGAATGGCTCCGTTCAAAGTCAAACTGATATGATTAGTAAATAAGATATTTTTAAACTCTACAATTTTTGTCTGAAACATTTTTTTATAAAATATACATTTCTTGAGATATTTCGCTGTCCCTGGATTTTTTTATACAACCCTGTATAGAATCGGCGCTACTTTTATTAATATTAATTGACACGAGATCTCTATCTGTGAACGTCTTCATTGAGCCAATCAGCATCGTTTTGTATAAGTATTCGGCCCAAGAAGCCTTTGACCATGGCTTCGGTGGCGTGATCTTGAGCACTGTCAGGTAGTTTTTTTTTTTGTACTTTCTCCTTGAAAGCTTGAATTCTTTTTTGTGTCCTCCGAGTTCTGGTCGGAAGCGTGATGTAACGTTTTCCTACAAAAATATTCATATACATTCCTTTACTCTGCTATAATATTGTTATACATATACCTATATGTTGGCTTATCTTCTGTTTTAATTATTGTAATTATATAAAACAATTAAAAGTAATATCGATAATGTTTAAGACTAACTTTGAAACGATAAAAGCGATAAAAAATGTTTATTCTCGCTTTAAAGAAAAGTAAAAATACACGTATGCATTTTAGTTTACTCTTTTCACATTGAAATAAATAAAAATGAATGATATCGCATAAAGAAGAAAAAGCTAATTTATAAATTTGTAAAAACTATAAAATGTTATAAAAAATTGTATATAAAATAGAAAAATATATATTTTTCATTTGTATTATTTTTAAGACAGAAATATGCAATGATACATATATTATCAAAAGAGTATCAATATTTGCACCAAGCTCACTGTCCTTATTCGATTTCCTAACCGGTTTGGAGATCGTAAATGTCGGTATGCGAGAAAGATAGAGAGAGAAGTAAACAAGTGTACAATCCAGTGGGGATTATGCAAACATCGGGGAAACGCTCGGCCGATTTTAGAATTACGTTAGCCATAGTCGCCGAATGGACGACCGGAAGAGGATAGGAGAGAGAGAGAGAGCGGGGTCGCGTACTTTTCGACCAATCTCACCGGTTGGCTTGGTCATATTTTAAGGGCGCACCAAAGTCGCTTACTCCGTGCGAATCTCGGAAACATAGAAGTCACGCGGTTGGAAGTTCGGGCTGACTTCGAAAATTGTGCCGCGCGTAGATTCTCTCGTGAAGATGGATTCGCGTGCCGAGAATGGTATTCATATCTGCGTCGCCTTTGTTCCGAAAAGCAATTCAAATTCGCGAAATGATTTATTGCGGTCAACTTGATGATGTATAATTAAGTTATCTCCATTTCGATATCTTACATCTGAATGATAAAAAGTTCAGAAAAGTCATCTATTTTTTATTTTGTACATATGTGTGTATGTTGTAACTTTTTAAAATTTTATTTGTTTTTTATTTCACCGCTGTGATACACGTGTTTCGTTTTACATACACTATTCAGATTGATGATGTATAATTAAGTTATCTTGATTTTGATATCTTGAATACCAAATTAAGAGAAATTATCTATTTTTAATTTTGTCTGCGTATGTTTTTTTTTTAAATTTTATTTATATCGCTGTGATACGTGTTTCGTTTCATATATACACTATTTATCAGAGGATGTATAACTCATCGCGCGTGACGTCAGTAATGAAGTCATCAGACCTGATCCACGTATCGATTGAGAAATCATTACGCCGAATCAATTTCGACGCTTTTCAGTCGGAAAAGTTCGTTCGCCGATTGCTTCTCTCACAATCGCAGATTCGAGGAACCGCAGAATCCTTCCTTTGGACGACCATGGAGACGCGATGACAACCGTTAAATTGCACCCGTTCTCTCAAGTTAAATACGTCCGCAGATTAGCGGCTTAAGATTCCTTGCAGGACTTCAGCGCGGATTTAATACGCGGATATGCTGATTTAATTGGCCGTAGTCGGAAGGACAGACGGACGGACGGTTAAAGGGGAGGAGGGAGGAAGAGAGAAGAGAGAGCTCTCGGGACCGAAATCCACGATTGTTCGCGAAATATTCTGCGAATTTAATGGGTTCCGTTTCCTGGGTGCCTCACGGCGATGAAACATCACAGCTGGTTAGTCACGTCTCGCGCTTGAATCATCGACGATTTCTCGATCCGAAGTAGTATAGAAACTATACACCCGGCTCTCTATATAACATAAATCGACATCGCGTCTCGTTCGCGCTTGATATATATAAATGTTCAGTGTGTACACATTCGAGATATAGTTGACTAAAATCACCAAACGTTAGTTGGAAAATTCAATTAAACGCTCAAACTATATAATACGTGTATATGTGTATGTATATCCATCTTATTCGCCGATCGACTACATTGTGTGATTTTGTACGGAGCACCTGCGTTATTAACTTGTCTTTACATCGTGCACGCGAATTGACTTTCTTGGATATGTTTATTTTTTTCTTTTTTTCTTTCTCTTTGCCTGCAGCGGATCTCTGTATTTATGTTTCTAGACGAACGCATTGTAGATTCAAGATATCATCCGTGTGTTTTTTTTTTCTTCCGGCTCATGTTTGCACTTTGAAATATACGTCGAGCGCCTTATTTAAACGAAGGAACGAAATATTTGTATTATATCGAATACTCGCAACGTTATCTAATTTTTTATCAGCAAACAAAAAGGGACAATGACAATAGTAAAAATGATTATTTGTTTTGTCGGTTTTTTTTTTTCGGATCGAAATAGTTCTGAATGCATTTTTGGTCTCGGAAATCTCGGCCCATCGAACGTCCAAGTCGTCCAAGACACTGGGCGCGCGAAGAAATAGCGAGAGTGAGACGGGACAAAGGCAGAAAAGAGAGGGTCTCTGAACGACGAGAGAAGGGTAGGAAAGGAGTCGAGAGGACAAAGAGCGCCTGGGGTCGCCGGCCGTTTGTTGTAGGTGCAGCGTGTGTAAGGTGCAGTGTTTCTCAACACGACTGTTCAAAGCTCTCTCTCTCTCTATCTCCGAGTCTCAAGTTATAGGAAATGTTTGCATAGTTTAATCAGTTAGGACATTAAACGTGCACCTTTGCGTTTGGGACGAGAAAAAGTGTTTACAATAAGTCTGTTTTTCCTTAGGATTTCCTTCATTCTCTTGTGTAAATCAGAATCTCATTTCTTATGACACGATCAGAGAGAGAGAGAAAAGAAATTTAATTAATCAAAACTGAGATCTAACTATCGGTATTGTGATGTCGGTACAGCTGGTACGTAAAATTCTCTCTCTCTCTCTGAATACAATTTTCATTCGCTTCAAAGTAAACTTGAGAAATTATAGACTTTGCTATATATCGCTCTGAACTTTATACGTTCGTTTGCAAGTAAAAAAAATTGTGCGAGCCAACTGTCGACAGCGGCTTACAGCTGTGCGCGCAGCTTTTCATTAACGACGCTCAGGGTGGATGTATTTAATCTCACAGCACGAACGCGCGTATGCGATACTCTCTTTCTCTCTCTCGTGCAAAAATCGTCTCTTGCAAAACACTCGTAAATGGAGCTGTACCTTTAACTTTTCGCGTATGCGCACCACAAGAGTGGCTTAAATACTCGTCCTCGGACGCTTTGCACATGACATCGTGGGATTGTGAAATTAATGCCGTGCATTATAACACACGTGAAATGTTTCGTTTCCCCCGGAGTTTGTATAATTACAGCCGGAGACGCGATCGCGTAAATTTTTTACCCTGTCGAGGAACAATTTTGATTGGAATTATAAATAGCACGAATTTTGCGACGCGAGTCTTGATATCGTTCCTTTTATTGAAAAATAAATTTTTTTTATTAAAGAAAAAATTCGCTTTTATTCTCGCGTTTAAAATATGCCATATATATGTATATTAATAGCAAATTAAAAATTACATCAACCAATCTATTTTTACTCCGCTGCCGCTTTATCTAGCGCTACTTCGGTACGTTAACGCTAAAAATAGCTTTTGTCCGTAAAATCGGATTTAATCTGACCTTTTTAGAATAATCGTTTATGGAGCGTGCAGTAATTCTATTAGTTAAATTTAGAATCGGGCGACTAAGTTTAGCGTTATAATGCATGTCAAGTATACAGGTGTTTTTTTTGCACGGAATACAAAAGCCTCGTCCTCAGCTTTGAGAAACGCTGTTGCGGAACGTATAGCTGCAGACGATAGACTTCTCGAGCGCAGGGCTGCCTCGAGTCATTGCGAGTGCCCCATGGGCACGCGATTCTGTGTCTATCCTCAGCCGTTCTCGAGTCAAAGTTCCGGGACTTTTCATGGACGGGCATAAACGGGCACGTTTCGGTGTCTCGTTCTTGCCTTCGAGATTCCGAGTAATCTCGCGAGATAAACGAAATATCGATAACTATATCTAGGCTGACGTGGAAGGGCGCATTATCGTTGCGGTATATCGGTATCGTTTTATCGGTATATGTAAAATATACAGGGTGTACAAAAAATCGGGGATAATGAAATAATGAAAAATGTAAGTTTATAAAAAGTTTGAGATAAAAGTTGTAGGATTATTTATTTAGTGGCCTTATCGGCTTGACCTTGGATGGCGCCGCCAAAGTTGGAAAACAAGGTCACTTTAATTTGTTTAAATATAAAATTATTCTATTTTTTTATATATAAGTCGATTCCCCGCAATATTCGGCATACAAAGTTACAAGAGTAGGATGCTCGAAAAGTGAATAGTTTACGAAATATTTAATTTAACATAATCTTACATAAATTATGAAATATCTCGTAAAATATTCATTTTTCGATCATCTTATACTTTTATGCACGAAATAATGAGAGGAATCAATTGATGTAAAAGAAAAAAACACATGGTTTGTTTAAAAAAAAAAAATAATTTGCAATTAGCAGCTAGATATTTTTTCTCACACCCTGTATATATATGTATACAATGTATGAAATATATATATTTATATATATCATTTCTCTGACCTCGTGGAACAGAAATAAAAATTGTTTCGCTCAACGATCCCGTATCGATCTCGCGCTCGGAATACTTGCGAAATACTCGCGGAGATACGTGACCGACCGATATTTGCGATAAATATGTCCTTCGAAGAGCATATACGAGGAACTTTACCCCGGTGCGCGCCGGGACGTAATGCGCGATGAGGAAGAAAAAAATAGCATCCGTCAAATTTTATATATACGCGGGCAAAAGTTTACGAGATGCGCGCGGCCAACGCGAAGCTCGAGATATCCGTAATGGAATTTACCTACTTATATACGAAGCGGAGAAACGTTAGGAGCGTGCGAATGATTTATAAGTCCGGGGTTTTTCACTGTGTGTCTCGAGGAACCGCATACTACTCTCCTCGGGGTCGTTAAGATTGATTTTTTTTACCCGGAAGATAGATCGCGCTATCTCTTTCAATTACAGCGAGTTTAGTCGTCTCGAGGTGACGCGACAGCGAGTTCGCGGAGAACACAAAGTACTCGGGAGGGCGAAAACTTGGCACGGAAGAAAAAAAAACAAGGAGGAACGGATTTTTTCTTTGTGCTCTGTACATCGTGATATATATTTCGGAATTGTGGCGGGAACCACCTGCACGCAAAGAGACTGAGAATGGAGACTGAACAAGCTTGGCAAGTTTTTCGCGCAGTTGCTTCCGAGCAAGCACGAAACAAACAGCGAAAGAAAAGAAAAGGATCGATTGTCGAGAATTTAGTTGGAAGAGCTTCGGGGGTTGGGGCGTATAATATTTATTTATCTTTTTTTTTCCTGTCCATTCTCTCGTATCTTTATTTCCGCTTGTCTCTCTTCCTCCTTTTTTTACTCTGAATATCACCACGACGACCCCAAGGAAATATCCTTAATAAAGGTAAAATCAGTGGAGTCACGACGGGGGGTTTTCTCGAAGGATTCAACCTGCCACGTTATAGCATACTTTTTGCGTTGAATGGGATAGTAACGTAGTTGGACATATCGAGATCCCTTCTCTTCCTTTTTTACATTATAATATAATTATCTTACTTTAACGGAAAATAAAATCATCAACATAAATTTCGCTTCTTTCCATGCAAAAAAAGATAAATAATTCTCATTTTATTTAAAATTTTATTATTTTCATTACAATTAAATATATAATTGAGTAGCATCTATAAATAAGCTGTTACATTTGCAATTTACAAACCATGTTAAATCCAACGTAAAAAAATTAGCTTTATACGATACGATGAACCGATACTTGGCCGTCCTGTTTTTTTAGCTATCCGATTACAGTCGCTATTGTTAAAGATGTTTCGCATACCACAAATACCGAAGGCGTTACATTTCATCGGGAGCGTTTGATGAAGTGTAACGCATAAGTATATGTAACGGAAGGGGGAGAGTTCGTTAATGCCCGGATGAATCGAATTCTCATTCCAAACATACCGTGTGTATAGCATTTATGATAAAATCAGCGCGTAAAACACGTTCATTTTATAAAGTGCAAATATCCGTAATACGACAACCAAAGCGAATATAATAACGCGAGAAAAGCGTAACTGAAACTTGGCGTTTATGTCGAGTTAGCGATTAACTACGTACTCGGTGCACCGCGTCTAGTTTATTCAGTTAAGCGCAGTTGATCCCGTCGCCGTGAAAATATACAGCAAACGAACCGGCAATCAGCGCGTATTTTAATGTCAACGCGGATTGTATTACAGTTTTTCCGCGCGTCTCTCTTTCACTCTATATTTTATCGATATATTTTTGAAAGAACTAATCGGTATAATATTAAACATCGGGAGAGGAAGAGAGGGAGTATATCTTGGAAGCGCGCGCAAATGATAAATTGATGGAGAAGGGATAATTTTGGCGCCAGGGACATTAGGAGCCTTCGGTCTCTGACGCGGCAGTAATTCATGTCGCGACCATTATCGTCGAATCCGTTCTAATTGGCTGGATTTAGCGGTCGCACCGCGGAGTTTAGAAACCCGGCGACCGTCCGTCAGGAATGACTGCCCGAAAGCGATGTTGACGTCCGTTCGATTGCGGGTGAAATACATTTGCATTCGAAAATCGTCATCGCCCATCGCTGACTGTCAGTCGTTGGTGATGAACGGAACTCGTGACAGAGGTAAATGATTTGCATGCAGATTTTCTGAAGCACGCGTTCGAGGCCCTGCTTGCAATTAGACCTGTTTTTCGATATATATCGTACGTCTCAAACTTGTTCCTTTCTCTTCTTCGCGATATTCAATTTTATCACTTAAATATAAATAATAAGTCAACAATGTAGGCTCCCTGCATTGATAAATTACAAATTCAGAAGGAGGCTACATGGAGCCACGCGTAGGGTGTAGGTACACAAATACTAAAAACAAACTTGTTGGAATAACAAATTTATTAAATCTAAACGTTTCGGTCCTTTCTTTGGACCTTCTTCAGTAAATTTAATACAATAATTAAATATAAAAATTAAATATAAATATAAATATATAATAAAACTATACTTTGGAAAATAAAATTTCGAGATAAGAAGCGCAAATAAAATTTTAATCGCGAAAGAGAGTAACGTAGCGTGACGCGGTAATTTTTATAACATGACTAATAATTTTAATCGCAAAAGAAATGTAACATAACGTAACTAGAGCGCGAAATCGATTTTTCTTCGAGTCTTTCAGACGAATGAGAATATTGAATATTATACATATACTTAATGTGTGGAACGATAATGCATTTAATCATTTATAATATGCATCCTTACGATAATTTTACGATCCCGGTATATCCGATAGTGCTCGATATAAATTTGTTATCAGCGTGGAATAGAGAATCGATACTTTAACGCTCGTCGTTAGTCTTCATTAGCGTTCCTATGAGGCCGGAGACGATAGGATCGTGTTTTCTATGCAAAAACGCGAAATTGGCTCGTTTGTCGACGGACTAAGAAGCTATATGAACGACCAAAGGATTTATGTTATAAAATGTTAGGTGTTAATTTTTTTCCCTTCCTCTACGAAAATGCTTATATATACAATTTTAATTCTTAAATCAACACTTTTGAAGAGTACTTAATTAGGAACATGTAATGTTTTCTTGGCATAATTTTTTAAATATATATATTTTAATATTTAAAATTCGACACGACATGACGGAGAAAAGCGAAAAAGAAGCTTGCCATGCTATATACGATGACCCGAATAATCGTAGAATTGTCCAAAGAACAATCATTTGTTTTCATTCGTCGCAATAAAATCATAAACGATACAGCATGCGACACATAATGTGCATTTACTGGAGAACAGATACCGGGCTGAGATAAAAAGCAACGATAGCAATAAAATGTAGTGTAAATTTTCACTCCAAACAGTTCCCGATATACTCGTGCGAGAGCAAGTTTTGCCGTTTGCCGCAAATGCGAATTTATAGAGAACATGAGGATGTGTATCGTTATCGTTTGCTTATTGTTAGTTATTATAGTTGCGAGTCCGGAAATTTTATCGTTCCTTTTCTATCGTATTCCCGTTTTCGCATTTCCCACTTTTTTTTATTTACACGTCGAGATAACTCAAACGACAGAAAGAGAAAATTACCTTAACTGCCATTACGTGAGATCTTTGATGACGATAATCGGGGGGGAAAAAATTGTAAATTGCTGCAAATGAGATAGTCGCCCAAATGCAAATTTCGGCTTGCTGTTCATCGTGGCCATTTTTTTTACGTAACGTTTTTTCCGCCGCTCTCTCTCCTTGCACAGAATCATAATTAATCGGAATATTGCATTTTTCACAGTGAGTAGACTGATAATATTATCGTCCCAGATATGCACATATGTATATTCGACGTATTCCGCTCCGTGTTTTACGTCTTGAAACGGCGAGATTTCAGCAGAATTTTCACGAAAAGTTTGTTTGTATCAACATCGGCTGCATGCAATATGCACTTTTGCATTCGCAGTTCTAATTACCTTTGGCTACTGCGAGATACGAGAAAGAGAGAGCGAGAGGGAGAAGCGAAATTGCCTTTGCAGACTCTCGTCTCTACCAGTGAGTTGAATTAGCGACTTATGATGTACGTCATATGCCACGTTTAATTTACCGTTATTCGTCGGTGATGTCGGTGCTCTCAGAAATTCGAGATGGTAAATAATTTTTCAATCGCGACGCTTTAATTACAAGATGCACTCGGAATATTTTGTCGTTTTGCTATTTGACGAACGCAGGCCTTGTTTGTGCAGGAATGTTGGCCGTTGTTCTTTAAAGAGAAGGAAAGAAAAAAGCGAACGGAAACTGGAACTTGTTGAAGGAGAGAAATTGTGCGCAAACTTTTCTTCTCTTTTGCATTTTATGATAATCAAAGGAGCTCTCTCTCTCTCTCTCTCTCCCTCTCTCTTTCTATCTCTCTTTAAGAATGTACCAGAGAATGAAAATTCTCAAGAATTCAATAGTAAAAGATTCATCTTCACGTTCATTACGTTTATATTCATTGTGACATTCATTATAACGTCAACTATATATACTTTGTCTCTTTTTCCCTCTTCTCTCTCTCTCTTCTTTGCATATTAATTCTATTCGACAAATTATCCCTCACAATATTGTACATCAATTGCGTGGAATAAATCTTTAATAAGACACTCGTCGTCTTTTTAATTTCGATATTATTCTATAAAAACGAATTTGCTAAATGATGTCATCATCGTCACACGTATATCGCGTTTATTTATTTTAATCAACGATTTATCAAAGTTTATAAATTGCAAATTATATTCTAGCACGGAAAGATATTTTGCTTCGCGCGCCGAGACTCGCGTGGATCCTTACTACACTCTGTGTAAGGATTGTGCAAGTGGTACTGTGGGAAAACGCTTATGACGCTTAATGTATCGGGATACCGAAAACGTGGCGATACTGTTTCCGCGCGACGACGTTCTCGCTTGTATTACACATCGCATCGCGTTTCCGTTCGACTAATTCTAAATAGAGGTCGCGGCACACGACGCAACCAGGTAGACAAGATCGTTGCAAAAGATAAATATCCTTGCGCGCGGATCCATCTCTATATATTTTCCACTCTTTATTTTCGCTCCTTTTCTCGATATGCGCGGAAATCGGCTTGTAAGAAAAAAAAAACCATATGAAATCGACTCGTTTCGCACTTCACTAACGACGTGTGCTTTACTTTCGCGTTATCCACGTTTTACCCTTATTGTCTTGGGAAATGACTTTTGCATTCATGTAGGTATAGCGCTTTTTTCTCCGAAAACAATGCCTGTATAATTAAGCCATCAATTTGTGTTATTTTTGTTCATTTGTACATTGTTTATTTTATTTCAACAATTTCGCGATATTGAAATAAAATCGGATATATATCTGTATAATTTTAACCGCGAATAAACTCTGACGATTATGATACGAAATCGGCATAAAAAAAGAGAGACGTCTTTTTCACTCATGTTGTATCCCAGCGGAATATCAACGATTATATTTAACCGCAACATGTGCTATCCGCAGTAAACTTTGTATGTACGCTTATGAAGATGCTGCATACTGTCGTCGACGAGAGTAATAAGGAGATGTAAAGAGGTCAGTTTTGTACTCTTGGTGATCAACGTCGATGAATTTCTCGTGGAAAATTCAAGTAATGGTCGGATAGAAAAAGAGAGAGAGAAGGAACCTTTATATCTTTGTAACAAGCGCGTCGACTTCTCTCTCTCTCTCTCAGCCTCTTGAAATTTAAGAACAGATCTTGAGTGGGCTTTATTTTCACCACGCTCGGCCGCCCTTGCATGCCTGCTTTTGATCGGTGTTAAGTTTCTAACCTGCGTGAGAGAGAGAAGAAATACAACCTGCAGCAAAGTTCGATGATCGGGACGTGAAAAGGTGCTCGAGAAAAAAGTTCACTTAAATTCCTCGCTATACATTAAATTACAAAGACGAGTAAAACGGGGGGAAACTATGTCGAAATAATCTGAAGCATCGTGGTGGTCTTTTTCCACCTGGAAGACAGAGACAGTTCGAATATATTTAACATGTACTGTAGATTAACCCTTCTGTCAATGCACAATTTTTCATCTTTCCATCTATGTATATAGGTACCAACTGCGTATTTTCCAGACATTGCACTATGACAATTTCTTCATAGCAGCTGCTAGGCGCGTTGAACATTCTTTATATTTTAGAAAGTTTCCGAATACAAAGACTTTGTATATATACATAGAGAGAATTTTCTCTTAGAATTTACCATGAAAATCATGATAATCGTGGGACAATATGATATGGAAAGAATTTTATGAGAATTTCTCCGATTAATATTTATCACAATAAAAAATATATATAATAATATCTATTACTAATCAGAGAAATTCTCATAAAAATCTTTCCATACCATATTGTCCCACGATTACCATGATTTTCAGGGTTAATTCTAAGAGAAAATTCTCTCAGTGTATATTTTGTTTCAGAGAAAAATTTCGACACATTTTTAACATTTAAAGTTGCTCTGAGTATCCGGGTTGTACCCGTTGACTGAGAAGGGTTAAGCTATTTACTCTACATGCAGAGAGATTAAGCAAGACGAGATCGAATCATGAAGATTATCGTACGCGCGGGTTCGGGATCTTACGCGGCAATCTGTCAGAATTCCGCTTTCCGTGCGTGTTAATACTCCCGAAGAAGCTTAGTGCATTCGGCACAGAGAGACGGAAACGCGACATCGACGTTATTAAAGCCCGAGCGGAGCCAACAGCTGCTACCTCTACCTATACCTACCTATCTACCTATCTCGCGGAGTCGTCTTCTCTCGCCGTCGGCATATATCTAATACTAGAGACTGGCGTTAGACTAGACGCGCGGCTGATACTCTCTCGGAGTCATGAGAAAGAAAAACCGGATCTCTCTAAGTGCGCGCGCCACGCGATTCACCATGTCACGAAATACCCGTTTTTACACTTACGCGACTTGGCGCGCGGCCGAGAGCAGAGAGAGAAGAGGAGTGGAAGATTTGCACGGGACTTTGTGCGAGAGATGGACGAGCAACATAAGTAGCGCGTCGGAGAGGAGAAGCTTTTGCCTTCGCCCTCCCACCCCCTCGTTCCCTTCTTGTCTTCTCGGGGTGGCAAAGAGTATAACTAGGAATTTAAAAGTTTGCGCGAAAGAAGGGAAGCACGTAGGCACGCGTTGGCCTTTTCTCTCCGGACAGACAGAGAGAGAGAGTAGCTTTTAAACGAAAACTCACGGCCGGGCTGTGGATGAGCTCGGCTCTAACGAAAATCGAGAAACTCGTTACTCGTTACTTCACCTGCCAATCTTAAATCTCGCGAGTCCGCCGTTGCCGTGCGCTTTTTCGGAATCTGTTGAAATTTTATCTTATCTCGTTCTCGAGTGGAAAACTTTCGCGATACAGGTATTATGTTGCATGTATATTGATTTTTGTAGCTGGGCTTTTTTGCACAATTAGCACAAGATTGTTTTATAATTTTTTTTACAGATTATCCCCTAATACTAAAAATATTCAAATCATTAATTATCAAATTAATTAAATGTTTTTTATGAATATATTTGATATATAAAGATATATGTATTTTTTACATATTGTCTTTTAACACTAAAAATTTTCAAATTAAATTATCAAATTAATTAAATGGCTTATATGAATATATTTGATATATAAAGATATATATTACATTTTTTACATATTATTCTCTAACATTAAAAATGTTTAAATTAAATTATCAAATTAATTAAATGGCTTATATGAAAATAAAACGTTTTCTCATATATACATTATGTTCCATTCTTAATTTATATTTTAATTTTTTATTTTTACGAACTATATAAAATATAATATTACGAAGAAAGAGAATGTAATATCTCAAAGAATATACAGTTTTATATATAAGTCGAAAGTTGTGTATTTCTCTCATTTTACATTCTTCGTATCATATACATGAAGTTACGACATTTGCACCTTTTAGTATTATAATGACACTGAAACATTTCTAAAGTTTAATTTTATAATTTCAAGATGCAAACAATTTTAATGACGCAAATAAGTATATGCACTATATATATTTGACTATTAATTAACGTTTATATCGTTTAATAGTTTAGTATCAATCTTTTAATATCATCGCAATATTTATTTTATTCGTATAAGAACCCAATAGAGTTTAAAAATGAGAAATTTTCTCAAATCGCACTCTATACATATCGCTCTTTATATACACGTCGATGGCAAAATCATACTTGACATCTCGTTTCCCTTAACGATTCATTCACAACGTTGAATTTGACATTGCATTCGAGATGTGAACTTAGAGCGAGTTTCATTAGGCGGATTTCGCAAATTAATTC
Source organism: Prenolepis imparis (assembly GCF_030444845.1). Classification (NCBI taxonomy): domain Eukaryota; kingdom Metazoa; phylum Arthropoda; class Insecta; order Hymenoptera; family Formicidae; genus Prenolepis; species Prenolepis imparis. The sequence continues at coordinate 2,604,407 of NW_028141159.1, forward strand.
CTCGAAAAGCGACAGGTGGATAAAACACACGTATATCCGCGTATACCCGGGAGGAGAACGAGCGAGACGTGTACCACAGATCCCGCGTGTATATACGGTGACCCCTTATAATCAGAGTCGGAAAAACTGGTCCTGAAGAGCGGTGTAACTGGATTACACGGGTCGACTACCGCTTGGGCTCGGTCGGGGAACGGGCCGATCGACATCAGGCGATATGCGATTCCCCAGGCGATGAGATTTCCTCTTGATATAATCTCTCGAATATTCTAGCCGTCTTTGCGCGGATTTTCTCTGCCTCTTCCGTCAGTTTCTGGGCTTAAGTTTCTCGTGAGAAATTCAGGCGGCGGCGCGCCTTTCGCGAAAGGAAGGAAATAGGCCTCGTAATCGTGACCTCGTGAAGGGTGAATGGCGGTAGGGAAATGTAATTAATTATGCTCGGAAATGCTGAACGTCCGACACAGACACAAAAGCATCATCAGCCTCGTATAAATGACGCCGAAGGAAATGGAGAGTAATTCGCGTAGACGCCGGCACAGCAGCGTGGCTTTAATAAATGTACATATACACACGGAAGGGATTAGATGTTCTCTCTCTCTCCGGTTTTCCGTTTTTCTTTGGAAATAACAAACGACAGAGCGATAATGTCAGCGAGACAATATTTTCCACACCTTGGAATGACACTGTTTTCCAAGGTGCACAATTCAATTCGTCCTTGAGAGGAGGAGGAATCTTATATGCCGCTTCCTTCTGTTCCATCCGACATCCTCCGCCGCAAACTCGTCTTTCGTTTACGACGTTCGGTAATAGCCGGCATTCCGCCGAGTCGAGTAACGCGTGTGGAAATAAAAGGTCAGTGTATGTGGAAGCGCGAGTCCACTCTCCAAGCCATCGTATGTCTGTACACGAATAAAAGTCACTCCGGAGGGAGAGAATGGTTAAGTGGGAATATAAGCTGACAGATCTACTCTTGGCGACGTTGCCAGAGAGCCTCGGCATACCGCGTGTATCTCTCTTTTGCACCGTTCGTGGACAACGGCGACTACACGTTACAATATGTGTACACATACACATCCATGCACACATAACACACACATGTGCGCGCCCATTCGCACTCTGACGTGGTTGGAGCGTCATACTTTTCTGCCGCGAGCGTGCACTTGGGAAAAATACAGTTGTGCCGACGAGAGAGAGAGACGGAGAAAGAGAGAAAAAAAAAGAGAGAGAGGGAGAATGCCCTAGAATCTGTGTTATCCGCGATTGCCGGCTTTCAATGGCGCCGCCGAGGCACAATTACAATTAATCGGATTACAAATCAAAGTAGAGATACACCGATACACGGGGAGATTTTATGTTGTTCTGTAAATAAAAGTCGGAGCGGAGAAAGTTGGAAAATTACACGGACGTTAATATTGCAATTTTAAATTAAATTTATTTTAAATTATAATTTTGATTGATCAATTTTTTTAATTAAAAAATTTATAGGCGATAACACACGTGATTCGCGAAATGCGTATAATTCGAAATATGAATACTAGTATAGTAAGTAGACTTTATTACTATGTTACCGTACTTTGTAGGATTTAAGCGTAGGGGTATCATGGCACGGTATATACATATACTTTGTATAAAGTAGACTCGGGAGAGGATGAAGAAAGGAGCCGGTTGTGCAAAAGCCGGTCGCGACTCGCTTGGGATATGATCTCTTCATGGACGCGTTTACTTTCACATCGCGCGTGGCGCGATTTTATTGCAATTATTATATACAGGGTCATTTTAATGTCCTCCATTTTAAATATCTTTTTTCCTTTTACAACAAAATTTTTTTGTGCGAAATATTTTTTTGTAAAATTCTTGCGATATTTAGGGCGGGTCATTAAAATGTATATATATTTAACTATTTAAGAGAAACTTGCTCTTTTTTCTCCCGATTTTTTTCCCTTCCGTTTTTAATTGCAAACGATTTGTGGCTTTCTGACCGAGGGAAAGAGAGAGAGAGAGCGATTAGATCGCAAGCGCGGAAGCTCGCGAAGATGAAATACGGGTCCGGTTTTCGCATACATCGCCGCGTAGATCTCGTAGATGTAAACGCTCGAGTTCCGCAAGCACGACAGTATTTTTACATTCATAAATTCAGCTGAGGATACGCCGCAGGAAACTTTTGTCACGCGCGTACGTTACAAGTGATTTATCGTCGATGGAAATCTTAATATTCGATACAGATGCGTCGCTATTTGCATGCTCGCGCGTTTGTGTTTTACATGTACCATCGATATTGTAAATATAATATAGTCGCGCGTGCGGGGGTTTATATGTTGAAAATTAACGTCTTTATCGGGACAGAGTTTGACGCGCTATTGGAAAAGTTAATAAGGACATGGACGTAAAAGAACATAAGTTTTATTCCATTTTTCTCTGTATTGCTTGTAACTATAGTTTTTATAATATATTTGCTTATATCAATTAAATAGGACACTCCATATATGCAACTATTGTTTATTTTAATTTCAACTGGACGTATGAAAATATAACATGTATACATAATATATATATATGTATGTGTATACATTATATATTTCCATATATCCATTTGAAATTAAAATAAACAATAAATTTAACATTCACCGATGCAAATGGACCGATACAAATGGCGGAGTTGTAGTAAAAGTTGTAGTAAACGATTGATTCTGCAAAATATAAATAAATTCCATTTAAAGAGCCCAGTGTTCGAGATAAACTTTACTTCAAAGAGTAATTATAACGCGTATTTAAATTTTTTATTTTATTGTTTTTTAAATATTTTTAAAAAATATAATTTTCGAAAAAAATTTCTTTAGATACCTATAAACTTTTATAAAATATGATAAATAGAAATCTCTAATTTTCTTATATAAATTCTCTCAATAATTATAAATTATAAATACAATGTCGAATTTTTAAATTTATATTTATTTTCGAAAAATAAAATCTAGACTATCTTATATTCATTATATTCTATACAATGATGTAACGTGGAAAATCGTGGAAAACAATTGAAGGAAATAATAATTTAAATAAACGCTCTCATGGTTGCATCTGACATCCAGCCAGGATCGCCTCCTCTTTTTCTTGTTTATTCCTTCTTCATAGTACATTCACACTTTTTACTTGCGAAAATACAGTTAATTAAGATCGCGCGCACTAATCAGAAAATGATCGCGCGATATTTTGCACAGCACTTCCCCGCTGTTAATCAGGACGTGTATTTTATTATATAGTGACGAAGAAACAAGGTAAAAGTATGATTCGCTCGTCACTCGAAAAATTCATGGGCAAGCTCACGCATTATTCGCGACAATACTATCTTCCATTTTGCTAACGAATAATATACGCTCTCGTTTTAGGACGACTACTATCATATCTTGAAATATAAATGTACGTGTTAAAAAATTTTTAAATGTTCATGGACTAGATATATTCGAAAATATGGCTCGTTCGAATGACTGGTTGCATCTATACTGATTTTGGTTGAATAAATCTAGCGAAATACGAGTTTTGATTCATTACACTAATGTAAACACTCGGCGATGCGAGATATGTATGTATATATTTTAATACATATTTGAATATAATTGTTAAAGAAACAATTATCCTCCGTAAAAATCGTAATAAAATGATAATTTATAATTTCTATTTATTATTTGTCATCTATTTGTCATTTTGATTGCCATTTAAAATGTATTGCGCAAAATCTTTTTTTTTATAAAAGCCATCATTTTCGAGGCAATCACAAATTAATTACGCCTAATTGCAACTAATAATTCGTAGGGAATGATTTGACCTCTCATAGTACTTGTCACCATCATATTGCAAAAGATAAAGCTACGATACACGAAGCATTTGGCACAACTGCCTACTTATTCGAGTCTCATCGTACGAATGACAAGACGACTGAGAATATAAATAATACATCACGAAAAACAAGCGTTAAATATTGTATGAGACGATTAATTCGTTGTTACAAATATTTAACATACTATAAAATAAATGAATATATACGAAATACCCTATTCCTTGAATTTCAAAAATTAATTATTATGAGAATTAATTATAACGATTGATGTACGATTGATTACGACTTTTTGTCCTTTGAATCACTCGATTCTATGATTCGTGTACATTAATTCTGCGATTTCAATTTCGAAAAAAAAACATCGAATGTTTCAAGCAATGGAAAGTAACGGGGTAAAGCACATCAATCGTTAATAATCAATTCGGAATTCATAGAGGAAAACAATGTGTTTCGCATTCATTTACTTTATAGCGCGTTAAATATTTTGTAGCAGTAACAAATTAATCGTCACATGGTACACGGTGTTTGTTTTTTCAACGCGTAGCGGTATACAGTATACACATATATTGTTTATGTGCCATAGTCTTGTTGTCATTCGCACCGCGGTACTCGAGCAAGATGTATACTGCTTGCAAACTGCTTCGTGTGTCCGTATTAACTCACTCAATACGATCACGACAAACACTTACGGGATAGCAGAGAGATACGATCATTCCCCATAATTAGAGATTATCGGTTCATATACGATTAATTCCCGCGATTGACAAAAGGCATACGGAAGTTGATAGTCTACTATATCTGTCAAAGGAGATATTTCGCGTGATTTATACATTTCATGTACGAGATATGTAGATATTATCACTCTCACGTTCTTTACGAGCGATAATACTTAGATTTTCAAATATACATCTCGCATTGCCGAGCGTTTCATATATATGTTCTATAATTTGTCGAAACACGTATTTAATTTTAGATTCGAAATCTAATCTATGTAATGAAGTCGAGCCATGTTATCGAGTATATCAATCTCGGTACTTTTCTGTGTGATTTTTACTCATATATTATATACATTTTTTTTATTATAATACAAGATAGTAGTCGTCTTAAAACGAGAACGCATAGCAATGCTATATCTATTCGTAAAACAATATAGTATTGTTGCGAATATGCGAATGAATTTGCTTGTGCGTTTGTCGAGCGAATCATATTGTCATTGTTCCATCATAATATAATAAAGAAAAGAATATACGCATCGCGTGCAATTAATGTCAAGAGCACTGTGCAAAATATCGTGCGATTATATTCTGATTAGTGCACTCGCGCGATCTTAATTAAGTGTGTTTTTGCGAGTGAAAAGTGTGAGTGCCATGAAAAAACGAGGAATGAACAAGAGAGGAGTTCTCTCCTCTCTTGTCACAAAGAGAGGCGAGGAAACCCTGGTTGATATCAGGCGACGACAGAATAACCGTGAGGTAAACATTTATTTAATTTATTATTTATTATTTGTGAAATTGTTTATCACCATAGCAATGATTTATTTTACATTATAAATATTACATTAAAAATATTCATAATAAATTATTTGTAACTAATATTATTTAATAACTAATATTTTTTCATATTAGATATATATATGTATACATATAAAATATTTTAACGTTGTATTTGCAGGATAATTATTTAGATTATCGATATAAAACATTAATTTTCATTGTATTTTATGAAAATTTATATTTAAAGAAAGATCTTTTCGGAAATTATGCAATTTCTTTAAATATTCATTTAAAATGTTGTTTTAAATTAATGTTAATTAATTTTTAAAAAAAATCAAATACGCGCGCTTTTGAAATTATAATTATCGTGCACACTGCTCTTTAAATTGAATATATTTATATTTTACATATCATCATAGTATTACAACACTCTTACAACTCCGCCGTTGTATATCGTACCAGTGAGTGTTAAATTATATTATTATTTTAATCACAAAGTGTGTGTATAATAAAATTATATATATATATATAAATAATTAAAAAATATACAAATTTAATAATATACTATAATATACATATATCTAATATAATAAAAAAATAAAAATTTAATTTTAAATATGAAAAATCTCTTTCACGTCTATGCTTGTTACGCAATGAGGTGTATGTTTGAATTTTCCGCAGAATGCAACTTGCTTGTAATACGATTTTATAAACATGTTAAAAACGTTAAAAACGTATTTATATTTTTACGATTTTATATTTTGACGAATATGTAATGGATTTCGTCGAAAATTTATAATCGACTTGCTCTCGGACTTACTCGTTGTAAAAATATGATAAATTTTATATATTGAAATATTTTTTAACGCAAAAACTTAGAAAAATATTTCAGTAATTAAAATTGAAACTTTTAAGATATAATTTGAAAATTCTACGAAAATTTAAGTATATTATTTAGCAAACTTATATATCACTAAAACGTATATTTATATATCACTAAAACATATATATGCCGGAAGACTTGCATCATGTTATGAAACCCTTGATCCATTGTAATCTCGTCTCCCATGTCCCTTGAACATTTTATGACAAAAGTCGCGTAACCCGTCATTCCTTTAATCACAGCCGCGTGTACTAAAGGAGGGCGATTAGAGGGTCGAGTTAGAGAGCACAATATGTGCCTTTAGATCTGCTGCTTTTTGCTTGTCGTCGTTTTAAATGAAATCCGTCTGTACCGGATGCAAGAGATTTCCGATTGCATTGCTGCTATTGGTTCGCAAAAAAATGGGCGAACCTTTATTGTCACCCATATGCGCGCAATTCAATTTATAGAATAAGGTGTTATTACATTACGTATTTAACGTTATCTCTTTTTAATACAAAATTAAAATTTTTATTTAATTTTCTTCAGTGTATTTTAATTATTTCCGAATTATTAGAAATTTTTATTTTACATTTTAAATGGACTTAATTATTGTTGCGTGTAACTCACTGTCGAAATTTTATAATTCTTTTACATAAACAGAGAGATAAAAATAAATAAATAAACGGGTCAGACACTTTCAGTAATTCGCGTTGGATTGACGGATTCATTATTTTTCTATCGAACGGCTTAGTTCGTTGGGATGATTACGTCATCAAAAGCTGCACACGAATAGTAGTCCTAATCTTGAGATCACTCGTCTTATTGAAACGCTTGTATGGGTATGGATACATCGCGTAATCCGCTTAAGCGTGCAAGATATAGCTAAAGCTGTCAGTCAGTTCAAGAACTTGAAGCCCGTCTGTGCATCAAGAATGTTCAATTAGCGATTCAAGATAATTTTGAATAGTAGCGTGACGTGTGTTATAATAATTACTCGTATCCTTTTCGCGAAGATGACGTCTCAATATAAAAATAAAACTCCTTATTTATATCTTTTTTTTATTATCTTATACGAAAAAAAGTTCCAGCAATTTATTTAAAAAAAAAATTAAGTTATTTCAATTTTCTATATATACATACATACATATATATATATATATATATATATATATATATATATATATATCAAAATGTGAAGCTTACTATTAATTTATTTCTTCACATAATCTTCCAACAGATTTAAGCATTTGTCCCCTCTAGCATGATGAATAATGTTGCACGTAATAGTTACATAATTTGCTGGTACCTTTACCTTTTGTGAAACTTGCCTTGTATAATTATTCGAGAGCTGCCCCGCGTATTTATGTATATTTCTCAAAATTCCATAGTAAAAAGTTTACAAGTTCAGCAGATGGTGAACTTTTAATAATGTATACTTTTGCGCAAAGTTTCCCACATATTAACATATTTATGGTAAAACGCAATTAGTTGTACAGTATATATAGTCACCCTCGTAAGACATATACATCACTTTATGAGATTGGATCTGTTATATTACCTCTATGGTACTACATGCCATTAATCACTCTACATCACGGCATTTTGTAGTCGGTAATAATTAGCGAAATTAACTCGAGAGTGGAAACTTTTATGAAACAGAATTTTGGTCTTTCCGGAGGAAAAATTAACGCGACAAGATGTAATGTCAACCGCGACATGTAACACGCTCGAAATAAAAATCATAACGTACATAATACTGCCCAAAAACGAGCAAAAAAAACCAGAAAATTTATCAATGCGCATAAATATAGAGCAACGTTGCGAAACTTTGTAAATAAGGCGAGAAGAGTTTACGCTGCGAAAATAACGCGATGCAGTTGGTGGTTGGCGTATTTTCGTTTTCTCTCCTCGAACTTTCGAAGACGAAAAATGCCACAGATTTCCGAACGGGGGAAAGCTTTTCTTCTTCCTCCGTGCATCTTTTTTACACTTATTGCCCCGTCCTCGGCTTGCCTGATAAGATATTTGCGCGCAATCAGGAGAGACTCCGCGGAGAATTTTTGTTTTTTCGCGAATGATAATTAGAGTAGCGCGCTGCTTTGGCCACTTTGTACCGCTAATGCGAGTGTCGTTGTAAACATCTAAACGGACTACCTAGCTGTGTTTCTTCCCGGGACCAGAGACCAGCAGGAGTTGACTTTGCGGTGTAACGTACAGTACAGTACATTTTCCTGTCGAGGGAATTTCTCGGCGCGATGTTACTCTCGTAATCTTTTCGGACGCTGCTCCAGGGCTGGCTGCTGCATCCGTCCTGCAATTTTCGTAGACGTAGCTTCTCTCTATAGCGGTTCGTTAACCGTTTTCCACCGTTTGGCTCTTGATTTCCGAGCGACTCATCGTCCCTTCCGTAGCTCTCTTTCTCCTCTCTCGTATTAAATGTACCATCTTTACGGTCCGCACTCTCGAAAAAGCCAATGTAAATGTTTATCGATCCTTGAACAGTCTCTTGTGCTATTTGAGCGGGTAATTTCTGATCACATCGATCGAGGACTATGTTGCGAAGGCGAGTTTCCGTTCACTTTGACATCGATTCTCGAGAGTTTGCTGTCCCTCTCTATCGATAATTTACAATTCATACTCTGCAAATTACTTTACATCGAATGTCTTACGACACGCAAAGGACAAAAGTCCTCTGATACACCTGAGAATTTGTATCGTCGAAATGCCTGGACGACCAAGTGATTCATAACATCGTAAAATAAGAAGACGAAAGAGAAAGAGAGAGGAGAGAGAGAAGCGTTCGAAAAACGGAGTGATTTGTTTCTGCCTGTTTTTCAATTTCAGACATTGCCTGTCAAAGAGAGATATCTGATTTGTGTGTGAGGGTTCGAAAGTCGATCGAAGTCGAAACTCGGGTCGTATACTGATAGAGCGTTCTTCTCTCTCGTAGAGTTTACGTTACACCCGCACGCTATCCTCTCAACGCGAATATGTCATGATAGATGAGAGGAAATTCAGGAAGGCCGCTCTTGCCCGTGACAGCTAACTCTGTGTACGAATAGTTGCTTCCCCAAAGGGGAATCCTTTTCCACAGCAGCAGGAAGTACTGTGCTTTCCGACGCCTTTGTGTTAATTCTATGCTTTGCCGGCGCGCGGAGAGATTCACGAGTCTCTCCGTTGCTAGAATCATATCGATAACGGACTGCTGAAAGCGTTTCCATCCTATATCTCTCTCTCCCTCTCTCGCATCGCACAATTTTAATCTCGGAACGTTAAATAGGAATTAGCTTCAAATATCCGTGCTAACTTTTAGTTCGCGAATCGATGTTTTTTTTTTTTTTTTTGTACAACTATTGCAAATGAATGTTACATCTCTGTACCAATTACTAATCATCAATATTGAGTTTTAGTCGTTTCCGCGCAAATCAACGTAATCCTCTCGCAGCGTTGTGCGTAACGTTAATATTAAATTGCTAATCATTTTGCGCCATTGTTCTAAATGCAATTAAATTATAATAATTTATTCATCGGCATAATTGCATGGGAATAGAAAAAAAAATCTTTACATTACTTGACGTGAGAGAAAAAGAGACTTCAGCCCGAATTTACTTTAATAACTAATACTTTAATAAATAATTAGCGAGTTTATTCGTTTTTTGTAAAATTTATTGTTTAATTGCGCTAAGGATGATCCCCCAAAACGCCTTCCTTTTCGATGACATTTACATTTGCAATAATTTTTTATTTACGATAAAATATACGCGCTTTAATTACTGCGTTTACAATTAGCTCTTATTGTCCTTTTCTTAATCCTGATGGAAGAAAAAAAATTTCGAGAGAGTCACACGAGATAATTCCTCCGAATTAACGAAAGATTCAGACTCTCTTCCCGAGTACTGCTCTTACATATAGAAAGAAATACGCGAAATCGCGCCCCATTACTTTCACGAATCACGAGAGTGCGAGAGGAACATCGAATCTTTATAAAACCCGGTCAAAAGTGGCCGCTGGTCCTTCGTAAAAGGAGCTCTCGGCTCGGGGATTTCAGTCGTTTATCGTCCGCGAGAAACTGCCTTTTCGCCGTTAAGTCGGTAGACTCTCTTTCTCTCTTTCTCGTTTCTTATACCATTCTCCCTCGGTGGCGGGCTTCACCTTCGGCCCTCGCCTTCGCGTCCTCGCTCTTTTTTTCCCGCGGCTCTTTTCCCGTGCCCGGCAAAGCGCAACGAATAACACGAGAGAGAGAGAGAGAGAGAGAGACGGCCCTCTCTCTTGGCTAGCTCTGCCCTTCGCAAGCGAACGTTTTCTAGAGAGACCCTAGACGTGACGGGCACGTCTCGCGTGTTTAGAGTACGAACGTGGCTCGCACACATAATGAGAGCGCGATCTAGAAAAACCTCCCCTTTCTCTCTCCCCCGACTACACGCGGCAAAATATTTTTTCATCTTTCAGCGGACCAGCCTGCGCTCTGCTCCGCCGCGTGCGTTTTAATGCGACGCGCCGCGTTAAACCGAGAGCCGCCGAGAAATCGTCGTTCTGTCGTTTAGTCGTTCCTTCAAAAAAAAAAGAGGGAAGGAATTTGTTCGCCGTTTCGCGACGCGAAACGGAGAATGAAATTTATCTGTGTCAGCGTGAACCAGCGCTCACCTATTTACTTCCGCCTCCCACCTCTTCCTCCTACTCCTGGGAGGTTCTCTCTCTCTCTCTCTTCCATTTACTTATTGCTTATTATATGCGAAGTTGCCAGACGAAGAATTTACCAAATGACATTTTTATATAATGAATATTGCAAGGGCTCACGTCGCAGTAATGTGTAGCACCGTTTTATCCGAAGGAAAAAAAGAAGTGAAAAAAAGGGAGAGGGGTGAAAATTTGTTCTTTATTTCACTTTCACGCTCGCGTTGTTTTTTTCTCTTTTTTTTTTTTCGCAACAAAGTTTGAATTTTTAAACCGAGATTCTCGGTACCGCGAGAGAAAGAGATTTCAGACTGATGGTAATTTTACCGAGTCCTCATCGCGCGTTAGTAAAATTAGTAATTCGCGTTACAACGCTCGTTAAAATATTATCGTGTCTCGTGTGTGGCACTTTTCCCTGGCTTTTCTTTTTTTAAACGAAAGTTTTTAATAAATCATTGTCACGCGCACCACCCTGTCCGAAAAGAAAAAAAAAGAATCGTTAATTAGTAATAACGGCTCGCTAAATACGTGACACTGTGTAAAAGTTTTTGCTTTCGTAAACGCCGCGATTCTATTAGCGTTAGCTTCGTAAATTCAAATTCATTAACATGCGCCACCTAACGTAAATTTAGTTCCTCTGGTAACCAGATATTTGTGATTAGTTTGTAATTATTTCGTAATGGAACTCGCGCGTTTCCCGTTATATATATCGCAGTTATACATATATGATATATTTGTTTGCGTTTGTCAATAGAGCCGGGGATAATGCTCTAAAAAAGGGGCGAGAAGAAGGGGAGGGGAAGGGAAGAGAGCTTTCGGAAGAAAAAAAAAAGAGTTTAATCACCGGAAGTTTACCGCGTGGTTTCCTCATCAACGTGAAGAGGAAGAAGAAGAAAATGTTGCGCGGAATTATTTTTAGAGCGCGTGAGATAGTTTGTCGAAGAAGAGAAGAGAGAGAGTGGATATATATCTTCTCCAGTTAACGAAGAAGTTCGCTGCGCGAAATACATATAGTCTGTAGCCGCAATGCTAATCGTAAATCGATAACCACGGATGTAGTTAGAGCAAACAACTTTGCGCTTAAATTAGATTCGCCGGAAAATGAAGTCGAGGAGAAAGAAGAGAGAGAGAGAGAGAGAAAGAGAGAGAGGAAGAGATAGAAAGGGAGACGTTTGAAGAAAAAGTACTTGGGATCGTACAGCAGTCTTTATACGGTGTAACATTTAATTTCGCGATCCAGAGAGGAAATTGCGACATAAATTGCATTATCGAGAGAAGCGCGCGATTTATATACATTTATATATGATTTGACAGTCACATATGATGATCGCGCGTCGCGTAATGTCATATTTGATTTTATTATTTCAGATACGAAATATCGATATTATTTGAACATGCTTTGTTTAATCATTGATACGATATTGATATCGTTTAATGTAAATAATTGTGTCAGTAATAGTCACGTGGAAAGTTATTGACTTTCGGGAAAAAGTGAAAATATCAATCGGAATAATTCAAGTAATAAGGTAATAACTAGCGATGGGATTAAGTACAAGTACAAGTAGATTCGAATTTGTTTGCATGGTTTCAAACTCTCTATAATTACCTCGAAAAAAAATTACTTTCAAGTTTTTTAATATATTACTTTTATAATTAGAAACTTTTAAACGATAAGAAATATAACACAAAATATTTAATATATATATTAATTTTTTTATATAATATAAATATATAATATTTTATATTTAATATTATATATAATATCTAAAAAATTCGATTCTTTACAATATAATAGAAAGTACTTATAAGTACTATTTCGAACCTTGCAGGTACTCGATCTGAAATTCGAAAAATATTCTAGAGTACACTGAGAAAATTTTCTCTTAGAATTTACCCTGAAAATCATGGTAATCGTGGGACAATATGGTATGGAAAGAATTTTATGAGAATTTTTCTGATTAATATTTATCACAATAAAAATAATAATATCTGTCACAATAAAATATAAAATATGTTTGATTAATTTTAATAAACTGCATAGTAAAATTAATCAAACATATTTTATATTTTATTGTAATAGATATTATTTTTATTGTGATAAATATTAATCACAGAGAAATTCTCATAAAATTCTTTCCATACCATATTGTCCCACAATCACCATGATTTTCAGGATAAATTTCTAAGAGAAAATTCTCTCTGTGTATAATTAAATATTCGAGTACTTAAAAAAACAATGTGTGAAATATTATTTCTTACGACTATATTATTCGAATCTTCAAAAGTAAAACTTGATTATTGGATTCGATTCGGATTTTTAACATATTGAACTCGATCCCATTCCTGGATATTACATACGTACGATGAAAAGTTTCCGAGGAAGAGATTGCTTTGGGCGTTATACTGCAACGTCGGCAATTCCGCAGTCTCTCAAGGATCGCTCGTGCGACCGCGGCGGTTCCTCCGCTTAATTATCGCGTGAAAGCCCTCTGTTCGGTGGAATGAATCACAGGACGTACTCACGCAAATCGTCCGGCTATCGAGGATAGCTTCGGTGAGCGCGTTCAGTACTTATCGAGAGTGCGGCGCCGACGAGCTATGACCAATTCTCTCCGTTCGAGTACTCTGACGGATGTCAAGTATTCGGTGCTTGGCACGTGGTAACTTCGTGCTTCCCCGTGCACATTACGACGTGCATTCTCATACACGCGGCTACGTTAATGCACATGTACGTACGTGTCATTCAACGCACACACGTGCAACTCTCTCATTGAATTTCCTTTGAAGTCCCGAAAGAGCGATAGAAGGGGGAGGAATAAGAGCGGGATGGACCAGGATGCTAGAGAACAAGAGAAACAGGGAGAGAGAGAAAGAGAAGAGAGCCAATTTAGCTTTTCCATTTGAATCTTTTTAATGCATCGCTGGGTTCCCTCTTCACATGTAACGTATATATTAATGCCACTTTTAAATGCCGACTCTTTCCGCGATCTAGCTTATACGCGCAATGCGTGCACATTTATGCTGGGAACTTCGATGCATTTTTTAAGTCTTGCCTTTAAAGAGTTTTTTCTCATTAAAAAAGAATAGATCGCGTAGAAATTAGAAAGCGAGAGAAACGGATTAAGATGTCATATGCTGAATGCATATTTTAATTAAACATTCTCTCTTTCTCTCTCAAAGTATGTATACCATGGTGCCAAAAGTTTACTCTCTTATTATAATGAGATTTGCTTAAGTGCATCGGCTTCCGCGCCGGAATTTTCGACGTGCGAGAATTGATTATCTCCCACGCTCTCTACAATATATTATACTATACGCATCTATGAATGCGACTGTTTCATACACTCGCACAGCAGAGTTCGCGATATGAGCCGACGTAATTCCCTTTGTGGAAGCACCAAAGTTGACGCGCGTCAGGTATACCCGGCGCGCGATGAGTGTGCCCGATGACGTCATCCGCATTCTTGACTCCCGTGTCACACACGTTACGATCGTTAGTCAGAGGCTCTTATACGAGTTCCTTCTCTCAGCCGAGGCGTTATGGATTCATACGGGTTACGTTAACGTCGCGGAGATCGAATTTTCGACACGAAAGGAGTCGATCGATCGAGATCGGGTGCGTTTAATGACGAAGCCATGCTCTGCGACATTGATATCCATAAAAGCGCGCGTTTCCCTTGGAATATAATTTTACACGAAGAAAATAATGCTGTAACAACGATGTAAAAAATATATGAAATATAATACGAGGAAGGGGGGAGAAAATCTGCCAAAATAATGCGGCTTTAGAAATTGCAATTGGTTTATTTAGCAATGTAATTATGGATAAATGCGGGTTCTTTAGAGCCAGTCACGTGTAGTCATTGATAAGGATGAGATACAGGCGTGGGAATTAATGCGCGACTTCCTGTCACAGTATCGCTCCCACGAATTCTTTCATCGTTATCTAGGTGTCGTATGATGTGAATCGCTTTGATAATATCCTTATAATTTCGATCGACGGATCGACTTTCCAGTCTGCGATAGACAGACGCAGAAGCTATACGTACACTCGTGTATTACGCGAAAAATCGCGAAATATGTTTCACGGAATCTCGACGAGGTGTTTTATACACTTTTTGCATCGTAATTTTGGTGCAACCAGTCACAGCATCGAAATGTGAAGCGAAATTACTTTCACATCCTTGGACCTCGGGTATTTCGCGAAGCATAAGTGCCTATATAAACGTCGTGGCCACGCGAATCCGCAGGAAATTACGCTGCGGTTGCATATACATACGAACATGTCTCGTATTATTTATTAGGGAGAGTCGTGTTCAGTTACGTAGGAACCGAATATCGCTATAGGCGTTTTATGCGCGATCACACACGCGGTTCTATACTTTGCGTGACATTTTCAAAGGCGAAAGATGACAAGAACCGAGACTTGCGGTAACCTGCATAATGTAAGGGCCGACATCCCAAGGTCCTATAGAAGAAGGAGGAGGAGGAGAATATCATCTCTCTCTCTCTCCGAGACAGGCTTTGTTACGTGAAACTTTGTTAACAGAAACCAAATCTTACGGGCAAGTTTCCGTAGTCGATACTTACCCGCCATTGCTGTTGCTCGTCTTCGCGTTCATTTCGATAGTTGATCTCCCAGACTCGGAACAATGCTACACGGCAGTTCTGTCGTGGGAAAATAGGGGGATGGAAGGAGCTATTGATTACTCCATGATGCTCCATAATTAATGCCTCGCTTCGCATATATTCCATTGCTCGCGGTTCTCGAAAATACATCAAAAATTTATCGGGAATAATTTTTTAATATATACTGTCTAATAAAATTATATTTAATATTATATATTGCGAATATCTCGAATGTTTCTCGTACTTTTATACTTACACATCTACATCGCGTTAATCATCGTTAGAGCTATATATGTGCGATTGTTGACTCATCGTTTGGCCGAATGTATCATTTCTGATCGATTGGGCACTTGTTTATTTTTACACACTTAGGTACTGCGCGCATATCAATTATAATTACGTCCGTCAATATTTAACATTTTCCATCTTCTTAATTTACCTTATTTACCGTATTTACATTACTTTGAGTTTATTTCACGCTATCTTTTTTTTTTCCTTTTTAAAATTTATTACAAACTTTACAAATTCTAACAAAATTATATGCAAAACTTTTAATGATAATTAAACATACCTAAAGAAAGTATAGCGCAAGTATTATATAAATAGAAAATGAAGAGAAAAATATGTGTGAGAGAAATGGATAATTTCTAAGAACGAATCAAACAACGCACGAATAAAAAAAACTAGCGATGGAATTAAGTATTTTACACAAATAGATTTGAATTTGCATGATTTCTAACTCTTTATGATTACTTCTAAAAAATAGGACTTTCAAGTATCATAAATAAATTGTTTCATCTTAGAGTTCGAATATTACTAATAAAAGATTCGAATTTTTACGATAAAAAGTACTTATAAGAGTACTATTTCGAACAGATACTCAATCTGTAATATATATAAAATATTATTTCTTATGAATATTTATCGAATCCTAGAAAATAAAATTTATTGGACTCGCTTCGGATTTTTAAATACACTGAGAGAATTTTCTCTTAGAATTTAAGTTCAATACATATATATACACCGAGAAAATTTTCTCTTAGAATTTATCCTGAAAATCATGACAATCGTGGGATAATATGGTATGGAAAGAATTTTATGAGAATTTCTCTGATTAATATTTATCACAATAAAAATAATAATATTTCTCACAATAAAATATAAAACAAATTTGATTAATTTTACTAAACTGCATAGTAAAATTGATTGATGACATATTTTATTGTAATAGATATTATTATTTTTATTGTGATAAATATTAATCAGAGAAATTCTATATTGTCCCACGATTACCATGATTTTCAGGATAAATTCTAAGAGAAAATTTTCTCGGTGTATATATATGTATTGAACTTGATGCCGCATCTCCAACGATAATAGCAGCAATAATAATTGTACTAATTTGAATATCACACTTTGTACACGAAGCTTACGTGACGCTTAATATAGATGCGGCTTGTTCTCTCGACGATCAAACACCACGGGGTGTCATTTCTTAGTATGATAAATTACAACGGGGCGACGATGCTCCGCGCGCGATCGGCTAAGGGGAGTCGTGCACGCGCACCTGTTACTACACACATCGATTTGCGGAATGTAATGAATGTAAACGCGTCTCCTCCCTCCCGACGCATTAAAATTGTATGCGGCGCAAAAAGTCAAGGGACGCTCGCTCAATCCCACAATCGCGCACACGCATTTTCGACCCCGTGCATTCGATGAGTCGCGCATGAATCCTATGGGCGTAGGGGATTTCTCGCTTAATTGTTGTACGTCCCTCGCCATAACGTGAGAATGGCGAACAAAGGGCCGTCGCGATTCGTGAGAAACGCGACGGATGCACTTCAGGGGCGGATCTCGGGACCTCGTTACAAACGGTGAGCACACTCCGAGCATAAAATTGATCTAAAACCGCCGTCGTACAACGTCGTTTTAACGATCGCAATAAGTCCTG
Source organism: Prenolepis imparis (assembly GCF_030444845.1). NCBI lineage: Eukaryota > Metazoa > Arthropoda > Insecta > Hymenoptera > Formicidae > Prenolepis > Prenolepis imparis. The sequence continues at coordinate 2,621,851 of NW_028141159.1, forward strand.
TCGATGCGTGATGTGCAGGTTTTACGAGGAAAAAAAAATCTCCGCGTCTCTTTCCTTCTCGTGGATATTTCATCATCTATATTAATGCTTCTATACATCATTTTTCACCTTTTCATCGATGTATAGGTACCAACCACGTGTTTTCGACACATTACATTGTGTTCCTTTACAGCAGCTACTGGACATACAAAGGCTTTTTATATTTTGTTTTAGACGGAGAAAGGTTTTTACACAATTTTAACATTTAAAGTTGTTTTGGGTGCCTGTTCATTGATGGAAATGGTTAAAATTTGCCACGAAGCCAGCAAATACTTTGTGTACCCAGTCGAATCAATCGCGCGATTAAAGACAAACGATGATTATTTATAACATTCTATGAAGCAGCAACTCTTCTCGATTTCTTTAATAAAGGGTAAGCGCGACGGCGAGATTTCCGTTGAGTGAGAGCTTAGATAATTTTCTGACTGTGTTCCGCGAAAGAGCGGAAAAGAAGAAGTCGGAAAGACGATATGTCGTCTTGGCGGGAGCTACTAATACGCTACATCGGGTGCAGTAATGAGCTAAAATAATGGAGATTGGTGTACCACGAGGTCATGCGCCGGAGTCACTTGCGCTACTATACAACGTGCATAATGTACACAGACGTGCTTAGAGGCAGCTGTAAGTCTTAGATATATATGTATATATACATATATGAATATACTTATAATATATTCTATATATATTTTACTTATATATTATATATCTGTGCCATATATACACACGTACCTAACGGAAATCGTAATACAACTTTCTATACATATGTGCATACATATTTTGCATATGCATCTACAATATATTCGCACACTTACGTATATATGTATAATAGAAGCCAGTACACCTGGCGCAACACAAGACGCGTCGGGAGTCGCGCGACTCTACTCGTAGCTAGCCAAGTTAACCAGTAATTCATTAATGTAAGTAGCTGAAATAGCTTTCCCACGGCGGAGACAATGTGTGACAGTAGCGGTACTAGATTGCGACACTCTCCGCCGGACCCGACCGTTGTAAATTGTAAGGTAACTCAATTAGCCGCAGAAGGAGAACGGTCGCATTAGAGACCGCGCGCGCGCACGAGAAGACAGGGTATAGGGAAGAAGATATTTCTTCCTCGTACTAGATCTCGCGGATAACTTAAATTCGCGGATCTCCCCTTTCTCCTCCTCGTTCGCAAATTCGTTATTTTATTCCTAAGTACAATACAAGAGCTCTTTGAGAAACGCGAAAATACGACCGATACGTCTGCGGAATATTCCATCCATTGGAATCGCGGCGACACAAACCTCTACCGGATTCATCGCGCGTTAACGCGCCGGGGAATTTTCCTCCAGTCTTAATTGAATTTGGTTCCAATCCGATTTCCAGGTGCGGCGCGTTCGCGTTCGCGGTATTAGTTCTTTTGTTTATTTAGTTCCGCTGAACGCGCGCCGCGGAAGATGAAACGCAAGCGCGCGCGACACGGTTTCATTCAACTCGAGATTAAGTTCCCTATCGGGTCAGCGAAATGTGCGAAGATGATTAAAATAAGCCTCGCGGATGGAACGGAAAAAAAAGAGGCTGCGCTAGCACGTAATATCACGTCGCTCTCTATCTTTTTCTCTCTGAAGTCTGAAAAATTTTCTCTTCGGGTATGTAACATTAACGACTCGGCATTTTCTCGTCGGAGAAATTCGCTAATTTTATCTCGCGGTACGATTCGTGCATTTCCTAGAGACATAGCGAGTTAGTATGACTTTAGTGGCTGACCGGATTACACCGCTTCTTCTATTCCGTGCTTGCTTTTCCTGTGCTGGGAATTTCAAGCGGGGTGCAAGTGCAACAGGAACACAAAGGTCGATGTCGGTAAGCTTCAAAGTGAGTGACGGGAACGAAAGGGGGGTGAGGAAGCGGCAGACACGTTTATTTAAATATTTATCATTAGCGATCGCTCCCTTGACACTCACTCTGCGAATAAAGGGACGGGCGTGATAGAGCTGGTATTTGGCCTCCGGTATATTTGCCTCGCGATTTGTGTCATTCCGTGTTTCGAGAAACTGTGTATCATATCCCCTTGAAATATTCTCTCGTCAGAAATTGCACTAGTCGCTTGGATGACGCGATATATCCGACTTGCATTTTATTCGGTTCCTTAATTTCTGTTGATTGCGTGTAATTAAAGAAAAATTAGTACGTGCGAAAAAAATATATATAAATACGTATAATTATTAAAGAAGGAAGAGAGAGAGAGAGAGAGAGAGAGAGAGAGAGGAAACATATTTATATTCATCTTTATTTTTTTAAATTAAATTTTATTTTTTATTCAAAAATTTATGTAAAATAATATTTTCTATCATTTTAGTTAAACAAATTTGTATCACCGCGTGAACAAGAAGAGCAGCGGCTCGTATCGTTATTAACATGTGTCAATCGGAGGGTGAGTTAATGCAGCAGGATTATCGAGAGATAGTATGTTAAACTTATTAAGCCAGCGAATTATTATGGTCTTTCGATACTAACTGGGATGCGCATTCGTCTCGTGGAAAATTATTGCATTGCGTGATCGAAATAGTATTCGACATCGCATGCCGCGGCGATTATCCTGCATCTGTTATATATTGACCCATGCTGTATCTCTCTCGTAATACAGGTTACTAGATCATAATTATCATCGCATATGCGCACCGGCTTGTTGCGGGCTTAATTAGTATGCTAATTTTCGTTCCCGCGCGATCTTTTGTAGTCGTATCCTCTATTCGTGGGATATAGCCTTATATCCATGCTTAGTTTTGGCGATGATATTGATAGGATGAAAATATATATTTAAATATGTATTTATATATATATATTTTTTTTTACCAAGTTATATATTTATTAAGATGAATAAATAAATAAAAGATGTATGAAAAGAAAAAAAATATATATACTTATTTATTAGTTATTGCAACAGTCAATTGTCAGGTATAATTTAAGCTTGATAAATCGGCTATTATTTTCAAACGAATAGAGGATTATAGCGAAAACGCACAGTGTTAAGTGCCAGAACATAGAAAACTACCGGCCTAAAAAAAAATATACGTCACGCGCAAAACGTTTCGTAAATCTCGATATTATTGTTTCGCATACCACTTAGCCCCGTTTTTATTTTAAAATCTTTGAATTATTAAACTCTACGCGCGCACGAAACTCAATCACGATTTTTTTACATTGTTGCGCGATATATCGAGCACGCAAAATATTAAAAGTAAAAATCTGATTAAAAAAAATTTTTTTTTTATATAGCCGCTTCTATCTAGAAATAAAATAAATGCGATTTCATTTTCTTCGAAGATTCCAACGCATTGACGCATCCGAACACAAGTTTCGAACAAATTGCTTAGGAATTTTCGATGCAAGAAATCATTCCGCATTTTTTACGCGACACGATCAACTATGCCGGTTAGAATGATGGTGCGTGACGTAGAGTTAAATGTAACGGATTACATTTATACGCGAACGCGCGTATAAATGACATCGACCTGTCGGAGGGTACGAATTTTTACAGGAAGAGAACGAGAGCGATCGCACGTAATAGCGTCGATAAAAACTTGACGTGTGCGTGAATTTTTTTGCAATGACTCGGGGACGATTATACATACACGCGAGAGAGAGAGACAGAGAAAGAGAGAACCTTTTTATAGCATTGAACAAATGTAGGCGCGGTATTCATTGTTAGAGCGTCAATACTCAGTCCGCCAAATTGCTTGTAAATCCTCATCCCTCTTTTTTTTCCTTCACATATATTCTAGATTTATGCCGAACACTTTTCAAACGTTTTTTGAATACAAACCGGATTCGCAGATGGTGCACACGCATACTAACTAAACCGGGGAGAGGAGGATGGTGCCGAAGCTCGCGCGGAGAAATTGAAAGGCGGTGTTTGCAAAATATTGAAAATTACCCGTTTTGTGTGCGTGCAAAGGCGGGTCGGGAACCTCGTTAAGTGCTCGTCATATCGTAAAAAGCTCGGGTAAAAATGCCGGAGAGCGCGGTTGTCGTTCACTGGGTTACAAAATCATTCGTCCAACGCGTGCGTTACAACAACAGCGAAATATGTATGTATGTATATACATACGCGCGATCGATTTAAAAAAAAAAGCGATAAAATTTATTTATTTATTTTTTTTTTCATCACGAATATAAACGGAAGGAGTCGTCATTATCGTCGGCGGCGTTCGCGCGGAGGAGAAAAACGCTCGTCTTCGACGACGTATGTCCATTTCCTGTGTACCAAGGAGTGCGTGACGGCCAATCGGGTCGAGCCTTTGTTCGCCGTGGCCGCGCACAATGATGAGGACGAGGAGGCTTTCGTGAAGGCATAGAAAGGAAACGAAGGTTCCGAAGGGAGAGAACGAGGGGTCGAGACGGGAGACGTATTAGAAACGGAAGACATGCTTTTAAATATCTCGGAACTCGATCGGGTCCTTCATCTCCGTGCAATGCGTGGCACAAATGGGTCGAACATACATAGGTATTACATACAGGGTGTATAAAAAGTCCCGGGACAGCGAAATATTTCGATAAATTTTATTGAAAAAATGTTTAAGACAAAAATTTTTGAGTTTAAAAAGATCAATTTACTGACTTTCAGGTCGCCTTGAATTTTTTTAATGGAGCTATCCTATATTTTTTATATATAAATCAATTCCTTAATATTTGGTAAAAATTATAAGGATAGGATGATCAAAAAGTGAATAGTTGGCGAGATATTTTATATTTTAATTTGACATGATATATCGGGTGTGTGAAGTTGGCACCCCAACATGCAATTTTCATAGTTTTGATCAGAGTTCTGGCTTCTTTTTAAAGAGTATAAGAGTACTTTGTCATTAATATAAAGAGTTCCGTCGATTAACGGTTCCAAATTTAAGTCTGAAAAATGGGGTGCTAACTTCTGATCGAAAATCGAGATCGAGTAGTTCTGAATAGCTCATTTACTTTGTTTTTAGGTCCACTAGAGTTCCTGATTAATAAAAAACATTTTAAATATTGCATTTTTTAAAAAAATTTAAGAAAAGATTCCAAAAAAAAATTTTTTTTTTTTAAATTAGTTCTGATGATTAATTATAACATTTTAACATATAATGAAGAGTTCCTGATAGTTTTCAAAAAATTACATTCAACCAAACTTTCGAAGTATAGCTTTGAAAAAATCGAACTTCGGTAGCACGGACGTGACACTTTGACTCGTTAAATCACAGTTTCAGTAGTTCTGGCATGAGTTCTGGCTAGTAAATCAAGAGTTTTGAAGAAAATTATTGTGACCGAAAACGATCCGATCAATAATTAAAGAGTTATTCGACTTTAAAGAACGTCCGTTCGAAATTTTCTGAATTCTGACAAAAATAAATTTTTAAGAGTTCCAGTAGTTCTGGCATGAGTTCTGAAGAAAATTATTATGACCGGAAACGATCCGATCAATAATTAAAGAGTTATTCGACTTTAAAGAACGTCCGTCCGAAATTTTCTGAATTCTGACAAAAATAAATGTTTAAGAGTTCTAGTAGTTCTGGCATGAGTTCTGGCTAGTAAAGCAAGAGTTCTGAAGAAAATTATTATGGCCGAAAACGATCCGATCAATAATTAAACAGTTATTCGACTTTAAAGAACGTCCGTTCGAAATTTTCTGAATTCTGACAAAAATAAATTTTTAAGAGTTTCAGTAGTTCTGGCGTGAGTTCTGGCTAGTAATGCAAGAGTTCTGAAAAAAATTATTATGGCCGAAAACGATCCGATTAATAATTAAAGAGTTATTCGACTTTAAAGAACGTCCGTTCGAAATTTTCTGATTTCTGACAAAAATAAATTTTTAAGAGTTTTAGTAGTTCTGGCATGAGTTCTGGCTAGTAAATCAAGAATATAAAATTATTATAACCGAAAACGATCCGATCAATAATTAAGGCGTTATTCGACTGCAAAGATCCTCTGTGTCGAATTTTTCCAAGTTCCGGCGAAAATTATTTTGACGATTTTCAATAGTTCTCGCATCAGATTTGGTTAGTACTTTAAAAATTATGAAAATTATTCTAATAATCGAAAGCGATCCGATTAATAATTAATGTTACTTAATTATAAAAGGTTTGACACCAAAATTCTTTAGAGTCGAATAAATTTTCAGTGTTGATTAAATCGCTTTTCGTTTGCTGTATAATTATTTTTATAACTTTTAAAATACTAATCATATTTAATTGATGCGGGAAATATTGTAATTTTCAAAAAATAAATTTCGTCGAGTTTTATAAAAGTCTTGAATGATGATTCATCCGAATCGAATAAACTTTTTTCAGTTGTTTGATATGTTTATTTCGAAAGGTGTAATTAATATAATTAAAAATATAATTCAGAAATGAGGAAAACACATAAGTACGTTTAGATTGTGTATATTAAAAATAATGTATGCAACTTTAGAGATTTTAATTATATAATGTATACTTGAAATGATTAAACTTTTCTTGTGATACATTCTGGTAAGTCAACTTTTACTTTGAATGCATATATTTATAATGCACCCAATGATGAGGACGAAGATATATTTATAAACACACATGCGCGCAATATGGTAGTTATTAATAAACGAATCGATATCTGCGTGTAACATTTGGGGGGACAATGGGAAATATATATAATTAAATAATTACTCGAGATTATAGATGACTGCATTAATAGATGGTATAAAAAACTTACAATAAAAATGGCACTTACCGATTCCCTAAAAATGCATAGTAGCTCTTTCACATCGCGCTTTTATCATTTGAATGATTTTCGCACGTCATATATAAAAGGACCGAGCGCAACCGAACGTTTCGCATATAAAATTGTGGTATCTAACGGATGCCGGACCAAATAAAACAAAAAAAAAAAAAACAAAACAAAAAATAGGAGAAAAAAGAAATAACAACGCAAACGTGAGCAACGTTATCTACTGGAGAACATTTTTTTACAAAAATATACGCGAGAACACGACAAACACGAATCTACCCCCGAAATTGAATTGCGCCGGTGACGGTAGTGAAAAAAACCCGAGCGTGCCAAATCTTTTATTTTTTTCGGAGATCGGTGGAGCGCGAAAAGTCCGCGTGTGATTTTCGGTCCGCCGAGAGAGAAAGTCTCTCTCTCTCTCTCTCTCTCGGGTTGCCTACATTAGCATTCCGGATTACTCTCTTTCCCCGGTTCGAGCATTAGTATAATAGTCCATACGCCTAATTATGCTCGAAAGTAGAACCGTAATTCGGCTTGTCAGCGGCCATTTTTTTTTCCTCGCGGAAAAGTCCCCATCTTTGGCGACGTGGCGATGACCAATACGGCGCAATTAACCCCAAAATGAATTTGCGACTGTCCGTCCGCCACTCGTCCGACTACTCAGGCTAATTGGTCCGAAATATTCAGGCTGATGCTTTTATTCCGGATGCGGATCTCTCTTTTCGTTTTTCAGAGTCCGCAGGGAGTATAATTACCGTCGTCCCTCTGTGCGCGGCGGCGAAATTATTTTCGCCGGATAATCTAACGCAAGGGTGGGGGAAGCTCGCGAAAACTCGGGACGTCATATAATTAAGTCGGTAGGTGGGTGAACAATGGCGATGACGAAGTTGGAAGATCGTCCTTCCTCTTCGTTGAAATCGTGCACTCCGATCCGATTCGAGGATGCAGCGGACGTGCTGTTTATTAAACTATACGATTCTTCGCCGTACTTCTTTTACATGCTAGATTGCGGTAAACATTTATTACGTCTCGTTCTAATTGCACCGTCAAGCCGACATTGTCCTCGGACATGGTAATAATTGCAAGCCTGGTCTTTTATTTTATTTTTTATTTTTTTTTTTTTATTCGGTAAAATCGTAACAAAGTTTGAAAACCAACCTTGCCTACCAACTGCGCGCATAGATTGTCGCCTTACAAATTTACTCGAGTCTCGTAAAAAATTTTTATCTTTATAATAAACAGTTTTTACAATCTACACAAAGCGACAAGTATTGTCTTTTGCAAGCAGTAGAAAAAAGTTCGAGTTATAATTAATTAACTCGTCGCTTGTGCGGAGGACAAAAGTATTTTTCAACTTGAAATTTATTATACGCAGATTATTTTTTTTTATATTATTAAAATGTATTTTTTCAATTTTTTTTTCAAAAGGATTGCAAAAATACGGAATAAAGAAAGAGAATTGTGAAATGTGGAATAATCGAAGAGAGCGTTTCTTTTAATCGATAATATCGCTAATTTAAATAATACCATAGGTCGAAATATGCAAAAATTTCAAAAGAAAGAAATAATTTCAGGCACCACCGTGCGTAGATAGGGATGAATAAAAAAAAAGAGGGGGAGAAAAAAACCCGTTTCTGTGATAAAACGTATTCAATATGCGCGGGAATGATTGAAAAGATCGATCGCGATTTAAAGGTGGAACAAAGGGAGTATTTTTTCCGAATGAAGGTATAGAAATCACAGCACAGTTTTTACAGATTTTCGCTCGCATGTCGCAATAAATCGATACAAAGACGGAGATGAAAATTAGTGTGAAAAATTGAATTGCATTGAGTAGATTTTAAACAGACAGAGTGGAGTATAATAATAATATATTCGCCTCGATGTAATTTATACATACTTCGTTACGATGTAACGATCTGATCGACGTCGGCCAAACTTTGTTTAGGTAAACCAATTTTTATAAATTGGTAAATAGAGGGGGATCGAGAGAATAATGTTACGTTAGTTTATGACACATGATACATTTAACATTTTTCGCTCCGGCCTGAAACGAGTTTCGTATCACGTGATCACGGATAAATAGTCTATACACAGCAACGAAATTTTGCGTAATTTACTGCCGCATCAACATTTTATCGTTGGAATATATGCGAGAATTTTGTTACAAAGTTTTACACCGGTTCGCACAAGTTCTCCTTCGCATTGTTCCGGGATGAATCGCTCCTTACAAGTCATGATAAAACAATAAGAATAAAGAAATGAGTGAAATTGAAAAGCGAAACAATAGTTGAATAAATATCGCGAGATAAATGAGAATAGTGCGTAATTAAAACTATTGCAATTAAAAGCGAGGAGGTAAAGAGCATTGTGTGAAAGCATATATTTTCAATGAGTATAATGCAACAAACTGAAAAATGTAGCTTCGTTTTTTGCTACGAGAAGCTATTTTAAATTTTTATCCTACATTTATATATATTACATGTATATATATATATATGCATATGAAAATTTAATATAGCTTCTCGTAGCAAAAACGAGGCTATATATATGAGCATGAAGATATATATTTTATTCACACAGCAAACATGTTGATTTTATTATAAATTTACTCGAAGGATTAAGATTTTCCTTGTTTACACATTCAGGACAATGCGAAAGAAGCTTTATATATATAATAGTACTATGCGAAATGTCGTTTACAGAAATTTTGGATTTACGTCCAATTACAAACACGTGATCTTAATGGTTCTCCTATGGCAATTTGGGTGATCCTGCGACTGACGGCAGGGGACCGTTATTCCTCTCTCTCTCTCTCTCTCTCTCTGCAAGTGGAATATAATCTATGATATATGTATATATACGCTAAATATCATCGCATTCCCGATATCTTGCATCTAAATTTCAAAAAATGATACAAGATATTGATCGGTTCAAAGGTGCATAAAACTCAAAGATATATAAAACTCTGAAAAAAATGAAATATAAAAATATATAGTGTCCTCAACACTCTCATAGTCGCCCAAATAAAAATATCTCTTATCTGTCCTATTTATTTTGTAGCTTACATATACATGTATGCTTATTTTTATGACGCGTGTTCTTCGCGAAATAAAATGTCACAAAAAAAAACAGAAATTACAGCTTATGACTTATATTCAATTTGCAACGATATTGCTCGCGCGCGAAATGTAATTTTGCGAATAGATCTTTAAACGTATCGTGCGAGCGATCAGGGAACGAAATTGCCGAGCATTTAGCTCGCTAAATGATTCTCTATGTTGTGGGTCTTTCATCGCGTATATATGGCGCAGCTGGAATTTCTCCAACATTTCAATTGGAATAGAAGGAAATCGTCGCAGGAAATTGCTAAACTCGCGTGCGAACGAAACTGCGCGGAACATTCACACACATTTATATAAATGACCGATATTGAAAACGCGCGAGACCGATTGAGATAAATATCGTGCTTTCGTTCTTATCATTCCGCGTAGTTTTTATCATTAAGTGCTGCGAAAGTCGATTTTTTTAGACAGCGCATCTTGAGAGCGAAAGAGAGAGAACGAGTGGTACATCTTGAGTCTTTGGAAGCGTCTTTCGCAAACGATTCGCGTCCTCAATGGACCTCTTCCAATGGATTTGAATGAATCGCTCGCGAAGCTTCTCGCGCTGAAAGGGACGCGTGATGATTGTAGCATGTACATAGTGCATTTTATATACATATATATATGTGAGGTATGTGCGTGGATGGATGTATGAGTGGTTAAGGATATTATGTAAACCAAATCCACTTCTTGGCAATGTATGCTGAAGTTAAATAAATATTATTATTAATATATATATATATATATGAGTGTACATGGCTTCTATAAATACTATGTCGAAAAGGATTCCTTCAGCTGACGCCGCGATACAAAATGCACGCGTGTAGACGCAATAATTTATTCGTGCAGCCTGAGGCGTGCGTGCGTATAAACGTGTGTATATAAATATATATGTACATATATGTGTATGTATGTGCGTATGTGTTTGAAACGAGTTCTTGATGCGCCCGGGCGGACAGGATAACTAGCCGGAGCCTCCTAATGGCTCTAAAAATAAATCCCATGCGTGCATCAGGCGCGACCCGAAGGTTATTTCCACGTGACTCGCGATACGCACGAGACTCGTACGTCGTGGCGTGCCTGTCACCTTGGCCAAGTCTGTTGAAACTTATTTTATTATGCAGCCTCGCCCGCGACAACTGGAAGGGAGCGAGACGCTACTCGCGAGCGGTAGAAAGGGAAAATGTTATGCGAGCTGTAGAATATATTCGTCCTTCTCCACGTTCGAGTCACGGAATGACATTGCTCATCCTTGTTCCGGGGGATATCGATATGAACCGACCAAAAGGGTGGTACGGTGCTACCGAGTATTGCCCAAGTATTCTTGGATATTCGCGGCGCGCTCCTGGACGTCGGTATGCCATTTTTTCTTCCCCCAGCGTGGAAGTTTAAGTAGCTCGATCGAGTTTTATTTTCTTTTTTTTTTTTTTTTTTTTTTCTCGTGCTTCTTATCAGGAATGAAATTTTTATCGACTAGATTCTTATTCGATCATTTTATTACTCTAGCATCGTGGAAAAAACGAAAGTAGCATGACGCTGCAGCGGAAATTCTCAGAGTGATGCGTCATCTCGCATAGCTGTTAGATATTCCCAAGGTTGTACTTGCGATTATGTCGAGAGAAGAAAATTCTTGGTTGCAACAGACCTGAATTTATGATGAAAAAATTTGTTGAGAACGAGTTTATTTTGTTACATATATACACATTACACATACAATGCACGTACCATGAAAAATACATCGCTTTATCGGATATTGCACAATATATTCGTTGGCCAATCAGATTTTTCTTCGTCTTGGAAAGTTTTCGAAATTGTAAAAGTGTAGCGTAAAAATATTTGCAAAATTGCTCTCTCTTCTCTCTCCTCGTTTCTCTGGCGCGGATCCTAAAAGATTGAATTTCTAGTATGATAATTCTTGATATATAACGAACAAAAGGAATGCCTTCTTCAATCTAAGTTTCTTGTTCCATTTTCGAAACCCGAAGAAGTTTTATTATCCCTATAATATTGTACGACACGCGTTGGGAGATGTCCGTGGCGAATCCGAGTCCACTGCTGGCCCGTCAATTTGAAATTTAAAGGCAAAAAATACATTTGTCGCGCGCAAGTTTGAAAACTGCGTTTACATTGCAATAGGTTTCCATTGCGATCTCTCGTGATTTTTTCTTTTTAAAAAATTATGGCGCGTTACAGCTTTATTTTTTTCCGCATTCAATTTACATCGATAAAAACTCTCGAAGGATCGATAAAAAAAATACAAGCTGGAAAATGTGTTTTTTTTATATGAAATATTAGATCCATTTTTATTCCACGTTGACTTGAATCAAGTTACTTCGGCGAGTATATTAAATCTTGTTCTTTTGCCAAAGTTTGTTACCCCGTCGGAAGAGTCACACGGTTAAAAAGGCAAATTGTCGTGACATTCTCTCCCGCGTTTGCAACGACGCGAGTTACATACGGAATCGGGGAGAGCTTTTCGCTCGCGTGCATTTCAACGACGGAGGAAAATTAGGCGAATGCTCGATACGGCACGGATTCGAGACATCTGGCATGGAAATACATGGCGCGTGGAAAATGCGTTCATCAAGGGTATAATCGCGAGAGAGGCAAACTCTGGTCCCTGCTCTGACAAAATACTCTTGACGAGAGCACAAATACAATTTTTTTCCCCCTCCACGAACCGCGATACCGATTTCCACGATTTTCCAGCTGTTGTCAATTGTGTGTGTATGTGTTCCTTTTATTAATCATTTCTCTAGAAATATAATTTATTTGATTATTTATTCGATTATTTTCGTAGGATTATATTATTGTCATTTTGCATTTTGTGCACAGCAGACAATACAAGCAATGCAATATCCAAGCGAGAAAAGCTGAATTTTTTAAAAATATACATTTTTGTGCATTCTTTTTCATTCCTAGATTTAGCTAACGCAATTTGAATGAAATAAATTCAGTCTAGATTTACATTATCCTTCTTTAATTAAAAGTTATGTATATTTACGAGACAGAAGAAAAATTAACTTTATCGAAGCTCGATTACGCGTTAACTTGAATAATTATAATACAATTATTACTTAAGATCCAAATAAGGGGGACAAGGCCATTTTCGAATCCATCATTATCCGCGATGCTGTCACATCGAATCAATGTAAAGAGCTCCTTTTGTATCCCACAATCGTGCGTGCACACTGCGATAGAAGTGAACGAGAGTGAATGGGTGGGGGGCGGGAGAGGGGGGAATAAAGCGAGAAGGAAAGAGACCAATAGAACAAAGTGGATTCTCGAACTATGAGTCACCGTTGCGTACACTCGATATATATACACGCGTGTGCGCGCGTGTACGCAACATCGGCGGCTGAATGCACCATCGATCGGCTAATGCATCAAGAGAGAGGTGGGGAACGGTACGTATAACGGCGGAGATAGAATGGATAGAAGAATGGGCAAAAGTGAAAATAGGTAGATCTGCACGTAGGGAGAGTTCCGGTCTGTGTGTGCGCCACGTGAGGTGGAAATAAGGGCCGAATCAGTGGGGAGGGATAACTTTTATCGATCTGTATCCGTTAACTAGGACCCTCGGCGCGAGAACGCCTACCGATCACGAGAACGGGGCAAACGTTCCTTATATAGGATTTCATGTTCATTAAGATTATGGTCCAACGTTGTTTATTTTATTTATCGAAAGAAACTACACAGAGAATTTCCTCTTAGAATTTATTCTAAAAATCATCATGGTATGGAAAGAATTTTATGAGAATTTCTCTGATTAATATTTATCACAATAAAATACTAATTAAATATTAAAATTAATCAAACATATTTTATATTTTATTGTGATAGATATTATTGTGATAACTATTAATCAGAGAAATTCTCATAAAATTCTTTATATTGTCCCACGATTATTATGATTTTCAGGGTAAATTCTAAGAGAAAATTCTCTCAGTGTACGATTGTGATTTTTATTCGATCGCATCAGATGTGCGTTTTCCTTATTTAGACTCGACTACAAATCGAGGATTGTTTGCGCAAAATTCACAAGACATGTAAAACATTAAATATTTTTCTGCATAACTTTAAGAAATTTTTTCTATTTAAAACATTGTCGTTAAGAAAAAATATATGCAATCGGATTTAGTAAATTATGATAAGAGCACATTTAATCTGTTTCATTATAAAATATATATAAAATATATAAATTCGCGTATATGAAATTTTTCTCTTTTAATTTTTTGAAAAAATATTTAGTCAAGCTTTATGCAAAAATAATATATATATTTATCCGACATTTATTCCAAGATTATTTTTGTAAAGCTCGACAATATATATACATATAATCGATTTATAGGGTAATCTGATTCGTGGCGATTACGATATCGATTTAATCTGATAAAGAGATGCAGAAATGTCGCGCACTGCATTGCGGTGTCGGCTGTTGGACGTTACTCGTACCGGAAACGACGGCATGGTTTTGAGTCAGGAGCGCCAAAATCAACGTGGCATATCGCCGTCCATCGCGCTGACAGTGCATTCGCGGGGCGGCGGGGGCAAGTTCCGCTGGAATATCTCTCGAAAATCGTATTCAAATCATTTCGAACAGAAACTCCGCCCGTTCTTCTCTCCGCCGGCAGGTATGAAAAATTTGCGCGAAAACTTTCCGCCATAAAATTTTTGAGATCTATTCATTAAAAGTTCAAAGAATTCGAAGAATTTCCAATAATCTCCTCGCCAAGTTGTCGGAATATACAATAAAATGTCAGTTTTCTTAACAATTAGATGTTATTCTTTACCCATAAAAATAACGGCGTTTTCATAATATTTTCATATGTTGCAATCGTACGAAAAACAAAAATAAATAAACAACGTTGACATATTGTTCCAAATTGTTCGCTAACATCATAGACAGTCGCTATTTCTTGATATTTTTATCTATTATATGCAGAACATATCTATACTTGGATATTTATTTTTACTTATCGAATTTAATCTCTTAGTAAAGAAAAAATACATTTGTTATTTATTTACCGAAAGTTTGCAAAGTTATTTAAAGCAAATTCTACTTATTTTGTTATCGGCATTTAAAAACTGTTAATAATAGATGGAATAATACATAAATTATATTACAATTATAACGTAATGTTATTTCGAACAATTACATACTATTTATTGAATAATTTTGTTATCCCCGGAATTTACGGAAATCCCTATTTTGCGAAGGTGGAGTATGGAAATAGAAGTTGTTGCAAGTTTTATCCTATCCGGCCTTCAGCTAGTTTCCACTCTATTACAATAGATTTCGTGTTTCTCGTAAAACCAGAGCTGTCTTCCATTTTAGCATAATTAACGTTCGCTTGAGTTCACGAGTGCTAGATGTAGGAATCTACTGTGCGCGAAGAAAAGTAATTTTAAATATTAATTAATGCGCGCGGCCGACAGACGCGCGTTTTTACAGTGATCCGCGTCTTTAAAACGTAAAAATAAAAATTGGAACAAAACTTATCGCGCGCATAGCTTGTCACGCGTCTGTCAAATTTTAAAATTACTAAGAACACGATTACGATCACACGAACAAAGCTCAGTTTATAACGCACGTTTGTGTAACGCTATACAGTACATAAGTTATTATCAGTTATATCAATTATGAGTTAGCTTAGGGTTCTAGCGCTAGCTAGGCTGATCTCACAACACACATACATACACAATTCGACAAACATTGGGATAATTGCAATTATCGAACGCTACAGCTAATTCACGCGATTTGGAATAAAACATGCGTAAAGTTTCCTTCGTATGTATATGTATGTTTGTACGCAGAAACACTCGTTTTTAATATCCAAAGTTAATCGACCGATCGGGCGAATCAGACACGTGTTTTCTGTATTCAGGATTTTAAATAAATTGAAATAAATTTTCGGAAAATAATATTTACGTTCTCTGTATCCTTCGGCAAAAATACTGAAACTCTAATGTCGAATGTCGATACTGTCGATAGCTTTTTAAACTTTAATTGATGGGGAAAGAATTGACAATCGATGGAAAAAAAATTGAAACCGTATAAAATCTGTACCGCATAAATCTAATATTCAACAATATAAATTGCAGTAGATATATTCTCTTTTCTGGCGACAGACTCGTTTTTGTTTATACTTCTTTCATCACTCTCACTATCTCTCTCTCTCTCTCTTTTTGTCACTTATGTATATTCTCGCTGACAGTTCGCGTTAATCATTAATACGGGTTGCGTAAGGCCCTGCGCACAATAGAGAAAATATTAGGAACAAATATTAATAATTAGGAATAAGAATTATTTTAAAATAATAAAATCGATAAAAGTCTGATATAAAAATACAAATTCGAGTATAAAGGACTAGTAAGGGCTGATAAACTACTAAGAGTCCTTTATACCCGAATTCGTATTTTTATATTACAGTTTTTCTGATTTTATTATTTTAAAATAATTCTTATTCCTAATATTTAATATTTATTCCTAATATTTTTCCTATTGTGCGCAGGGCCTAATTCATGCCGCTTCCGCTTTCTGTCGCGACGTTGACATTTCGACGATTGCTGGCTGCGATTATCTGGAAAGTCAATCCAGCCGGTGCATTGATGCCGCTATAATTGCAGTAACGGACTCTAAAATTGCGTATGCATAATAACTCGGTTTGCGATCGTCGGTAAATTAAGTAATTTATTTATCCAATTTTGAAACGGGGTTCGGTCGAACGCCGTTAAATTTCATTTGTCTTTGGAAATGTAAAACGGAAATGGTAAAATGATATAATTAATTATTGCAGAGATTATATATATTAATTCCAGAAAGAGTAAAAATAAATATTTCGCATACAATTAAAAATGTATACTATTACGTTGAATATAGCATTCCTATTTAAAATATACATATAATCTGTCGTGTACGCGATTTTCAATCGGATCTTGTTGCAAATTTTCTCTAATTACTTATACACTATCGCGAAACATTTCCTCATATCTCGCACGTTTAATGCAAAAATATCGTGTAAAGCTTTGGCCAATATATGTACGATAACATCGCGCGCTCGCGAGAAAGAGAGAAGAATTTTAATTCATTGGCAATTAAAATCCTTCGCGGGCTTAGGCAACGGATGGTAATTTGTTGTTTCGCTGTGAGACTCGGCACGACATCCCATCGCCTTTCGCGATGCTCGAGATTATAGGAACGTGGGGTAGTAATAGCATAAGTCGAAACTCTCTTGAAGCTCTCGTGCAAGAGAGAGCTCCTTGTGTATCGCGTGTACCGCCGACACAGTTACTGTACGCCTCTCGTGTGAAACTCTCGAGCAAAGCTGTATGTGTGTGTGTGTGTGGTTATGTGTGCAAAGGACGCACACATGTGCACGCAAACACACAAACGTTCCCTTCGATCGTAATTTTCGGCAGCGCGATCAAATGCCCCCGATACACTATGTCGTGGGCCCTTTTTAATTTCGTTCCAGGCGTCCCCGATCACTCATTGTGACATCATCTCCCCTTCTTTCTTCCTTATTCCCGGGTCAGTTATCGCACGCGTCCAAATGCTTTCGCGATCACCGGTTAAATTATTTACCAACTGCAACTTGAATAATGCCAGTCTCGTAATAATCACATTACGTTGACGAGTTTTTAGTTTTTTATTCGATGTCTAGCGGGATCTTAAGAAAAATTGTGTATATCGATGAAAATTATGTAAAAATAATTTCAAGTCAGTGTTTTTTATTTTTAACAAATCTTTAATCTCAGCCCTCTCTGTTGCAGTCTTGCGCGTATTTTCGTGTTAGAGATATTTTTGCTTGAAAATCTTGGCGTAATTAAACTTTTAAAATAAACTGCACTTGGATTATTTGTAGGGAAAATTAAATTTTATTTCTTCTACTTTAATTACACTAACTTATACCTTTAAAATAAATGAGTAAAAATCTATAATTTGCGATTTTAAATAGATCGATATAATTTAGCTTAGAATGAAATCTTGACCTGGGAAATAAATTGAATAAAAATTAATGCAATATCGATAAAAAAAAATTCTCTATTTAAATAGAAAAAGAAGCATTCTTTTTTATAGTTATAGAAGTAATCTTTTCATTTTGCAATTGTCATCGCTATTACTTTAAGCGGACACTTTTTATCTCAAGTGATTCAATCGTTTTTCTTATCACACTTGAATTATCAGGATATTCGATAATGCAAATCATGAGACGATAATCGTGATGCGATAAAAGTAGAAAAATCGCTAGAACCTGTTATTTTTCGCTCTCGAACTTGGGAGAAAACTGTTTTTATTCGAAAGACGGGCATTTCTTTCGCGCGCTATCGTATCGTAATGATAATACAATTTGTCATTTAAGCGTTTTCCGAGCCGGATAGCTCGCTGCTATTAGCGACGCTGCTCAAGCAGAATGCTTCTAAGGTTTAGACGATTAAGAGGGGTTAAACGTATACAGGCGGTCGAACGAAGTTACCATTGGAGAATTAAATTGTAACTGAAAAGCGCGGAACGGGAATGAAATGAAATGTCCTTCATAGTGCGAGGATGCATTTATGACCGTGCGACTTATACGAGCACTGTGGGATATACTTATTCCGCTTGGCGTGGAAATTGAAAAGAACGTTTGACCGTAAAAAAATTATGCCAGACGCTGCTATAAGTGCGATGATAGTAGAACGACGCGATAAAGTCGACGTAACCAATTACGCTTTTTTTTAAGGGATCAAGTTCAATAGGCACTTGAAAATCTCATTGTCAATCGAATCCAATAATTCAGTTTTATTTTCTAGGATTCGAATAATACTCGTAAGAATTTTAGATTCGAGTACCTGCAATATTTTCGCAATTTTTAATAAGTATTCGTAAAAGATTCGAACATACTTGATCTAGATTCGAGTCTACTTAAATTTTTTTTTTTTTTTTTAAGTAATTAGAAGTTTGATGCAAACGAATTTGAACCTACTCGTAAGATACTTAATCCCATCGCTACTTTTTTTTTATTCGCGCGTTGTCTGTGATTCATCCCCTTCGATATAAATTATCCATCTCTCTCACATATATCCTTCTCTTTATTTTTTTATATTTGTAATACTTGCGCTATACTTGCTCTGTATTTGCGCGAGGTAATCGTTGCTTCTCCATATGTATACATACGGGGAAACTTACCCCATTCGTGTGTTTTGTTAAGGGAGAGGGAGGGGCGCGCGAGAGCTTTCGAGAGATACAAAGACGCGTCATTTTGCACGTACACGAGTAGTAACGAATGCATTTGTATTTGCACGCGATGCCGGCGGAAAATTTCATTCCTTCGCAATTCTATGCGCATTCACGATACACGATGGATACGACGGCGTTACTGCTGCGTCGAAAGATATGTTTCTCTTCTCGGAGTCGCGAGGAGAGGAGCTTTCGGGACACAATGCGAGGCATAACGGCGAAGAATAAACAAGCGGAAGGGAATACAATTTTCTGGCATGATAGGGACGACAGATAGAATGTTTCTTTTGCGGGAGGTGTACGCGTTCAATCACTCCGCGGCAAAGCCGCATCCTGAAAATTGCGCGCGGTGGAATAAAACTTTATATATCCCGTGTATAAAATATCGTTGTGTATATATATCCCTCGCACATCCCCGCCCTCATCGTCTATTTGACCGGGAAGCATATGATCGGTACGGAAGCATCTCGCGCGTATTTATGGTATAGATTCGCTTCTCTCCTCTCTTCTCCGTAAAAACATATTCCTCGCGGCACACATGCACGAATAAATCTCGATGCCAAGAAGAGAGAGAGAGAGAGAGAGAAAGAGAGAGGAGAGCCCTGGATGTCTTGGATGTAAGCGCGGACCCAAGTTTCCTCCTCCAGCTCCAAGTTTATAACTAAACTTTGGCCCCTCTCTCTCTCGAGTATTCTCGACACACAAGAGGGAAAGATTCTTCCGTCTGTCCGTCGCTTCGCCCACTCGAAGGTGAAAGGTCCCCGGGATTTTTGGAGCGTGAAATTCGCATGTCGTAATCAGCCGCCTGTACAGAGTGTCCAGTAATAATAATTGCCGCATCTCTCATGCGCAGATAGAGTGACTTAACTCGAGTAGAAAAGACTTCTACCGTTTCGCGATCTTCGATAATTAATGAGAAATTAATTAAGAAAGATAGCCCAATGACAGCTCCTATAGCAACCGCGTAACAATGAGAGAATTGTCTCTTAGAATTTACCCTGAAAATCATGGTAATCGTGGGACAATATGGTATGGAAAGAATTTCTCTGATTAATATTTATCACAATAAAATATAAAACATGTTTGATTAATTTTATTAACTGCATAGTAAAATTAATCAAACATGTTTTATATTTTATTGTGATAAATATTAATCAGAGAAATTCTCATAAAATTCTTTCCATACCATATTGTCCCACAATTACCATGATTTTCAGGGTAAATTCTAAGAGAAAATTCTCTCAGTGTGGGATGTCTCTTCTCGGATTGGCCCATCTTTTTTAATCATTTCTCATTAATTATCGCAAAGATCGCAAAACGATAGAGGACTTTACTACTCGGTTAACCTACCCGCTTTACCTGCGTACGAGAGGCGCGACGATTATTAATGGACACCCTATATACATTGAGCCTCTCGTTCTCGCGCGCGAAATGGTTCGAAACGCGTCCGCGGTGAGATTCGACACGAGAGATGACGCGAGCCCACGTACTCCAACGGGAAATTAGCCTGGAAAGCGGTGCTCGCAGCGGCGCTTCCGGTAATTCGTACGCTCGATAATAATTGACATAACGAGGACGTTCGAGGCCGATCAATGACACGATCGGTATACGTATGTGCATATATTCCCGCGGGGCAGGATTATGCCGCACGGTCCGACCGCTCGGGATTGCCATTTGGCTTTAGAAACGCCAAAATAGCACATGGATATTATGTCTGTTGCGTCAATCGCATAATGTTATGGGGGGCATATGATGTTTATAATTACTTGTTTCGTCAATTTCAATTAATATTTTTGTACGTAACAAAAGTATGCGACGTGCCTTTTTAATCATCAAGAGATTCACATATCATTAAAAATTGATGAATAAACAAAAATATTCTCACGCTCATTCTTCGGAAAATGTTTTCTCAAGACGAGATACATTTTTGATGATTTTATCACAAGCTAACAAGGGAATTAGCCATACAAAGGGTACATTTAAGTTTGTTTGTCCGATGTTTTCGAACTTAAGATCACTTTTTTTATCACTCGAGATGAGAATTGTCGTTGTATACGTATACGTCGTCGAAATAACTTTGTTCGACGTCTGTATTCCCGAGTGGATCAAGAAGCGTTAGGTAGGACAGCATCCAAGTCTTCCCCTTTTGCCGCCCGTCGCGATTATATTGCATGCCGGCTCTATCTCTATTAGCACGAAGTACTCCTGCAGGATACGAAGACGAAACCGACGTCCTAGGAAAGTGACGTACGAAGGATGTTCTAGTGCAAACATCGCATGTATATATAACATACATACTATAGAACTGCATATTTTGAGCATATGTAAAATATCAAAATCTTAATACACGCACAAAGAATAAAAAAAAAAGATATTTTATTCATGTCAACAGATTTTACCCTTTTGTGTCAATGCATAATTTTTCATCAATGCGTGAGTATCCGGGTACAAACTGCATATTTTCGACACAATTGCATTGAACATTCTTTCTCCCTTTATATTTTAGGTTTTCGAATACAATGGCTCTTTGTATTTTGTTTCGGGCGGAGAAAAGTTACAACACATTTTCAACATTTAAAGTTGCTTTGGGTAATCGCTCATTGACAGAAAGGTACAATTAATCTAATAGTTTGACAATAATTTCAGCATTTTTTTTTAAGTCTACAATTTTGCAAAGAGAGTTCACTGTGTATTATTTTTCCAATTAAATTAAGTCTTCAAAGATTATACGGGTTTTACTTAAACAAAAAAGATCTCGACTTAGAGAGGAAGTTAATGCAATGAACAACAGCTGCACTTGAAGAAAAAAGACAAATTAGCCTGTCTTAAACAATATAGGTTTCGTTCTTCTCATGTACGTATATAACTTTAAGATCTCGCTCACACATGTACATCTGCAAATCCGAAACGTGCGTGTACATATATGTGCGCGTAGATCATGGAAGGTCCGGGCATATACGTTATATCTATGGAAATGTGATTTATGAGACCACGCTTGACTTCTGTAACATGTTTGCGCATGCTGCAGCTAATCCGTCTCGCTTCGTCTCTTCCACTTTTCCTTCAAGAAGCAGTTGAATTATTTCTGATGCAATGCAAATATTGTCTCCTGTGCATAATTGCTATAATTATCTTTTCATGTACTTCACTTTCTCTCTTTCTCTCTCCTTTCTTTTTCACTCTATTCCATTAAAATGTGACACGTCGCTTGATGAGCGATGTAATTGACACATATTTATAATACATTACGATAAAAAACGTAAAACGGTTAAAGTGATTCATTCGGACTGACAAGCATATAAAGAAATCTGTGGAAAATTATTTATGCATTATCGCCTTTTTTCAACTATCAGAAAATCATAGAATAGATGTCAGGGAATATACTAAGAAGATTTACGAGTATTTTTTCTTTATGTCAGAATATCTTGTAACAATTTCTCAATAATAGCAGTAATGGCAAATGTGATGAAAAAAATTATGTACACGTGCAATTTCAGCTTTTTGCATATTTCTTTTTGCATCTCGGTTACATATCATTTTCATTTTCCTCGTTTTCTAATATTTGCCGCGATAACATCGTTACAACTACTATGATAAATCTTTGTAATTTAACTTATTCTTCTTCTTTAAGTCCCTTTTATTTTTCCATATGCCTTGTATATCACGCATCCAAGGCTTCTCGTTTAATCTGCGTCCATTTCCTCGAGAGTACAATCGTCTCGAGATTTTCTTTGAGAACAACGTCGGGATAAGTGCTCTTGTCATACTTACTTCCGTAGAAGTTCGATACTAGATGTTGGCGTAAACTTTATCTCGTTATTTATGCAAGGCGCTTTAAACTTGACAGTAATTTTTCGCGGAATATTTAGTACGAGAGATATATTAGCGCGCGCACCCACACACATTTCATTATTTATACATTTTATTAACGTTGCAAACAAAAGACCTGTTAGAAGTTAGCCCCCGACTTTTAGAATTAACATATTTTCACGGTTGTGCTGAATTGTGCTAAGTTGTGCTAGCATTGTGCTAAAATATTATTTTTAAAAAATAATAAAAAAAGTTATGATAATTATATTCAATATTATCCAAAATGATTTTTTTATCATAACTTTTTTTGTTATTATTTTTTTTAAATAATATTTTAGCACAATGTTAGCACAACTTAGCACAATTCAGCACAATCGCAAAAATTGAAAAATACGAAAAGTGGGGGGCTGACCTAAAAATTCTTTTTTTTTTCCATTTTCTTTCGTATTTTTCATATTATGGTTATAATATTCGAGCACAATATAGCACAAACCTAGCACAATTCAGCACAACCGTGAAAATATGTTAATTCTAAAAGTGGGGGGCTAACTTCTAACAGGTAAACAAAAGCCACAGACGAGCAGTTCCGAGCGATAAAAAAAAAGCTTCTTTGCCATTTTCATCTTTAAACAATGGGATGGCCCAGTTATCTCGATCGATGGCTCTGATGAGCGTTATATTTCTGTTAAACCAATCTTTTGTCGAAAAAAAAAAAAATTTGATATAATCGAATCGATATACATATATTCGAGTATCACGACGCGTTGCTCTCGATACTCGAAGCTCGTATATAGAACCAACGCGCTCTTAGCGAAGAACGTCGTGAAATAAATAAAGGTAGGCTAAATTCGGAGCACCAGACGTTCTTCGTCTTCGTGGGATGAATGATTGGGAAGAAGCTTCGTGCAGAGAGAGAGGAAGAGGGAGAATATGAACAAAGCTTTATCGGAAAAGCTTTAGCTCAGTATATACAACTTTGTAAATTATCTCTTCGCAGGTTTCCTGCAAGGGTGTTTCGGTTATTAATGACGTTTTCGATATTATTAAGCGGTAAAAGGCGTAACCAGAGAGAGAGCGAAACCGACAGACGGGCGGGGGGTTCTCCATTTGAATTATCGCAGCGGCGTCATTAATTATTATTCCTGTATGTATGTACCGTCGTCGTCGTCGTCGTCGTAGTCGACTAAAATATTTCCATATCGAGCATTACGCGTTGCACGCATCCCGGAAAGCGGCCGGCGACGTATTTGCAATGCCGCGCCGTACAATCGGCCGTAAAATCAACATTGACATAAGCTCTCCGGTACAAAGACCTCGGCATTACGCATCCCGGGGTGTAGGATGCACATGCGCACAATTTTTCCAGCTGCTATCGTCGACGACGACGACGACGACGATACGTGTATATAGGGGGCTAGGAAATTGGATTACGGATTTTTACGTGTCGCTGCGGCTCTTGTTGCAACAGACATGGATACGCTACTACCTCGTTTGCATCGTGTATCGCTATTCGCTGATAACGATATACTACTCAACGTGAAGCCAACGTCACGACGTTTGAAAACTTTGTTCTAGATTTTTTCTTTCTCGTATTTTTTCTTCGTAAAAAGCGTATGATGGAACAATACACTTGTGATTTTTTTTCCACGCGAGAATGATTCTCTCAGAAAGTTTGCTAGAAAAATCGGTCCATCGATGCTAAATCTATTCAGAGATGCAATATTCGACATAAAGATCATAAGGGTAAAATGTCCAAAACGTATGTAATTTACAAGATATTTTATACTTAAATTTGATATACTATGAAATATCTTGTAAAATATTCATTTTTCGATCTTACACAGTGAGAATTTTCTCTTAGAATTTACCCTGAAAATCATGATAATCGTGGGACAATATGGTATGGAAAGAATTTTATGAGAATTTCTCTGATTAATAATTATCTGATTTACTAAACTAATAGTTTAGTAAAATTAATATTTAATTCGTATTTTATTTGTGATAAATATAAATCAGAGAAATTCTCATAAAATTCTTTCCATACCATATCGTTCCACGATTACCATGATTTTCAGGGTAAATTCTAAAAGAAAATTCTCTCTATGTACCTCAATACTTTTATGCGTAAAATAATGAGAGGATGTAAAGAAAACATATATATAGTTATTTTTTTAAAAAAAGTATGTAATTTGCAATTAGCAGCTACATATTTTTCTTAAAAACAACTATGTGCTTTCTTTACATCAATTGGCGATATTTGATATTTATATTTTAAGAGTTTATCCTTTTTTATTAAATACATGCGGACATTTGCGGTTAAATATTAATATATATTACAGAGGTATATACGTCATGGCGTACGCGATGCAATAATAGACGTAGAGAAGATATATTTTTCATATTTCGGGTATTATTATTCGGCACCTGGGTCAACGGGTTTGACGCTTTATTGATTATCGCGGTGTTTGCGATGGTGTGAGCGATTTCAGAAGCTTGTTTAAAAGAATTGGTACTCTGCGCGCGGTTGTTGCCTTGGACAACAGTAATTTGCGGAAGATTGATACGCCCGCTACAAGTATACGATGCGCGAAAATATCGGCGCCGTCAGCGAAACGATACAAAACGACAGTGTATATTCTCTCCCTCCCTCTCGTTCTCGATGGGGTGTGAGAAGATAACGAAATTCCGAGCGAGAAGAAAAATAAAAATCTATAATTGATAGATATTTGATAAAACACCAACGTAGCGCATATATTTTCATGCGCTAGGCTGACTTCCTCTTCATGCTTCAACCGGAATCTCCGATAATATTTGCTCATTATTTCGCGAGTAATTTCACCGTTAATTTAATTTTCCCTCCCGACGAATGGAGCTCGCCTTCCACGAGTTGTTCTTTCCGCTTTTCGACTCCCGCTCCTCTACACGTTTGTCCTTCCTCCGGAAGTCGCTCTAATATCGCGGTAGTTACGACGTTTGAATTGTTTGCGTAGTAGGTCGAACTCCAAATGGGACGGAGAGAGGACGGTGTGCGAATGAGCGAGCGAGCTTTCCCCTCGGGCCGGGGGAGGTATATCCCGATGGTGAAGACGGGGAAAAACGAGAGAAAAATAAGCCAGTAATAGGGAGATGGAAGTGGCGAGGAGAACGCTCTGCTGAAACTTTCTACTTCGCCAGATTGAAATTGTTTTTCATCGCCTCTCTTTCCGGCCGGCGAGGAGGGCGAATAGGCGTTGGGACAATTGTACGCCCAGCGATTGCGAATTGGACCTTCCCCTCCCTCTCCTCGTCGGCATTTTCTTTCGCCATCACCCCTGGGATCTCCATTCGTCCCTCTTCAAAATTATCGCCAATTTAACCCTTCTCAGTCACTGCAGAATTTTTCAATCTTTCTATCAATGTATGGATACCCGCGAGTATCAACTGCAGGTTTTGGACACATTTGCACTTTTGACAATTTCTTTATAGCAGCTGCTGGGCATTGCATTTTTTATGTTTTATATTTCAGGAGGTTTTTTAACTTTTAACATTTAAAATTGTGTCGGGTACCCGGGTATAGCTGTTCATTGACGGAAGGGTTAATCGGCCATCTTATCTCTCGCGTGTTTTCGAGAAAGCGCCCACATGAAGTGGCAAAATACGACGCTTTCCGGCTTCCGGACTTGAATTATAGACCAATCTCTCAGGGGTGCTGTATCACTGGAGGAACATCATTTCATTTTCGTAACTTTCCGAAATTTTCGCGCGTCGTCCACCTCTCGCGCGAAAATATCGTCCGGAGAATTAGAACGGCGTCGGCGGCTATATTAACTAGCGGAACGGTGAGAAAATACGGTTCCGTGAACTCGCTTGAAAATTATCGAGGCAATAGACCAAAGTAATTCGACTAGCTGCAGGTATAGCCGCTGTTAAGTGGAAAATATCTTTCCCATGCGGAAACATTCGATCAGCAATCGTACTTACCCAGCAGAATACTTGAATGCAAATAGTGATCAGCGTCCGCGCGCTTCGACCGGTTCGTTAAGCTTCGTTTTATTTTCATTCTTCATGAATGGCCTCATGTTCGACATGAGGTTGTCATCAAGAGAAATCGAATCGCCCGACTGTAGTATCCATCCTGCATGATTACATATTTTATTGATTATCCTTTTAGACGCTTCATTAATATTCAATTCGCATTTTAATTTCAATTGAATGTAAAAAAAAAGAGACACTCTAGTTGTACCTTATTATATATATTTGATGCATCCTTTTTAAATGAGATCTGTCTGTCAGATAAATAATTGATAAAATTTCGAAAACTGATACGATTTCTAATTGTTTCAAGCAAAACAAAGAGGAGGTCGCTAAAAAGCTCCCTTATTCCCTTATTATACGTGTCTTGTCAGCAGCGGAATCTTTTACATTAACGTACGTAAGTCTCTAAAGAAACGAACAACGACTCCGATGTAGAAACGCCGGGTAGGAATTTTACGATTATCATAAACACGCTGAAGTGAGATCGTAAATATAGAGACGTATAAGCTGCATTCTGTGTTTGACGACGACGACGACGACGACGATGATACGAGAAAATATGCACCGTAACATCAAATATTATTGACGGACATTTTTTCCTAGATCCACATCTCGGTCTCTGCATGTAAATTGACGCGAATATCGCGAATTCTTGATATATCCTCTTCCTCCCGGGCGAATTGCATGATTGATATAGTGTTAACATAATCTCACATGGTATTGATGAGCTTTAATGGGATATTACAATGCCGAGATGTATTATTTACATCGATCAATTACAATTAACTGGATTTCTCTCATATAAGCGCAGACACTTTGGATACGATTGATTTTAACGATTTACGTAAATTATCGCTTTATTGCAGCGATTATTAAATCAAAGGGAGTTTATTGCTTTTTAATTCTATATTTTTGATTGATTTTTAATTGAATTATAGATAGATATATCCTCTGGTGCAAAATCCCCGTTATTATTGTACAAACTGTGTTATTACATCTCCCCTTTTGCATTTCTCTCTTTATTATTCCGCCTCGTTTACGTTGGAATAACGCGCTCGTATAAATTATGCCTCCATTCCGCGGTAAATTATCGATTTTACAGCATTCATAGCAATGTACATAATTACACGGATCGCAGCATTGTTGTACCGGCCGATACGTAATATTTGTCAATGGCGTAATCGCTATTGATCGGAAAAAAAGAAGGGGCTAACGGCGATTATAAATCCTAAAGGGTACAAGAGTATATGGTGTGCGAGAAAAGAGTTGGGCGGAAATAAAAGCGCAAAACTACAGTGGGAAGGGGCAGAAACGGTGTATTACACGTGGACCCGATGTTGATCGAAATGAAATTTATATTACAATATTGACCGGTTGTGCGCGCTTCAGTCTGCAGCCGGTCTCTGCATCAAGATGCATACGAGGATCGCATGAGCGTCGACACACTGACTGAGAAAATATCGATAACCACCGATTCGATTTCTGCGTCGTTAAAGCTTAGAAATTTTCCATGCACTGGCAATTAATTCGCATTATTTTATTAATCTTTTAATGCCGCTGCGCAACGTGTCCGCGGGTAATACACGAGAATTAATTTCGCGAATATAAATTCCAAAGCTATTTATATATATATATATATATATATATATATATATATGCTTTTAGCTTTTTAGCAGTATTTAATACAGAGAGATCGAGTAAACTATCATTTTAATTATACAGCGCGAGCAAAATGCAAAATTTATACATTTCTCGAATATATACATGTATAAATGTATATATATGTATCTCTATGTGAATATTTGAAATATATATTTTCGAGTATAATTTAATGTAAATGTATATTCATAATTAAGTTAAATTTCCGAGCGAGTTGGCGCATAGCGCGACCAATTAAACTTTTAATACGAGAAGCATACCGTTGATAATTTTACACAATAATTTGATTGCACAGTCGAAACGTTATGATCGATTACAAGAACTATTTCTATACTTATATCATAAGACTCTAATACTTGTACATGAGACGTATGGAACGTTAATGGAGGGTGAAACGTTTAGGATGACATTTCAGATACTTAGACGATGACTTTCCAAAG
Organism: Prenolepis imparis; assembly: GCF_030444845.1. Taxonomy (NCBI): domain Eukaryota; kingdom Metazoa; phylum Arthropoda; class Insecta; order Hymenoptera; family Formicidae; genus Prenolepis; species Prenolepis imparis. The sequence continues at coordinate 2,650,854 of NW_028141159.1, forward strand.
TCCGACGCCTATGTATTCTCGGGCAACACTGACTCTGTGCAATCTATGTATGCATATGCGGTAGACACAATATGCGGCGTTCGTATCCGAGAAGGGGGCTCACACATGAATGCGCACACAGCGTACAGTCGACACGTGACCAGGTCGGCACGTGAAAGCGGGTGGTCGCGAAGGGGGAAGGGATGGAGCTTCATTTCGACGGGGAAGTTTAGCTCGGTCTCTCGGAGGTTCGGCCACGCGGTCTCGAAGGGAAACAACGGGGGATCCCCCTTTCCCCAACCCACTCGTGAAAACCCAAAGTGGGATTCTGCGGGGTGTTACGGCCTGTTTTACGATATTAAATCACGCCGGTCTCCGTCCTATCGTCCTACCGAGCTAAACTTGTTTCGCCGGCGAGACAGAGGGATTCTGACGCCGTAAGGGTACAATGGGCGCCGACAAGAGAGAGAGAGGGGTCGTGCCCCGCGCACCAAGTGACACCCTCCGGGTCTAAGCAAATTGATTCGCCATTTGCATAGCGCGAGCCTATTGTGCACCTAGCGCGCTCGTGTCACGCGCGAGCACGTGGACGGTCATTGCGTTGAAATATGCACGACCTGCGTTTGCGCATCGCTCTCGGAAGCGCTCGCGATAACGCCTTGGTGCCGGATAACTTTCATTCTCTCTCTCTCGGAAGCCTCCCCTGCGCGCGAAACAATAGACCGACGACGGGGAGAAGGAGAAACGTTTTGCTTCTCGGTCCTTCTGTCATGATCGCATTAGCATATATAAGTTAAACACAGCTTTAAGAGCTGTTTAATCACATTAACGAGAATCGTAAAAGAGGGAGGATATTTCTATAAAATTTTATCGTTATCTTTGTATAATGAAGGAAGAAATGCTTTACTCACATATTCAAATTCGACCCTGTTTTTTTTCTATTCTATGTATAAAATATAAGTGCATTCCAAATTCGTCAAACATATGTGCTTGCAACACAATAGCGCAATTTCAAATTTCCTTGCTATTTTACTGCACAATGGCCGGACGTTAAATACCATTAAATATCGTCGGAATATTGACGGAAAGTTTTTTTTTTTATTGTATTCTTTTTTTCCAACTTGTATCCCTCTGTTGAATAAAATGAACAAAAACTTGGCTTTTACGAGAGTAGCAAGAATCACGAATTAACTTTCTCACATCGTATCACGCAAGTTTCTAAATGCATGTAGTGTAGTTACACAAGAACTCTATTGTACTTCTTGTATAATATTATATGACGCTAAAATATTTCATACAATGCATGCAGTGTAAAATATGATTGAATACGAAAATTTATACACGTACATATACATATACATATATTCAGAAAATTATATGGAAATAATATCTGCTTGATGATCGCGGAAAACTTTGTAGAATGATAGATATTTTTCGCGTCTCTACATATTATTACATCACGATTTTACAATTTTTATAAAAATTGTAAAATTCTCTTTCTTTCTAAATATATTCTTCTGGATGAAACGAGATTTTTTTCTAAAATATACAGAGATACAGCTTTTTATACATCCTGTATATCTACCTACTTGCAGAGAAAGAGCCGTGGCGTTACGACTTTTTTGTTGCGAGATGCATTATAAATTTGCGCAAGGAGTCATAAGAGAAGTACATCGATAACGATCACTCCTTTCGATATCCCTCCCTTCTTCTTCCCTTCCCTTTGCCCCTTAATAACGATGGAGTTATACGCTCTATTACGCTTATACATGCGTTTCTGTCAGCTACGTGCGTGCTTCACCTTCTTACATGCGCATATACAAGATACGAGCGCGACCGAGGCGAATGGAATATGTGCGCAATATTAGCGACACATACAGCATATACATATATACAGCCTCCGCTTCTGTAACATGCTCTCGATTTGAAATTATATACATATACGCGAATGCGAGCGAGCCTTTGAGTCGCCGCGCGCTTACGTGCGCGACGTCTGATTTTGCCTCTCTCGCGAATCGTAAACGTAATCAATCGCGCCGTTTTATTGCGCGTTCGCGTCACATGACTCCGTCCTATTATCCAGACTTTCGTCTCTAATATTCATCGCGATACACGTACATTTCCGCGTGATGGATCTGCTGATCGCGCGCGTCAAAGAAGGAGGGGCGGAAGGGGTGTCGCCGCTTTTTGTTTGCTTTGACGTTTGCGATGCACGAACGAGGAAGACGCGCGACAAATTTTGCGGTAAAAAAACTCCACCGCATCAATCTATCTTTCCATCGGAGACCACCTATGTGGGATTCGCGAAACGTTATTACTTATCTGATTGAGCTTTTCGAGTTACGTGAGCATTGTCGCATGTTGCGATATCTTCTCGTGTACATACGTCCTCTGTCATTACAGAGCTGATCGTGCCACTCGCACTTTTATTGTTCGAATATATATTATAATATATATATTATTATTTTTATATATTTTTATATATTAATAATTACATGTATATTAATAATTATATATATAATATAATAATTATAATTAATTATACGTACATACATATATATATATAAATGGGAGAGGAAGTGCCTTCCCCTGTGGAACAACCTGTATCTAATATCGGTGCGAGAAAGAAAGGTACACACAGAGAATTTTCTCTTAGAATTTACCCTGAAAATCATGATAATCTTGGGACAATATGGTATGGAAAGAATTTTATGAGAATTTCTCTGATTGTTATTTATCACAATAAAAATAATAATATCTGTTACAATAAAATATAAAATATTTTTGATTAATTTATTGTGATAGATATTATTATTTTTATTGTGATAAATATTAATCAGAGAAATTTTCATAAAATTCTTTCATATTGTCCCACGATTACCATGTTTTTTTTTTTTTTTTTTAAGGTAAATTCTAAGAGAAAATTTTCTTTTGTCAGTGTAGATATCAGCGCATGCTTATTGCAGGTAATGGGGAGCCACTATCTTTCTCTCTCGCACCGATTTTGAACATAGACTCGGTACTCAATTTTCCTTCCATTTATATATGTCCTAAGCTCGCACCCCAAGTATATGGTGGCCACCATCGCGCTAGCCGGAAATGGCATTTCGCCCCGATTTTATGCGGCAATAACGCACACGCATCCCCCTAGCCCAGATTTAATCTGGCGCTACAACAAATTCGATTGACATACGGCAATTTGTTCTGCGTAGTGTAGAATGAACCACGAAATGAAATTACTAAACTTGAGATTGCTCACCAAATGCATTTCGTTTTTTTTTCTTATGTGATTGATTAGCGAATGTTTGAATCGCTGCAAAAATCACCTGTAGCGCGGTTATTAAATTTGAGTGATATGAATTCGAGATTACGTGTACGAGATCGTATTTTACGAATTAAAAAAAATTTTGTCGCAACTGTCTCTTGAGCTTGTTTTTAACTTCTAACTTTTTCACAAGCAAAGGTGAGGATTAATCATCGCGTCGAAATAAACAAAATGGAAAAAATTAATTTGTCGCACCGTATTTGGTAAAAATTGCTCCAATACTATCATTTAAATCATATTTTTGGCGATACATTGATGTATAAATGACAATGTTCCTTTGTTTTTAATCGCTTTTCTCTCTCCAGCTTTAAAGCTGAAGCTATAAAAGTGTCTATCTGGATCAACCTAATCTATAATCCATTTGTCATTTCGCGCTCCACTTACATCTGCATTTGAAATACTCCTTGAATTTCGCCAAAAAGCCGAATTACGCGAAGCATGGTTCATAATGTAACAGCTGACATCTTCCAGAAATAACATTACCGACATTAACACACATTTTAACGAATAAAATTTAAATTTAATTTATTCTATTTTCATTCTGTCGCGCAGACGTAATATTTTACAATTCTGAAACGAAACTGACATTCTTTATTAAGAAGTCTGATTTCTTTGATTCCTTTTACTATTTTGGATCTCTCACCGCGACCGCGAGAATTTTGCGTTTAATAATTTCATCACCGGTGCTCGATTAACGAGTTTGTACTGTTGCTCGTATCTACCGAAATTTTGCGCGACATTATTTTACTCTCAGCGAACGTCTGGTAAACTAAATTTTCCTCGTGAAAAGTTGGGAATACTAATGTGCAAGCAACACCTCTCACACCAAATGCCAATATACTTAATTTTTTTTATATATGTATATTTTCGACGCGAAAAACGATAAAGTCTGTCGAATCGGTAGAGGTGTTTTCGATAATTCCGACTTTGATTCTTTGAACAAGGGGACGATTCGCGCGAGATTACAAGAGAAAAAAAATTCAATTGGAATCGAGCATCGTGAGATATCGAATCACAAACATCGTCGATAGAGTATCAGGCGTCGCGAGCAACATCGGCAAATTCAATTGCTTTTCACGTTACGGTTTTCCGCGACACAGTTTGGCACGATAAAGCAATGAAATGCTCTCTCGGATTTGAGCGAAACGATTCCACTTCTCTGAGTTTGATCTGGAATCGCGTTAATTTTCTCGCGCGCGAATGTAAGTTCCAAATCAAGAGGGCGGATTTCCCATTTCCCCCTGATTAAATCATAATTCTTTGGGGATGATTTTTTTAGCATCGAGGACGAAGGAAACGATATCGTGAATATTGTTTATTAGTTCTGACTTCTAACTTTATTGTTTAAAATGTCCTCTTTTATGTCTTTTTTTTTGCCTTTTTATGTGTTTTTTTTTTCTTGTAATTCACTATTATGTTTTATACACAAAAATGTGTGTATACAACAAATTTGATACGCACATATACTCACGTCCATACAAAACTCGTGATGGGAAATATTGTACATTCATTTTTCAACGGTCTCTATACTTTTCCGATGCTCGATGTTTACCATTCGGATTGATAAAATCCCACACATTCTGGTATTCTTTTCGCAGAGTATCGGACAAACTTTCTGAGTTTCAACGTGTAACAATATCACTTTCTATTTACGTAATAATCCTCGAATTTGGATGGAAATTTTTCGCGCGCAAATAATTGCGTATCTCTTTCTCTCTTAAATCCGTATTAGATAGAATCTCAATTAATCATGTTCCCATTTTCTTGATCCAATAAACATATTCACATCGACGAGAGAGATATATACGTACCTCCCTCAATCTCTCTTGGCCGCCGTATTGCGTATAACGGATACGTTAATCGCGTCAGCCCGCGCAAATCCTTTGTATTTCCTCATTCGGTGTGCAATCCCATTTATCGACAACCCCTTCTCGTTTTCCATCTCTCTCTTCTCTTTCGTCTCCCCGCCAAATTAAATTCTATTCTTTCACGCTTCCTCCGCCATACGAGAGCTGCTTCGCTCCCCGTCGTCTGTCCTACTCTCCCCTATCGTCTCCCTTTCCCTCCCCTTCTCCCTTCGGTTCCTCACGTGAATAGAAAATTGTACTCCCTCGTTCGCGAAATCTCTAATTAAATTATCTCGTTACGCGCTTATCCCCTTGTAAAATTGTCGCTCCTTCGATTCTGATATCGTGTCCACGTGTGTATGTACATCTTGTTTGTGCCGAAAAATTTTATCCTTCTTCTCTCGTATTTGCACCTCTTCTTACGATTCGACTCGAGAAAGTATTCTGTGTGAATTAAAATCAATGCTGCTTTTATTATCGCACTCGATAAATCCGCTCTGTAAATCGTAACTTTGAAAAATCGCGCTTTTACCTTGAATGCGGAATCGAATGACTTATGTATTAGATCGATACTAATATTTTCTCACAAGTTACGGACAAACATTTTTCTCGAGTAACACAAACGATATTTTAAGGGTCTATGCGTGTGTGTGTGTGTGTGTGGGACGAAAACGCAGAAATAATTTTTTAATAATATTTACAACGATTTTTTAATAATATTAACACAGACACATTTTTTTAATAATATTTCTTTTACCTTTTAGATTATATTAATGCGTTGTTGATCGTAACAAAGGCTTGTTTTTACAGTCGCTAAAGCTTATTAAAAAAAAATGTTCATCTCCGCTTTTTATATAAACATGATTTTAATAATAACTATTTCGAGTTTTCTCTTTCTCTAATTATTTGTTTTATTTGTTTTCAGGTGAGTACGAATTATCCACGGGTAGCTTGGACCAATTTGTTCATTTACGATGCACTAGTTAATGTTTGTACAAAATACCTGTTGGCAGAATAACATAAGGTAATTAAAATATATCACAATATATATAAATGCAATATTTTATAATTTAATTGCAAAACATTTTTATGCTTTATTTTTTTTTTAATCGATTGCTCTATTCGTTTTTCTTTCTTTCGATTCCCTTCAGTTGTAATTTTCTCTGATTTCATAAATTCTCTGGCAAAAGTATCGCTCTTTATAACAAAAGAACGTAAGAAAAGCTCGTTACACGTACATATTTACAACATACATATTTTATTTAACGCGAGTCCCGGTAAATCAGATAATCGAGATCGCTGCACGTACGTATAATTATGTGCGTTTATATACAATATGTGTATTACATGTTCGCTCATTACATGCATTACGAATCAACCGTAAGTTCAAAAGCGAGGCCTCGAGGGTATCATTTTATCGTCAATAAGCCGTCGCTTCGTTGCTGTGATAATTTGCATTTTGCTTGGTATACATATATCCAAGTATTATCCTTTTGATCGTCAATTATAAAGGCAGCTAATTGCTCGGTACAATAAACCGATCCTTATCTTAACAACGAGAATCAATCATTTTTCATTATGTGTAACATCTCATTTAAGCGGTAAATTAACTATCGCGACTTATCAAAGCGGCGGTTTTCTTTTTTCTTTTTTTTCTTTTTTTTCTTTTTTTTCTTTTTTTCAAACGCGCATGTAAAGTGGGCGGTAAAACGACAGGTATTAAAAAAACGCAGAATCGACGTAAGGAAGAAACTCGTAGATTTAAACAGTTAATGGCGTTCGCCAGAGAGATAATCTTTTTCCGATTAATTCTCGCTGCCGCGCGGATTTGCAATGTCGGCAAATGGAAGTGAATTGTTCAATCCTTAAATAGCCCCAGAATGGTTTTTCTAGTCCACGGCGTTTCCTTCCTTTGTCAGAGATGAGATGATTGTTACGAGGTTATATCCGTGCGAGGTCGATAGTTGAGAAGAGGAAAAAGAGGAGCGTATTATGTATAATACCGGGGAGCTATTTAACGACGCACTTTCTCTCGTCGATCTGTCCCCGGTCTTTATAATAATAAAACGCTTCTTTAATATAATGATTGAACTGAGAAAATTGCAATTATCCCTTTATCGTTATCGATGAAAACTTTTGCCGGCACTTTTACCTCCAGATTGTCAACGCGGAAACATTTTATGTAGGGTAAACAAAGATAACCATTTCTAATTTTTAAAGAAGCTATTTTTTCGCGAAGAAAAATAAGGATTATATTCGGTTTCTTTTTCCAGTATATTGATTGCCATTGGCTTTAAGAAGCGTTATCTCCATTTATGTCACATGAAATATTGTCGATCGTTAACGATCTCGCGTTGAAGCATATAAGTGCCATACATATTCGAGTCGTACTTAAATATTGCATCGGGTATTAGTGGTTAAAAAGTATGCCATGCGGTAAAATTCGCTCGATTTCATCCCGTCGTTGCAAGGATGTGTCTTTAGACATTTTTAAATCTTTTACACGAAGTTTTATGTATTTATATTATAATATCAATGAAAATAGCAGACTTTTACATTTTCTGAAAGGTCCTAAATAAAATATGTAATAACCCATCTACGGCAAAGCTGTTACTTCGTTACTCGATAAATTTTATGAAACAAAAATTAATAGAGAGAGAGGGCGGGGGTGATGGAAAGCGATTTTCATATTACTGGAAATGGCATGCAGTCTAAAATTATTCACTTTGAAAAGCTATACGTAAATAATGTCAGTTAAAAATGCAATTGTTTTTCTGACAGTAATATGTAGGTGCAACATATTTTTGTAATTCTAACACTCATATTAATATCGAACAAAAGTGTTTGCGATTAATTGATTCGTATAATTAATCGCAGTTAAAATCGCAATAATAGGCTTTTCTTATATACCTTCTGTTTCTGTATAATTGTCTTTTTTTTTTTTTTTTTTTTTTAAGACAGACTTGTCACTATCGTAGTTATCGTATTTGTGTTTCGCTGACGGATAGATTATTAGACCATGTTAATTCAAGCCGATTAGTTTTCTTTCCGGAACTCATCTTGAACAGGTAGGATCTAGAACGTGAAAGATTCACTTTGATTTACTCGTCAAAAAGATCTTGCTTTCATCTTTGAGGGAAATTTTCTTCTACAAGGACTTCGCCTCATCCTAGATTTTCGTCGTTCGTTCTTCCTCACCGATCTTTCCTTCCAAGTCTGCTTATTCCTCTCACGGTTACAGTTACGGTTCTTAATTTTCCTCTACAATGCGCACAATCAGGTATATCCTCATCAATGTCCGATTTTCCTTTCATTCGCTCTTATTACTCCTTTTCCCGGGAATCGTTCAGCTAATTCTCTATATATAGATAGGCTTATATACGATATATATATCTATATATCGATATCGACGATTTGTAATCAATATAAAAGAATCTCGAAGATAATACGAATTATGACAAATTGTAACGGAATTGTAACGAATCGTGTGTACAAGTTTGAGTTATATCCCGAAGGTAATTTTAACGTTCTCGTGTCGGACGAGAGCCTCGCCTGACTTCATCCAAAGGTGGCGGCTGGTGAGCTTCACGCGAAGTGGATCGCGAAGCTATTATATCGCGTCTGATCCCGGTTTAAGCTCGCGGATGTAATCGCGGGAAATGGGCAATGGCGGGAGCTTGATCTGATAATCGCTGCGAGAGCCTGGGCGTTCGTGCACGTCGACGGCGGTTTCGTCTACATCGCCCTCTCCTGAATATCCCTAACCTACGTGCGGAAGTGCCAGCTCGCGCGCGCGCGATAATTGCCACGTGGAAACGCCAACTCTTTCTCTCTCTCCCCTGGGTTGGTGGTGCCGCGTTTATTTTATATGTACGAAGCGGCCTTTTCATCTCGCTACCGGCGAGCAGCGGTTTACACGTGCGCGCGGAAAGTGACTGTTGACGAGAAATTACAACATGCGCGCGCGTCGCGTAAACGAGATGTTCCATATTTACGGAATAAAACATCCCGCTCTCTATTGTGCTGATAGGTCTTTTAATCGCGCAACCAACTATTGTGTACGTCTATGAGGCTATTGTGTTGCTCCCTCGGGGAGGGAGGTGGGAGGATTTTTCAACGAATGAAATTTGTCGTCGGTATTTTGTTCACGTCGCGCATACAAATCGACCTACAACAACGTAATGTCTTTCCTTTATACCTGGATCAGTCTTTCGCTGAATAAAAATCACGGTTCGTCAACATTCGCCTTTGCACGCTTTCGGAACGAATGTGAATCGTGTTCAACCCTTATTATGCCAATGAACGGATACCCGGATATCCAAAGCAATTTTAAATGTTAAAAATGTGTCGAAACTTTTCTCCACTCGAAATAAAATACAGCCTTGATATTCGGAAAGCTCCTAAAATATAACGAGAAAGAACGTTCGATATCTAGCAGCTGCTACAAACAAATTGTCACAGTGCAATTTGTTGAGAATACGCAGTTGGTACCCGGGTGCCTATACACTCATGAAAAATTATGCATTTTGACAGAAGTCAGTTAACAGTTGTAGGTGCAGTTTTTTTTTTTTTTTAAGTGTGTCGTGTCTTTTATTTTTCACAAGATCCATTTTTTCCATCCGATCATACGTTTACTTCCGTCGACGCAAAGTTTAATCGCGCATCTATATTATCGTTTTCGGAGATCCTTCAAATACATTTTACCAACGAGACACGTACATAAGCACAATACGGCATTCCCATGCGCGCAGACCCATTATTCTTTTCGTAACCCGAGCAGGAGGGGGCTTTTCGCAACAACAGCTGCTGCTACAAATAACAACGTATTAATTTTACAGCCTCTCGCGGTTCTGCCACCTCTGCCGACGTCTGTAAAGAATGGCGACGAATCTCAGTTTTTTCCGCAATATCTCGTCCCGTGTGGGCTATAAGCCAAAAAGAGTTATTGCAAAAAATCTTCACACAAAACGAGAGATTCTTCCCCCTCTTCTCTCTCTACAGATTGCATTTTTCTCGGTACATTTGCGTTTAACACGTTTAAAAAATTATAAATAAATAAATAAATAAATATTAAATAAAATTAAAAAATAAGGGATAAGTAAGGAATTTGCAAATTTCATCGTCGCTCGTTCCCGTACGTCTTTAATCTTTCTCCGACGATATTTTTTCGAACAAACCCGGAACTTACCCGGAATTATGTGCACGCGGGATGCAAATGTCGACCCCTGGTCGTCCAGCCGCGTGTCGCACAATCTCTCCCGTTTCTCGCGTGTACACGCGTGCACGTGTTGCTCCGACATTCCTGGATATCACGCTTCCTTTCGTGCCGGGAAAATAAAAAGTGACGCGCGAGGGGTTAAAATAGAGGCGAATACCGCTGCAATCCGCTGCATGCGGAACGTAAAAATAGGGTGTCACGCCGCCGCGCGCCGGAGAAAGGGTTGAAAGCTCTGACCCGTTAAAGCCAGTCACGAGGTCACAGGACGGTTATCTGCGTCTTAATGTTGCGCTATTAAAATAATCACTGCGAGACAACGATCTATCCCTCGTGTCAAGCGGGATGTTAATGTCAGACTTAACGCCAACCATCGCATTTTGATGGGCGATTCGAGCCCGAAGAAATTCGACATTTTGCGAAATCGGAATTTATTATTATTATCGGATTATTTATTATTACACGGACATGTTTATTTATACGAATATGCATGTAGCTGTTGATGAGATTTCTAGAGGCGTTTTGTAGTAGTAAATTTAATATCACGTCACGTCAAATCCAACTATTTTTCTGTCTTTAATATAGTAGCAGATATTCTGCGCTAATTAGGTACAACAGTTCTGATTATTTTATACTTTCAAAAACTTTCGAAAACAATAATAAAGAGAAACGCGGGTAAATATAATAATAATCTTCTTTTTCTAAGCTTTATAAAGTTATTTTGTAACAAAATTGAATAACGAGCGCAGCTTTTTCGAACTGAATTTTCACGTTTAAAAAAAATGTACGAACAGACACCGTACTGTATTTTAACAATGTTATCATAATATCGCGTTGAAAGTGCTGCCGCGACGTTAGCGACAAATCTATGGGGGGAAAAGTTTATATAAATTTTTTTACATATCACAGTATGTGAACACAATACTGCAGTTATTCGCGAAATGAAATTTACATAGCGATTTAAACACGTGTGGGCTTGAGCGCTTTATATTTAGCGGGGTAACAGGGCAATTTAAAGTCGGTCCACACGGCATTAGCTATCGATGTAAAATGGAAATGGGGGATCGAATAGAGGAGGGGCGTGCCGCAATAAACGACGCCGATAAGCGACACGGTTTTCAGGCGCCGTCGTGTCTTTTCGCTACCGCCATTACTTATGGGCACCATCTGTTTTAAATTTTCGAGTCTATAGTTATACATACATATGTATATACCGACCCGGGTAGACTGTATTACGTCGAATACACTATCCTTACACCGGAGAGGGTAACCCGACTGAATAATAATACCGCGACATACATATATTTGCGATCCGTCTCTCCGAAAGAATCGACTTTTTCGCTGAAAAGGTGGCGAGAAAACGAAGAGCCTGTTTCGCCAGAGAGCGATTCTCTCTCTTTCTCCTTTCACGCGCAAAATTCACACGAGTGAAGAAATATATAAAGTGGCCCACCGAAAACGAAACAGACATATTTTTAGGGTGAAATTAACCCCTTTTTTGGGGTTGAAGTTAGGTAAACGAAAATAGCCAATTAATATGTCCCCCTTGACAACAAAGTTGACTTGTCCGAGCGTTTTTTGACCAAATAATTAAATGCCAAAAAATATGTCTGTTACGTTTTCGGTGGGCCAGTCTGTATATATGTATACACAGTTGAAAAATTTGTGTTAAATTTAACAAATATCACATGTCCCAAACGGTCCACAGAAATTTTTGTGTTAATTTAACATAATACGGATATGTTAAATGATGACACGAATACTGTGTTAATATTTTAACATAAAATAAATGCAAATTTCAAGTAACCTTAAAATAAATTTTGTGTTAAATTAACATAGTTTGAATGTAAAAATTAACTTAAAAAATTGTTAATTTTACATTTTATCATCCCCACTTACATTATAAAGTAAAATTAACATTTTTTTCTGTAAATTTTAACAGATAAATCTTGTTACTAATAATACCAAACATATTTATTGTGTAAAATTAAAAGTAAATACACATTGTGTTATTTTTACACTTTTTTCCAGTTATTTTAATAATTTAACATTTGAGTTCAATTAACACAACAGCAATATGTTAATTTAACACAAAAATTTTAACGGGGACCGTTTTTAACAAGAAAACACAAATTTTTCAACTGTGTATATACAATATATATGACGTTACGACGAGAGAGCTGGTGCCGGAGAGTGTGTGCCGAGGGATGAAAAACGTTTCAAGATCTACGATGGGGTTATATCTCGTCCTCTTGGAAGTGGCATAAAATTATAAAGCGGCAGGAATTAATTCCTCCGACTCAAAGTACGCGTTCGTCGTTCGTGCATCGCGCGGGAAAGAGCGGAAACGATCCTTATTCGCCTGCGCCGGTTCCAGCAAATTGTAGAAACGGATGCACGAAGGTGGAAGGTTAAAGGGAAGATGCACTCCGTCGAGAGTATACACGCGCGCACGCCGATCTCCGACGGCGTCTGATGTCGGTCCAAAGTTAGAAGGGAGCGCGCAGCTGGTACACGTGTGTGAGTATAGAGGTGAAACGCGAAGGGAGAAATAGAAAAGCGTTCTCTCCTTTGAGAGCCATGATGAGAAACCCGGGGCTATACGCGAAAACCCGCATGGGGGTTATCAAACCGAAGGCTATCGAAAAAGGCGCGCATTGTATACGTACACCCACGAGGGCGACCTGGACGATCTCGACGTGTGACGTCTCTTTTGCCCGCGAAAAATCTTGTATTTTCCTCGCCGCAATCGGTGACTCGATCTACGAGGTCAACCTTTCACAGTAACGCTATTTAAGCTCGGTATACTCGGAATTATCGGAAAAGAGATACCAAGAGTTATCTTTTACTCGGCGGCGCATGGATATGAGGTTAAGCGAAAGAGTACAACCGTGGCATGGAAATGCCAAGTAACCAAGGGATCTTTTTGTTTTGCGTTTATATGCGGGTGGGAAGAATAATGAGGCGAGCGTCGGTCGATCTCTCTTCCCCGGCTCATCCCTTGTTTGGTTGGGGGAGAGAATATAAAAATAGAGAAATAAAAATGTGACATCGCGCGATGTAAAAGCGCGCGCGCGGCGGATAAAATACGGGTGGCAAGGGGCGGTTAGAGTTACACGCGTGCGACCAGAAAATACCGCGAGCGAACGCGGTACGCTAAATGTTAGAATAGAGAAAAGTATATGTGTGTTCCTTTGAGAGAGGTACATCCTGATGAAACTCGACACGGAAAGCACGAATGCCTTTATATGCAGTCCTTCCGTTCGTACGTCTGCCGTCAACCGGCCGGCCCGAACTGGCTTGTATTCGCAGTTATAAGTCCAGCGAATACGTGTGATTGTGTGTGTGTGTGGTGCGCATACACACGCATGCTATACACAGACCGCATGTGCACCGACACGCATACAAATCGCGCCGCGCATATACGAGTATGCACGTGCATCGCCGGAGCTGCAAACGCCGTGTTGCTGCTGTTGCTGCTCCAGAATTTCTGTAACGGCCAACATATACATATAATCACGCTTGCGATCCGCAAAAGCCGCCGCCATTGTTCGCGAATCGAATAATGCAAGTTATTACGTTATTCGTACATCTATCGGAATTTCGTTTATATGCACTTACTCGTTATACATGCAATTGCATCGCATTTACGTACATATATATATACATATTTTCATGCTCGAGATTTCTGCCATATGGCATCGTGGAGTTGTGTCACTTGGACCGTTCAGCGAACCGAGAAATGTTTATTACGATACTGATGTACAGTTTGTTAATTAATTTTCATTTTTTTCGCCGCGATATTTTGCACGCTAGGGTTATATCAGCCTCGTACAATCTCGTATATATCCTGGGTTCGTGTACCTTTTCCTAGGAGAGGTTACCGCTCCCTTCTCGCGCCTGGTGCCAGGAAAATATAGAGCAGCGTAGCAACGACGGTCTGTAATTATAAGTGAACTCTCTCCCTCTCTCTTCCTCTTTCTCTCTCTTTACCTCAGCCTGGTCGGCGGCTCTATCATTCGGTTACCTTTTGTACTTTGACTACTAATACCTCCGGTATTACTCGGGCCGTCGTCGGTCATCGTTGGATGCCACAACGCGCGACCGTCGACCACCGAAGGCCCCTTTTGCGGGCAACATACAACCCGCGAAATAACACGATACCATCCCGATCGCGAGAGACGGGGTTGAGAGGGTGAGGAGGGATGGCGGTGGCGTGTCGAAACGAGGAGGCGAGGCCAGGGGATGAAAATGTGTTCCCTCGATGGGGTGTGTTCGACCGACGTGGTGATGAAACGGCGCGGCTCACATTTGAAGGCAAAAGAAATCCGCAATGATTACACGCCCATTAATCTGATCGCGTTTTGCGGCTTTTCGGTTTCCCGGCTAAACCTCTCTCGTCCAGGACAAGGATTGAAATATTTTATTTTGCTTTTTTTTTCTTGTTTTTTTTTTTCTTTTTTCTTTCTTTTGTCGCGGGCAAAATTCGTAACTTTTTTATGCGTTTTTGATCGGTCAATTTTGTTGGCCTGTGCGTAAATAATTGTGAATAGATTTTTCAATTCCCGTGGTAAGAGAGGGAGGAAGGGAGAAGGGAGGGTGAGAGAAAGAGGAAAAGAGAAAGAGATGTGCAATTGGAGCGTATTTCAAGTTACCGCGAGCGAGTGTAATAGAAATCGATAATAATTGCAATCCATTTGGAATTTCCCTCCTGTCGCAGGATTGTAAAAAGTTAAATGCATTTCGCTGTGTCTACAGAATAATTATCCTCGAATATTGGCGCTCAAATATTCTATTATAGCTCTGGTATAAATCGCATCGACGATTCTGTAAGTATAATATATGTATTCCTTAATTGCATATAGTCTAGATAAAAATTGCTAGTCTCTGTTTTTTCTCTCTTTATTTTTTTTTTTTACGAACGAACGATTTGAGCCAAGTGCGACAAAAGACAAAAGGAATTCACGATATTGCACAAATTACTTAATCTTGTTATACATGTCATTTTTCACTATGGCCTCCTCTAACATAAAGAGCAAATTACGTGCGCGTTTGCTTGCGTTATCGGTAAAATTAATCACTCTTAATAGACATTTTCGTAATGGTAGGATAATAAATTCCTCACATTACTCATTAATCAGTTTTTGAAACTGTTATTATTTTATTCACATGTAAAATGACCATGTAAATAAGTTCATTAATTATCATGATGTAGGGGATAAAAATACGCGCAGAGTAGTTAATCATTCATAAAATATTGATGAAAATTCCATATTCGGCCGGATTTGATTCGATATCCAACGCGGGGGAAATACGAAAAGAATCCGCCGTAGCGCTTTATCGAGAAGCTTTGTTACGGGCCATTACCCTTTTCTCTTTTATCGCAACTACGAAATTGCATCTTACGCTTGTCCGGAAAAATTCTCTCGTTTCCTGTAAAACTTTTATTATAAAAGCGATTACTCTGTCTGTCAGGCAACTGTGCTTTCAGTGTGTCGCTCGAGGCACCATATTTATTGGACTTTTACGTCAATTCGCTCTTAATCATCATACATAGTGACATAACACGACCATCGGTTCCCCTCTTTTGTATTCGCGATATGATCGACTGTCGACCGCGGGCGACGAGAAGTATCAATGAGAATAATGTTCCTCGCGATAAATCGAATCAAAATGTCCGAGCGAACATAAACGCGGAACGCATAAAAACTCACTTAACTCTTCTGTCAATGCATAATTTTTCAATTTTACATTGATTATACATTTTTCACACATTGCACTGTGACAATTTCTTTATAGGTCCTGCTAAGCATCGAACATTTTAGAAGGTTTCCGAATACAAAGATTGTGCACTGACAACGAGAGAGTTTTCTCTTAGAATTTACCCTGAAAATCATGGTAATCCTGGGACAATATGGTATGGAAAGAATTTTTCTGATTAATATTTTTATCACAATAAAAATATCTATCACAATAAAATCTAAAACATGTTTGATTAATTTTACTAAACTGCATAGTTTTATATTTTATTGTGATAGATATTATTATTTTTATTGTGATAAATATTAATCAGAGAAATTCTCATAAAATTCTTTCCATACCATATTGTCCCACGGTTATCATGATTTTCAGGATAAATTCTAAGAGAAAATTCTCTCTGTGTGTATTTTGGAGAAAAATTTCGACACATTTTTAACGTTTAAAGTTGTTTTGGATACTCGAGTACCCGTTCATTGACGAAAGGATTAACGCGTTTAAATTTCCTTACAGAGCGTCTTACAATTATTACGCGACGATGCTTTAATCTTAGAGCAACGTGTCAGTCTTAAGCGAGGTTTCCTCCGACGAGCCTCGGCAAATATTCAGGATCATCTCTTTGATTGTCGATGCACATAGAGAACAGTGCGGTGCCTTTTAACAACCAGAAGCGAACGTCGGGCGCATCCTTACTTTTCACTTTCTCTTATTTTCTTGCTGTTCTCTCAAGCCGACCTTTTCAATTAACCGCAATTTCGCGCGAGATCCGCGTTTAACGAACCACTCGCAAAACAATGCGACAGAAGTGCGCGTCCTCGTATTATACTTAGGCGAGAGTGTCGCGTTTGAGCGAATTAAACGAGAGGGGAAATAAAAGAGGAATACGTTGAACTTTGTCAGAGCTGCTATCTACATTCTCCTCGACATCGTCTCTATCGTTTCTCATTACGATCGTAAAAACGCATGTGTATATATCGATCGCCAATTCGTTCCGTACACGCGCGTCTGGACAAAAATAGCACTCTCGTCGAGACAGTCGGCGTGATAGATGGAATTCGCGTCGAGTTATGATGTATCGCGATTATTTAAGTGGCGCATTCATAACGCGATCATTGACACGAAGCGCAATGACAAAGATAAGCCTGGGTAGAAGACGCGGACGCGACTTGCGGTGAACCGCAAAGATGAGCTGTCTTACAAGGAAACTTCGCAAACACGAAAATTCTAATTTTTATGAAACTTTACACACATGTATAAAGAATAAATAGATGAATTTAGAAATTTTTAGTTGCGGCTTAGAAACGATTATAAAGGATGAAATCACTCCTTATATATGTGTGTAGAGCGACTTTTTATTTTTTTTTCGATATATCTCGAATACTTTTCAAAAAATATTTTATACAAAAGTTTTATGATAAAAACACCTCTATTTAACCATATTAATAATATTTTGAAAAAGTATTTTTTAATCTTTGAAAAAAATTATTTTTTCAAAATTTTAAAATTGTGAAGTTTCATTAAAATCAGAATTTTCGAATTTGCGGTTCCTTCTTAGTATAAGTTTAACCGTTCTGCCAATGTATAATTTTTCATCTTTCCTTACCTACACATTTTTATTAAAATTTAAAGATGCTTTAGGTACTCGAGTATCTGGTTCACTGAAGGGTTAAACAAGCGACCGGTACATAAATACTATACATCTCGATGCGCTTTCCATTTTTAGGGAATTTGGCGCTCTCGTTGATTGCCTACCGATGCGTTTTCGTTTTGCTCTATTTGCAGAAATAATCATTTATATCATTAATGATATTTATTTCCTTAATACTTACAAACTAATAATAAAGTTTACGTTGTTCGGCATAGCGTGTGCCTATGAGACGTGTAGCACTTTTTTACGCGATAGAGCTATTAATTATTCGGCGCAGCTATTCTTCGCCGGAGGAATATACATTACCGACTTGAGAATTTCAATTACTGTCCGCAGAACTTACAATTAGCCTCGCGACTATGGCCGCGTGGTCGATCCGCAGTTCGTAAGTAGGATGTACTGACGATGCGCCTACGTATTTGTAACGATTATGCGGCGCTTGCAGTCGATACACTATTCTGTATACATAGGGTGTTCGCGAATCGCATCGATGATAATAATACGATAGAACTGTATAAACTGTTTCACTTGGTAAATTGTGATGGAATAAAAAAAATTCCACGGAAAGTTGTGCGTACAATTGTTTGAAGAAAACTTTAGTTACCGATCTCTCGCGTTTTCATATCTTGTTGCTTGCTTTATACAAAGAATTTAAGGCCTGAACATGTAGCGATGCTACACGACGCTTCATTGAAAAAATTGTATTCTCATTTTAAGAATTTTCCTGTTTTAAACAAAGGATCCCTTTTACATAAAAGAGGAATCTTCTAAAGATTAGATATCAGATATTCCTAATTTATAAAAATGTAGACGAAATGAGATTTATTTTTACATTAACAAAAATGTACATTATTTTACAACACACAGGCAAAGAAAGACTATAAAGAAAGTATAGATATAGACATAATATATATGGACCAAGAACGCTTCTCCCAAGTTGCTCAAGTCTTCTTTTACGAGTCAATTTTTAACTTCACCCATTCTTCTAATAATTTAAAATCATTCAGTGACAAACACTGTCCTGCATTGTAAATTGCAATACTATAAAACTATATACATAGTTGCAAAAATATGTTTTAGAGGATGTTTTACGTTTAAAAATATCTATTAAGAGAGATTTATAATCTTCTTACTTCGAGAATACAATTTGTTTCGGTGTTATAACGAAGCGTTCTCGTTTCGTAATTTTGCGGACGGCCAAGATCTCTTGATGGGATAGGACGAGTGGTTTACGAGTCGCCCGGTAGATTTGTCCATCTACATATATGGATACTGTAGGTAAACATGATGATGGGTACAAATGCCGCGCGGACGAGGAACGAGAGAGAGAGAGAATAAGCGCGTACATAGATATAACCGTATATCATTGTTTCCGGAAACTTCCGGAAGCTCCTGGCACGTCCTGCCGCATGATTTCTAGAACGAGCATCGTCCACGTGCTTTTAGCTCCCGCCGCAGGCCAAGCTCTAGGTATCGCGATTAAAGTACGCCTTTACGACGACACGGATGAGTTTGGCGCGATGTTTTTCTACTCGCGAAATCTTGGTCAACGCGAAACGAGAGAAAATAACGCGCGAGCGCGAGAAATGGGATGGAAATTTCTTTCGTATTTTTCGCACGTAAAACTTTTGTTCCACGGACCCCTCCATCTCCGCATGAATACAACACGGCGTTTTTCCGTCATTGCGAATAATTTGGAGCAATTTTCACTTCAAGGTGTTTGTTAGTCTCCCCGCAAGAGAGAAAGAGAGAGAGAAAGAGAGAGGCGTGGCACGTAATCTCTTTTTTTCGTTATACTTGCAAAGCTCCAATGGATCGTTAAGGTCTCTCCCTCTTCCGCAACTCCATTCCATTACGAGCCTTAGTCCGGATGGTTTTAGTTATGTGTAAAAGAGAAGTCAGCTGACGGTGACAATTAAAAGGCTCCTTTTGCGCGCCGTCCGGCGCGACACGAGGCAGCTTTTCAGTGCGCGGGATTTTCGTTTGTGTTGGACGGACGTTGGCGCGAAAAAAAGGCTTGCTGTAATTATCGAAACATTGGACGTGCCGCGCATAAAAAAGATGGTTTTCAATTACTCGCTAACTAGAAATCCGTTTTGCCGCTCCAAAAAACGCTACGGCCGCTTTGAGCCGCTTGAAACCGGAACAGAGGATATTCTTTGCCGATGTGATGGGCGATTAAAGTGTCGCGATAGAGAATGAATGTTGAGTTTTTGCAAACTGCGACTTTAGGAACGGGAGGAATCGCGTATACGATATCATAATGTGTTTTCAATCATCATAAAAGGTAAAGGATAAGGAACGAGGAGGATCCTAAGCTTCTTAACCTAAGCTTAAGCTTACATAATTCGACTCGTAATCCTTCGCGCAGTGAATCTGGACATAAAGTCCGTTGCCAGTTTGCGAATGAACTTTCTTCGTCCTTAAGACCCAGTTGAATGCACGTGCGCGAACGCAAGTAATAGGGGTACGTGGTCGGATAATACTACTTCGCGTCTGTCCCTAATGGCAACGACCTGAAAGTCCCTTTCCGCAAAGAGAGAGATGTTCTCAAAGTCTATTTTTAACCGCTCAAAGGGTTGATCTTTTATTAAAGCCACTTCTCGCCCTTCTCTCCTTGGAAAGTAAATTATTGTCGGTTAATTATGAATGTAACGCACAAATTTCGAAGAGACAATATTAACCCTTCCGTCAATGCATAATTTTTAAGCTTTGTGCTTTCGTTTTTTTATAGCAACTGCTGGGCATCGAACATATTATATTTTTGGAGGTTTTCGAATACTACCCTTTGTATTTTGTTTCGGAGAAAAGTTCCGACACAGTTTTGACACTTAAATTTGTTTTGAATATCCAGATACCACCCGTTCGTTGACAGAAGGGTTAAAATTTCGCCGCTCTCGCACATCTACATAAATTATAAAATTATATATTATATCGCGCGAGCATATCCACATCGCGGGCGATGAATACGAAAAACCTCTTTGTTCGCGCGCCATAAAATATTGATCGTCTTGACAAGCGAGATACGAATCGATCTGATATACGTTCGCCCGTATGTGTATCGAACACAACGCACGCGGTTGTCGATATACGAATACGAGTACATACATACACCGCGAGAAAGCGACCGAGATTTTATCCCCCCTCTCCCTCCCCCGGTCTCCCCGATATGCAGCTCTTAAAATTATTCAAGCTGAACGAATCGACGTGCGGAAAAGCCCCTTCGCCGCCGCGAAGGCGAAGAACCGCGCCTTTATGTGCGACGTGCGTAAAACTCGAAATAAATACCGCGAGCTCGTATTTTCTCCGCTCTCGACAATAGAAACACCGCGGAGTGAGGAATATGTAATCTTTTTATAGAGCGCCGGTTGTGATCGCGCGAGCAAAAACTATGGGAAGTGTTTTAGTTTAGTCTCTCTCTTTCTCTCTCTCTCTCGATAGCGGGAAGGAAGGCGCGATACTCGATCCGGATCGAGCAACGCGAGGCGGAAGAATATCGGAAAACGAGCGCCATTGGGTCGCGCGCACTTTTGTGTTCGCCGATATACAGAGTAAACGACATCGAGCGAGCGCGCAAAGCATGCTCGGTCTTCCTTTTTCCACTCCGCCGCGGGGAAAAGGCGAGGTTAAACGGCATCGATGCTGCTTTTTTTTTGTGGCTTCTATGTGTATATAATAAAATATAAAGATAAGGGAAAAATATGGGTTATATACGCGGGATTTTAATTACGATTTACGAACGTGTGAAATTACACGAGAAATTTGCACGTATAATATGTTATAAAATACAAATCTTAATTATCTGTAAAAAAAATATGAAATTATACCCCATATTTTCGTCAAGTGAAAACTAATATATATGTATATCACTGAGAGAATTTTCACCTAGAATTTACCCTGAAAATCATGGTAATCGTGGGACAATATGGTATGGAAAGAATTTTATGGGAATTTCTTTGATTAATATTTATCACAATAAAAATAATAATATCTATCACCTATCACAATAAAATATAAAACATGTTTAATTAATTTTACTATGCAGTTTAGTAATTATTTATTAATTACCATGATTTTCAGGGTAAATTGTAAGAGAAAATTCTCTCTGTGTACTGTCTGATATCTGATTGGATAAAATTAGCATTGACTTTTCTCCATTCATGCAAAAGTGATCGCAGAGATACGTATTTTTGTTAATTTCAATCGCGAGAGAATAATTAATCCATTGTGGATTTATTACGGTGCCAAATAGTTATATCTACTGGGAAAACGACCCTAGTATTATTATTATACATATTGTAATCGGCTTTATCGTTTCCGCTCTCGTTTAATTATATACCGTAACAAAGGGGCAAGAATTTTATCCGCTGCTTGTGCCGGGCACCGATGATGCTGGGCACAAATCAAGAGGCTTTCCCCAAGAGTGTACTATGAATTAATTTGTATATTCTCATTGCCGGTTACAACTGGCCGTTTGTGTAACGGTTAGTTACAAAGCTGATTGTGTTTTATTACATGAATATCAAATGCGAAGAGAGAAACGAAAGAGAGAACGTACGCTACTATTTATTGCTTTGTTAAAGAATTATTACTTCTGCGCGCGCCATGTTAGATTTGAAATTTAAAACGTTCTGTAGATTATTATACGATGTGTGATTGGACAATACGAGCGTGTTATAATTTGCATTATGAAAATCAAGAGAATACGCGCGGTTAAAAATATTGAGAGACGCCAAATAAATTATCATTAAATTATATGTCATATATAATGACGTTCAGATATTTGTCATGATTTATCATTCCTAAGATATGATCTTTTTATTTATCATGTTGATAGGTATATATATGTATATAAAGATATAATGATAAATCGCGACAAATTGTATGCCATCAAATAACTCGTGCATGCATGCTGTGTCCGATTTTCAGTGGTATTTTCGATAGTCAGAAAAGCATCGCTCCCCCGGAGATGCTGATTCATCCTGTGAAAATATCATAAGCCGTAAGTTTCGTTGCTCCGGATATTCAGCCGCGTCGGCCGAAAACGAGGATAATCGATATGCTTTATCATGCTGAATTATTCAAACCTTACTCGGCTTATTCCACTTTTGGCATTGGGCTGGCTCTTTTGCCGCGTTGTTGGAAGAAAAATTTGACGTTTCGCGTAAACATGCATTGTTCGACCGCTAATGCGCGACCGCATGGCGAACAATGCCGTAATTACAAGATTAGATGGATGTTCCATCCATCCTTCACATATACATATATATATTATCGCAATTATTTACTTTTATATTTATAAATATTTCATCGTTATAAAATGTTTTGCATAATGTGAAGCAAAGCGAAATTCCGCGCGGAAATTATTTAAAAATACACATGTTTGTTGAAACAAGCAAATCAATAGTTCAATAATTCGAATAAGAATATTTATTAATGACGTTTTAATTAAAAAATTATTTTTTCTGAAAAAAAAATATTTCCATCCCTGATTTTTTTACATTGAAAAGTGAAAAGTATGAAATGTTTTATTGCGGGTTGTTTGTGTATCTCTCGACAAGCTACGATTTCCATATCTATCTACATTCCTGATAATTTTACAAGTATTTTTTTTTTATACCGATCAATCTCTCTGACGCGTCAAAGTAGCTCATCCCCCGCATTCTGCGCTCAATTAATTCTCACCGTTTTGAAAAAAAACAAACAACTGAGAGATAAATTCTGATCGCGTTCTTTCGTTTTCTTAATAAAACTTATAAATCTACTTTGAGATTCGCAATAACGATTGAATAACGAGAAAGAGCTCGAGAGCGTCATGTATCTGCTAAACTTAGGAAGATTTCTTTTCATCTCTTATAAAGTTTAACCAATTATTTTTAACAGCTATTGGAAAGAATTCTTTTTAGTTAAGTTTAAGTTTTCGAATATTGCGTAATTATTTAACAATGTATAATATTTTGTCTACTATTAGTAGTGACGTCTTTTACGAAATTTTTTATGTCTCTTATATTAGAATTAATTTCGAAATGTATTATTAATAGAACAAACCCGCTTTTGCTGTCCGACGTCGTTTAAAATCCATTTGCCCAAAACGCAATAAGATAACACTTTTCAGGGAGACTATACAGTCATTTGAGGTAGAAATAATTTCTACACGATCCTACGCTAATTGCCACAACCTCTTTGCAAGCTCTTTGCTTATTAAACCCTCCGGCGACGTCGTGTACCGACGAAACCGCGTCGGATAATTTATGAGCCTTGAAAATGTAACCGTCTGATTCACGTCGGAAATTCGTCGACTCGTCAGAATAATTTGCCGTTGTAAATTCACAAATCGTGAACGGGCGCTAGATTGTGAAACGAGAGGAATTTTCTACATAATCTGATATCACATGTCATCAGATCGAATCCCTCGCGCATGAGTTCACTTTAACCCTTTTGTCAATGAACTGAGTACTCAAAGACTTTAAATGTTAAAAATGTGTCGAAAGCTTT
Source organism: Prenolepis imparis (assembly GCF_030444845.1). Taxonomy (NCBI): domain Eukaryota; kingdom Metazoa; phylum Arthropoda; class Insecta; order Hymenoptera; family Formicidae; genus Prenolepis; species Prenolepis imparis. The sequence continues at coordinate 2,675,120 of NW_028141159.1, forward strand.
CTCCTGAAACAAAATACAAAGAGAGCTATTCGGAAACCTCCTAAAATATAACGGGAAATGAAGATGTTCGATGATCCAGTAGGTGCTGTAAAGAATTGTCAATGAAGTGCAAATGTGTGAGAAATATACAGTTGGTACACAGAGAGAATTTTCTCTTACAATGGAAAGAATTTTCTATTACAGTAATCTATTACAATAAAATATAAAATATGTTTGATTAATTTTACTATACAGTTTAATAATTATTTGATAGATATTATTTTTAATGTGATATAAATATTAATCAGAGAAATTCTCATAAAATTCTTTCCTTACCATATTGTCCGACAATTACCATGATTTTCAGGGTAAATTTTAAAAGAAAATTCTCTCAGTGTACTCATACATTGATGGAAAGGTGAAAAATTATGCATTGACAGAGGGTTAACCCGTACGTGTATCTCTTCCATCCTCTTCTCGAATTCTTTTTCTCTTTCTCCAGGGGGGTGAGAGCGCGTGACTTCGGGAATTTCGGTCCCCCTGGAGAGAGGAAACGACGACGGGGCAGAAAAGAGGAGTCACTCCCGTCTTGTTCCCGTGCGCTCTCGAAACGATCGTTTGGCTAAATAAATGATCGGTCGGAAAGTCATTTCGTTACTTACGATGTTTCCTCCGGGGGTGGACTCGAGAAGGGGGATTGCGCCGCCGGTGGTTGCGTCCCTCGAAAAGCTCGTAATTCATCTTCCTTCTCCCTTCCCCCCTTCTCCACCCCCAAAGTCAATATTCTCTCGCCTCTTATATCCGCGCTTCGCTCTTAATTCCGCTCGATTCGCGGCCGTTGCTTTCGCTCGGAGGAATCGATCCAAGTTATTGTCCGCCGCGCCGTTTAACGTTTCCCGTTTAGCACCAGGACGATAAATCACGTTCGCAGACTGTGCGGCGATAAATAACCGCGCGCGCGGATGGCGCTGGTGCGGTTAAGAACAACGACGTTTCCCGGCGACCAGGAAGCGACCAAGGGGACTTTGCGACTGTCATGGACATGCATACAAGTTTTCAACGGTTAAAGTTGGTTTACGATAATGGATAACGGTGCGCGCGAGTATCTCGCGTTTGAAAATCAATCGCCCCGCGGACCGGTTGCGTGTTGGACGATGGATCGGAGAGAGGAAAAAAGGTCCGGCCCAGCAGCACACAATCTGCCACTCTTAATTTCCTCCTATATCGGTCTCTGCAATTTGTGATCCCTCGCCACGTGCCGCTACTTGAGCACGCGCTTACTTCGTGCACGCGTTTCGTTTGTTCGTGAATGGCTTTCCCTAGCTTTCCCCATCTCTTTGTAAGGTCGTTGTCGTATGTTGTAGTAACGAGATATAAAGAAAAAAAAGGATCTCTCAGACAGTGAGAATACGCGCGCGAAGATTGAAAAAATTGGCCGGGTACTTATCATTCGGTAAAAAAAAAAAAAGAGAGAGAAAGAGACTGATAGAGAAGGAAACGGGACTCCTCAAGCTGATGCTTAATCCCCGGCGAGAGTTCTTTTGTAGAACTACTTCCGCCGGATGAGACGTTTCTAGAAAGTAATCCGAGGAATATGGCTGTGTGTAAGTGAGAGCGCTGGAAAACGAGAGGATCTCTTAAATACGGTTGCAGTAATTGATGGATTAAACGCTATCGCGGACTCGCGCAGCCTCCGATACACGTTGTACAAATTAGCTTATTTGTCGCTTGTCATTCCGCTGATGGGCAAAGTTACACTTAATACTTTGATCATCTGTTAATGCATAATTTTTCATCTTTCAATTAATGTATTAATGTTGGTACCCAGGTACCAACTGACGAGTATTTTTTACACATTGCAACCATTTTTTTACAGCAGCTACTGAACATCGAATATTATTTCCCATTATATTTTAGGAGGTTTTCGAATACAAATGTTCTTTGTATTTTGCTTCGAGAAGCGGAGAAAAGTTTTTCCAACACATTTTTATTGACATAAGAGTTGATCGTTTTCGTTTATTGAAATAGAAAGAGATAATGAGAGAGACAGAAAAGAACTGTCAAATAACGAGAATCGGCGTTTATTACGTGCTAATAAACCGTTGCGCGATTTATAGACATTTTCTGGTAATTATCTGTGAATGATATCGACGGAGTTATAGTCCTTTTTAATGTCGAGTATAAATTTTCTAAGCGCGAAGACGCAGGTTTGCAGAGTTTACGAGCAAATGCACAGGTATCCTGGTCGAATTAAAAATAAATTGAATGGCTTCTCTCCTTCTCATCGACTCTCGATGGAATTGCCGAAGGCGAGTACATATATACGCGTCAAAATTGTCGACGAAAATTATCTCTGTTCATAAAAATTTTTTTTCCTTCAATCACGACTATTCCCTGTTGAAATAGACACATTAGCACAATTTTATATTACATTTTTATATGCCCGAATTTTGCATATTACTGCATTTTATTTAAGTTCTCTATTGCGAGGTGATTTTGTGAATCATATAATAATGCTTTTAAAAATTTTCGGAAATTTCTTCACATTTCTTGAAAATTACGAAGCAAGAACGTAACGTTTTATAATTCTGTCCGCTTTTGAATTATTGCATATTACAAAATATCTAGTGAATTAATTGCATCTATTTTATTTATGATTACATTTTATGCTTTGTTTCGTGTTTGAATTTTGCCTCTCGTGCTTTAAATTTATCATAATATCAGGACTGCTAATCGCACATGAAAACAAACAACAAGAGAGAGAAAATTCTCTCTTTTTCTCTCTCCATTTTCAATACTTCTTTTTTAAGTGCTTTTAAGTGTGCCTTCAGCTAAAGCTATAGCGCACAGCCGAGCATTTTTGAACTCGTAAATATCTCTATATACAAACAGATATGTACATATCGAAATGCGATATGTATATGTTGCCAAAACACGGACGACGGATTCGCGAAATTATGAAGTTATATGGTATCGCTTCTGTATATAGCCTGTTCTTTATATAGCCCTAGGTGATAAAGCTGCGTTCATGATTTTTACACTCGTAAAGGTCTGAGGTAGTTGACCGATTTTGCGGTGAAATCAAGAGAGTACCTTAATGCGTTCTGGTTTCGTGACGCAATCTATAACAGATCGCCACCGACCTCGGTGACGATTTTATTTCTTCTGTTAGTGTCCCTTTTTCATTTTCACACGACAATTTTCTCGATTCGTTGAAGCGTGTACACACACACACACACACACGAAAGCTTAGACGAAATCGTAAATTGCATAATATTTTAATGGACCAAGCTCTATTTTTTAATATTTTTGACAACGTGTTTTTTCAACATTTTACCGGCGCGTCACTTTATAGTTTGTTTTTCCTTTTTGTGCTTTTTGTGCGCGTTTCCATTTATTTAAAAAGATATTTCGCGTTTCAAAAAAATTTTTATAAACTTATTTGCATATAATTATATTGAAGTGCTCTTGTTAATGTGATATATTAAAAGCTTTTTCGCACAAATTATATAATAATTAAAGTTTTGCTCATTTTGCCGTAAAATTAAAAATAATAAAAATAGAAAGAAAGAAAATGTGTTTAAAAGATATAGCGCACAAAATGATTTTATATCCTTTGACAATATTTCGTACAACGTTAAGACACGTCATTGTTAATCGTACTACGAGTTGCGGCAAATCGTTTAATTATTTTATGATATGACGAGAATAAAGTTTTAATCTGATTAAGTTGCGAAACTTGTCGTAGTTTAAAATTGAGAGATACACGGAGAAAATATTACAGTAAAAATTAAAATATAATTTTTGTAATCGTAAATATGTACTAACATATATATGAGAGAAATCGCCATATTTTTATTCAAAAATATTATATTTTACTAAAGAGTATATTGTAAGTATTTAAATATTTGATGCGCAAGCAAATGCATAATCGTTAACAAACGATAAACAAATGCGTAGTTTACAATTTTTTTGGTAATAAATATCTCAATATCGTTTTATTCCAGCTTTGCGATAAAAAGAAAAGAACAATGTATTTTTCATGTAATTTGTAATGTAAAATTTTCTCCGCATATTACATCTCCTATATTGTAACAGATATGGATACAACTATATTTTGTTCCCTTCTTTTCTAATTTTTATCTTTATTTTTATTTTTCCAATAAAGCCAAGCATATAAAACGATGGAAATTATCTCTTAGCGAATCTCACTTTGCTGTCACATACAGTCGCCGTGCGTCTCCTCTTACAACATGTTCTCCTTCTTTTTTTCTCTATTATCTTTATGTCGGACATAATTTTTCTTTACAACGCGACGGCGCGCGCAGATGCGCCATTCTTTTTATTCGCAAGGTGTTCGGTAGCACGTTTTCGCGCCGGCTGTAACCGGCTCAACCGGCTGAAATTTACAGCCGCGCCTCTCTATTTCGTGAATCGCATTATGTTGTCGCTTGGATTCGACGTATACACGCGCTCGGAATATTCCTAACTAAGCTCGGCACCGACTGAAAGAGACTGGAAAAAAGTTTAGCCCAGTTTCCCCGACGATGGCTATTTTGGCTCCGTGACAACGGTCCTCGTCCCCTTGGTACTTTCTACTTCCGTAACTGGAACCGCCGACGTGAAATAACTTTCGTTGTTGCGAACTTTGCGATTAACGATTTCGTGAAGTATCGCCGGAAGCGGCTCAGACGGAAGGACGGATTGGTTGAATAAGTGCAATCCAACTGTCGGAAAAAATATTTTTTTACCCATCATAATTTGGTATCTTTTTTTTTTTCACACTTGATTGAAATCATTGCAATGTTGCAGAATAAGATTTTGTCGAAATTTACTAGAAATTAATAATTTTATTCTGCTTTAAAAATTATTTATATATGTATTTATACGTATATTATTAATACATCCGTACAAATCGATATATAGTGTAAGATATCGGATTCACATTTTCTTTTAATTATCATTGATGGTGTCATACATGTTTTCGCTATTACCACAAAAATTGCGTTTGTTTATAGCAGATTTCGCAATATCTATTTTAAGTGATATGTAACAATTTCGTTTGTCATTTTTGTATGTCTAAAATTGCATACGTTCAAGTTTCTCTCATCGCGAAGCGCATAAACTGTCCTTGCCATACTTATTGTTAGGTACGTCTTCAGTTTGTATGCTTTGTATTTCGAAGCCGGATATTATTCAGGAAGATTACCAGTGACAGAATAGTGTTGCATCTGGCCGCTTATGCGCTTGGATTTCTTCAAGGCCGGGCTTAGTTAGATATATAAATGCTATAGACACGACGCTTGCCACGGAAGAGTCTTATTTTAGCCCCCAGGGTCGCGATTTCACTCATAAATCCGGGGATGAAGAGTTACGGCACGCGAGCCTCCCCCATCGATCTTTTCAAGTTTACACTTCTACTTTTGCACATCTGCTCGGTAACGGTGTTTCAATCAAATTTCCCCTTTTCCTAGAATCCCAGGATATTACTGCCATTTTCACTCAAGCATTTTTGCATTACTCTTCTTATAATAGTACTCCATATATATACATTTACTTTATTATTAGCTTTACACTTGTATCGATTTTCCTTCTAAAATATGTCAGACCAATATTATATGATTCATAGTTTTCACTGCAGATACGCATATATTTATTGAAACTGTATTCTATATATTTTTTTTTTATTTAAAATGCGTATGGTATAAATAGATATAATGAATTTTGTATTATATTTGGAATATTTCAGATATGTTCTATTTTTAAATATTTCTTGTTGCGAGTCCACCATTATATGTTTCCTCTTTCAAACGTACTTTACTTTGTTAACGCGCGGTAAATCTATTCGGAAAGCGGCGATATATAATTGGGACTTAACAGCCCATGAAATAAAACGGATCACAGGAAGTTGATGGCGGAGGATCAGTGGGAATCGATAATGACGCGCTCGGGATTTACCGAAAAAAACGGAAATGTTGCAAATATATAAAAAAAATAAAAAGAAAATGAACGACCAAAATTCGCGGATGGAATATTGATCAGGGATGGAATCAAGTTTAATATGCACTTAAAAATCCGAGTCAAATCTAATAATCAAATTTCATTTTCTTCAATCGATTCGAATAGTACTCATAAGAAATAACATTTCATATATTGTACTTGCAAAGTAATCGAATCTAGAACAATTATATTCGATTATTAAAGTAGTAGTACTCGAATTCTAAGAAAAAAGAATCTATTTATGATACACGGAGAAAATTTTCTCTTAGAATTTACCCTGAAAATCATGGTACTCGTGGGACAATATGGTATGGAAAGAATTTTATGAGAATTTCTCTGATTAATATTTATCACAATAAAAAATAATATCTATCACAATAAAATATAAAATATGTTTGATTAATTTTACTATAAGTATAGTAAAATTTATTAAAAGTATGGTAAAATTAATCAAACATATTTTTAAAATTCTTTCCATACCATATTGTCTCACGATTACCATGATTTTCAGGGTAAATTTTAAGAGAAAATTCTCTCTATGTACTTGCTACACATCTACACGCATACACACTTATATAATGTGTATATAACGTAAAAATTTTTATAAGTAAGAAAATCAAACATACTTGATACAGATTCAGTATTTGAAAGGTTTTTTTTTCTTCTAAGTAAAATGATAGAGTTCGAAATCATGCAAACAAATTCGAATCTACTTGTAAGATACAATCTTATCGCTAATATTAATGATCTCATGATTAATGGAGTTTATCGATCTCATGATTATGAATGTTTCTGCTTGTAATAAAAAAGAAATATCGAGGAATGAAAAGTGTTTCCGGGTGTTGTGTCTCTGATTGACGAGTGGATATAAAAGAACGTAACGACGCACGAGTGGCGGTCGCGGCCGCCTGTTAAGGGTGGCTGGTTTAGTGGGTTTATGGGGAAGAGATAAAGAGAAAGAGAGGAGAGGAGGAGGGAGGATGTGAAAGCGGACAGAGCGAAGTATAATGGCGGGGCTAACGAATGGTCGCGAACGACCGCAATTGAGTTCTAAATTTAACTTGGTGCCGGAGAGGTGGATTCGCCATTTCTGCGATTTCGCGGGAGTGCCCGATTCGATTCAATTCGAACTCCGCTTCTGAGAAATCTCGTGTGGACCCCCCCTCCCCCTCAAACCACTTATTCCCCATTCCGACGTGGCTCGCCGGCTCGTTCGCGTTGCACAATGATGGTAGATTCCGCATCAATCTTATTGTTTGGCTCGAGCGTCGCCGGAACCTTGGATCATCGAGCGATCCAAATATCGAACAGAGATATAGGGAAGGATAGGGGGTCGTTCATGCAATCGTATACGTTATTAAGTACTTTGTGGCCAAATTACCTGCCGGAAAGTTTCGCGGTTTGCTTCGCAAACGTTCGATGCTTCGCAAAGCAAATGATGTTGTTTAAAAGATTGCTTGTGTGAACACTTTCCAAAAGTTTTGGAAACTTCTATGTTGTTACTAAAATCAAGAGTACTCGCAATATCCATAGCCGTGTAAACGCAAAACGCTTTAATTTAGTTTAGTTAAATAAGGGGAGAATTTCTCTTCCATCGACCGCGAAAAGAGCCTGCTGTAAACAGATGAAATATTTTGGTAAAATATCGAATGAGACAAAATATTTGGAAATAATGGAAGTAATCTTCTTAACACACTATACATATATACATATAGATTTCGCTACAAACTTAGTTTCACGCTGACTCTTTATGCACGCGGAGTTACGCGATCGCAAATTACGACGCAAACTTGCGCGAACTTTTTAACTTTTCGAAGATGAACTCACCACCGGTAGCTTTTGACGTAAGATATTCATATTTTCCCGAGAATGGTATGAGGTGTGTGTGTGTGTGTGTGTGTGTGTGTGTGTGTGTGTGTGTGTGTGTGTGTGTGTGTGTATATACACCACGTAACATTGCTCCGCGCAATATACATTGTATATATACGATATAACAATAAAAGCGAGCTGCATAGATCACGAGGAGCGATGGCAAGAGTCACGTTTCTCTTTTCGTTCCCGTTTCTGATAATAGGAATTGCATTCACGTTACGCAGTCACGAAGGGAGCTGCATAAGGAGGCGAGCGGCGGAGGATATCCTGCGCTTTCCGAAACGGGCTACGTCAACGAAATCGCGCAAACATCCACGCCACGTACGACGAAGCGCATCTCTCTGCGACTGACATATTTTTGTCCCTTTCCGGCATCTCCCCCCGTCCGCGTTATTATAATAGCGTTACGACGACGTCGACGTACGACGTCGTGAATTATTTTCACGGAAAAGCGGAACTTTTGTTCCCTGTCGGACCAGAGATCTCTCTCTGTCTCTCTTGATAAATACGAAGCGCGATGAAATCTTTTTCCGCAATCCATTTAATCCTTCCGTCAAAAAAAAATGGGGCTAAATGGGTAGTCGGATACCAACTACGTGTTTCCGATACAATTTTTTATAGCATTTTTATAGCATTTTATAGCATTTTTCCCCCGTTATATTTTAGAAAGTTTCCGAATACAGAGGCCCTTTGTATCTTGTTTCGAGACACATTTTTGACACTTAAAGTTGGTTTGGGTACCCGTTCATTGACAGAAGGGTTAATTGCGCTCATTTTTCGAGAGAATTTCTCGAAAGAGCGAAAACCGGATATGATACGGTCGGATATTACACATAACGTCGATGTATGTCGATGGTCTCATTAGGAAGAAGGAAGCCGCAGAGGCGTCCGCCCTTGCTTCCTATATAATATGGGCTGCAAAAAGGCACAATAAAGCGCGCGATATTAACGCCGCGAGGTCCAAACTGGGCTGTGCAACTAGGATGCAATTGTAGATCGGTGCCGTCATAGCTTGTTTTTTTTTTTTTTTTTTTTTTTTTTTTTTATTTGGATACTGCAACGTTAACTGCGCGTCGTCAGTCGCACACCTTTATTGCGAGCACGTTTCCGGCAAAACCGCAGAGCGCTTTCGGCATTAAAGGTCCGAGCGAAATCGAACATGCCGTCGGTACGCCATAATGAAATTATTGCGAGATTGTTAAATACAACTACTGGATCCTGAACTCTCTCTCTTTCTCTCTCTCTCTCTCTCTCTCTCTCTCTCTGCTGAAACTATGCACTTTCGTAGTTCTATAATCTCTTATAATTCTATCTCGCGTACTTATAATCTGATAATTAATCTCTCCGGAGCAGCTCTCTCTCGATTATATATTTGATATCAGATTTAAATTTCAGATTTCTCTGTGTGTATTAAATATTGCAATATTATTACGATATAGATATATTATTATGATAAAAATCGACTCTCTTCTTTTCACCACAGAAGAGAACGCAACAAATCATAACTACACTGAGAGAATTTTCTCTTAGAATTTACCCTGAAAATCATGATAATCGTGGAACAATATGATATGGAAAGAATTTTATGGGAATTTTTCTTAATATTTATCACAATAAAATATAAAACATGTTTGATTAATTTTACTATGCAGTTAATAAATCAATCAAAAAATTAATCAAACATGTTTTATATTTTATTGAGATAGATATTATTTTTATTGTGATAAATATTAATCAGAGAAATTCTCATAAAATCCTTTCCATACCATATTGTCTCACGATTACTATGCGTGTGTGTGTGTGTGATTTTCAGGGTAAATTTTATCGATAAAAGAGGATTCAGAATATGGGCCTAAGAGAAAATCCTCCCTGTGTATCTCTTATTTAAAGAGAGACCTAATATAATCTAATCTAACCACAATAGGGTAGAATAATGGCATAAAATGGCATTAATCCTATTGTTCGCGAACCTTCTATCTTAAGAAAATTTTCATTTGAGTTTAAAAGTTTATATTTTAATCGCGTCCGACTTTTTCTCCAGTTCCCGTATGAAATTCATCCGTTTTACAAATCGATCATCCACGTGGCAGGTGAACGTGACTGCGCCCAAAGCCAACATTTACGATAGGTAAAATGCGCTTTCGCGAACATTTCCGATATCTTTCCGCGCATTATAGTACATCAGTTACGGTTCCACTCTATTTCTTTAGCCCCTTTCGCCCTCCTACCCCTGTCTTTTCTACTCCTCCGCGTTTTTCGCGCTTACTTACCCTCGCGCATTGGAAATATATCCCTACGCCTCAGTCCTGCTTCCTCATAGATTTCGCGACGTTAGGTCGACCTTATTTGTCAACGGAATGGTCTCGTGACGCTCGACCTACCTACACGGCTTATCTCGTTGTTTGACGGCGCATTTACTTATCCTCTCGTTCGAAGGGTCGGATAAGACGCATTTGAAACAGACAATAAATATCTTGGGATAAATCCGCATCGATAAGAGGGGGGCGGACACGATATTTATCGGGTCGCGCCAGTTCTCGCGTATTCTCTATCTTATTGCCGATTTCCGTGCACCGGACATCCGAATTCCAGTCCAACCGCTTTCAGTTTTGCGCTTTCGTGTGCAAAGTCATGCAGGTATATATAGTTTTATAAGAATTTTCTATCCGGCAAAACTTTTCAATGCGCGCGCGCGCGCGCGGAATTGAATATTTGATTGCATGAAGCAGACGACGAGCCTTTTTGAAGTATTCTAAAAGAGTGAAAAACTCTCTATCTGAAAAAAAAACAAGACATTTTATGAAATTTTATCAAACACTTTGATTTCTTCTATTGAAGTAATGAATAATCGAGGTGCTCCATTTTTCTTGCGGCTTAAATTTACCTTTCGACCGTTGTCGGCTTTTTTATTGTACGTACGATCGATCGAAATCGATTATATTTTTATGGAGAAATGCTAAATTAGTACATAATCTCATTTCTCAGGCGCACGCATTTGTTCGAAAATATTTAATCGTCGTCGGTTTGTATAATATTGAAAAAACCGTACACAATCAGTTCTTTTAATGACGTCGCGCTGCGAAATGATTATTCTTAATCTGATGCGTGCGATGAAAAATATGCAATGTATTCAAATGCCGGTATAATTTACAAATTACGTTCGCACATGTGGAAAACACATCGTAGCACACGGGTGGATAGCGAGATTGTTTCTGCGATTACTTTTTCAAGCAACATGTATATATGTATATACGTATAATATATATATGTATGTCCCGTGGACATGGTTTTCCGTGTATCACCCTCAAAATGGCATCTCTCTCCTCGTCGCGCCTCGTATATCTCGTCGGCGCACACGAGAGGCTGGCTGGTTCACGCGGGATATTAATTTCAATATCGAAATCAGATAGTGCAGTCGCGCGGCGCGAAGTGCCGCGAGTTTGGACGCAAGTTCGTTCGATTCGCCGCGATCCATGAAGTTGGGCGCGGAGTAATATCGATACCGTGTTGCCGGGTATTTCCCCGGCCCCTTTCTGCGTATAGTGTATAAACGCGGTGAATGGTGGACGTGGCTGTATTCCGCGGCGCAGAGTCGATATCAATTTTTCATTATAACTTGAGGCGATTCTCAAATTGTCCGCGGAGACACGCTCTTGATTTTCCTCAAAAGCGGTTTAATATCCGACAGACTAAACTTTTCCGAGATCCATTAAAGTAGCAAAACAGCTTTAACCCTTCTGTGAAATGAATGGGTAGATACTCGAACTTTAAATGTTAAAAATGTGGAACTTTTCTCTGAAACAAGGATATTTGAAAACCTTCTAAAATATAACGAAAAAGAATGTTCGATGTTCAGCAGCTGTTATAAAAAAAATTGTCACGGTGCAATGTGTCGAAAACAACGCAATTGGTACCCGGGTACTCATACATTGATGAAGAGGTGAGAAAATGATGTATTGACAAAAAAATGATCTGTGACACGTACTGATGAAAATAAGTAGACCTCGAAAACAGATTGTTAATTAAAGAATATTGTAAAATTATTTTTGTCTCGATATCTTGAATTATTCAGAAATGTAAATATATAATGACGTGGTCTTGGATGATTCATTCATTTTGACCGCGTTTCGTTTAATGAGAATATCATTGATATCCGACTCTCGGTCAGTTCTTGATCATTCTCGAGTCGATATTCCTTCCTTCCGTTCTTCACCTGCTCAAGTAGCCCTGCGTTATCGATGTTGCCGAAATTGTCCGTTATAATCCGTTGTGCACTATCGATCCCTTTGCCTTTGTGACGAGTCAATCGGGTGCGATGGGAAAGATGATTAGCGGCCAGCCGTGGAAATTTCAGCGTCAACGGCTGACAATTGACGACCATTGATACACGAAGTACGAAACCAATCGTGTGTGATTTTCGGCAGCGAAATGTAATCGCGATTATGTAGGGCGTTTGACTTCGTCGCTTATTCTTGGGCTTTTGTAACTGGGCTTTTGCCCTTTGATGTCGAGAAGATCACGAAAGATTTCTCGCAGTCGATCGATGTAATCTCGCGAGTAGACGTGGAAAGTCATTCGCGTGACGATGAAACGGATATAGCCGTCTCGTAACTCGCTTGCTACAAAGGTAGATGGAACGGCAATTTGGCAGGTTCGAGTATTCGTGATGACACGCAACCCCCGGCTCTCTCTCTCTCTCTCTCTCTCTCTGGACTCATCTCTTTGGACTTTACGCAAGAAATCGCGATAGATGAAACATTCTAGGAAGCGACGTATATACGGAGTAACAAGAAATTGCAAACCCGGCTCTCTTTGTTGAACAGAGCTATTTCTCTTAGCAACAAGTGTCCCATTTCTCTTCGCTAGTCGTGGAAAAATCTTGAATACTTTTGTATATCGTGCACAAAATGATCAATCATTCCTCTCCGTTAAATCGGAGATATAGCCCAAAGCCTTTTGATAATAATTGTCGGCGACGTGACAACGTCTTGGCAGTCTCTTTTCTTCGTACGATACTTATACGTACATATATGTACAAATGAAATTCCAAAGCGGATTAATTTGCGAGACTTTAATTTTCGTCGATTTGATTTCTATGCGGTGGCGTAACCTATTGGATTTCAATATGTCGCAATGTACCGTACACACAATCGATATTTCATCCAAGAGTTATTTCTTCGGTATGAGAAAATACATCGCCGCCGCTGCCAACGGATACTGATTACGCTCTTGCTTCTTGTTTTCAATCCGCAGTTACGAGAGAACGTTTATTTGCAGGTTCGCGGAGCTAAAACCCGTTCTTTATCGATAGAATGGTCTCCTCGCATAGCGGGGGAAAACGCGCAAGTATATGTGTGTGGAATAACGAGTTCTGAAATCACGCAAACCGGAAATTCGCGGCTTACTCTAAATCGGACTTGATAGTGACATATTATTATCTTTGTCCGTCCATGAACTACGATGAACACCATCAGAGCGAACGTGTCGAAGATCTTTATTCATTTATGTCGCGAGAGAGTATACGCGCGTTTGCCTAAGTTAATTTTCCAATATTTTATATATGCTAAGTGAATAAAATTGATAGATTAAAATTGTCGCGTTGTATAATTCCTCTTTTCGTTTAAATAGTTTAAATAATAATTGAAATAAATAAATATATATATATTTGAGTCGCTGATAAATTGCAAGTTTGATTGAATTAATTTGTGAAACGAATTTATTAATTTGAAATCTTGGGTCAGTTGCGGCTATGAATAGTGCTATTAAATTTAACAAGCAGCGGAAAAATTATTTCTATCTAGATAAATCGATTTATTTAAAAATGAATAGATAGAAAATAATGATATGTGTTTTTTCGCCAGAGGGTATATTTCCTATTTGGTTTACATTTAAGAAAGTATGATTATCGTGATACGGAATAAAAACTAGCGACGTGTCATTAAAAAAAATAACCAGATTTTTTAAATATTTTAAGCGACAGACTGTATGACACTCAGCTATACAGGTATTTCTGTTGACGTTATTAATGTAATGACGTGTCAAGTTATAACGGGCTTTCCCTCGCTCAACCAAAAATCGATTAAGCTTCGAGGATCTAAATTTAACATTTCACTATTTCGACATCAAATCTGTCGCCGCATGTTTTCCACCACGGCGTTTATCATCGATTTTTTTTTTCAATTACGTTATCGTTTCCCGTCAAAATTACGATATCTGAGTTGTTTGCCTATGTGTCATCAAAATAGGAGGGGCTGCTGAGAAAACAAAACACAATACTTAAATGATAAAGCTTCGTAAACATCATTATTGCTATATGTTATTGACATCGTGTTTAATTGAATTTAATTATAATTACAATTATATATATGTAACTATAATTATAATTATATTACATTATTTCAATTATAATTTAATTGAAAAGTTATATCCAATAATTATCAAAAAATATTTTTGGCTTATTCGACAGTTGATTGAACAAATCAGTGTATTAACATTTTGCATAATTGTATAATTATCATTAATTGCACATTTGCAATAACACATTTGCATTTTGCAAAGTATATAAAAAGAAGAACGATTATCGATTGATTAATAAAAGAAAACGTTAAAAGACGAGAATAGAAAAAAATTTATTTTATTTTATTTTTAATGTCTTTTCTGCTTAAAATTGTAACGAGGTACTTTGAATTTTTTAATTCGCATTTCTCGCTTTTGTGTCACTGTGGCACTTGTTTTCGTCAATTCGTCAATTTTCCAAAATGTTTGTCAAGAATCATTGCATCGTGCATTATTAATTGTAAAATTCATTACGAGCAATTTAAAAGAAATAAAAAAAAGAACGCGAATTATGTACGTTATGCATATATCATTACGAGGCAAGCATGGCGTCGGAATACGACAAATGCTTAATGCATATTTAAGTAGAAACAGAGATATGAGATGACATGAGAGTGCGGTGATTTTGCTTGACATTTTTTCCATGAAATTATTTACATTCTAGTAATAAGAGACAAATATACGCTTAATAATAAAAATAATTAATTAAATGCAGATTTAACATTATTCGCATGATTATGATTGTATATTTAACAGATGAAGGAAAATTTTTACAAATATGTAATCACGATGAAAGAGAAAAGGGCTATAATAATAGAAGATAGAGAATTAATCTCCATAACTGTATCTCGTATCCATAATTATTTCACAGAAATGTGTCGACTCCTTATTTATATTTATATTTAGCAGAGGGACTGCTTTTATCACAGCGACACTGTGTGAAATATGCATGACGATTATACTACATTGTATAAAAGCTATAGTATAAAGGCTGGATCGTTGTCTACTTTAAAATCAGATAGCTCCAAATATCTAATGCGGCGTCATCTGTCAAAACGTTATCGAATTCCATACGAGCGATACAGAAATGTGATATGAGGAAATTTTGTCTCGTTTCAGACAGTTGTGCGTAAAAATTATCGAACTTTAAAATAACATCGTCAAAATTAATTAAATGTTATGTACTTTGGAAAAGAAAGAACGTTTTTTATGTTATAAAAAAACGAAGATAAGTTTTAATGGCTGTAGAAAGCAATATGACATTTCGGATATTTATATGCGAAATTGTTTCCCAATTCATTGTATGTATTGGGGGACTCAACTTTAAATGATATCAACGAGGATTTAATCGAGATACATAATCATCGGCATTGTTAATGCCGCAAATGAAATCTCTTCCGTGGATGTGAGCTATCGATAATTATCGTAATTAAAATCATACGTGCGAAATGATATGAATCTGATATGATTAATTAATTGATGTAATCGCGATGAATTTTTATTTATTCAATATCCGAACGCATAAAGTGATTTTTGCGATCGATTTCAAATCTCAGCGTGGAATTTTAATACTAATCTGTAAGTAGTGATGTGGCGTTATATTTTTTCCCGAATTATCATTAATGCTTGTAAAACGAAGGATTTAATAGTGTTTTGTTCATTAGACCGTATACGAAATGTAATTGCAATCATTATTATAAACGATAATAATGATTAAATTAATAGCATAATAGCACTTATCGAGCATTGATCGAGATGTTCGAAATCAAGTTTTGTTTAAAATATAGATTCTCTCTCTCTTTTCTCTTTCTCTCAAATTAATTTCGGATCATCGCAAGACTTTAAACACTTTTTATCTATTATCTTTCGATCGAAAACGAAAAAATGCTTTTTAAATATGTCACTTTTTGCACTGCTCGTCTCTGCAGGTAATTTCCGTAATGCTCGCAGTATATCAAGTAGAATGCACTATGTGGGCCGAGTTTCTATAAATAGGCTTTGCTCGATAAAGTCGGGACACCAGAGACCGAGTTCGACGACGTTGTCACTTAAGAATCATGACAGGTATGGAGAGCGTGATTTCAATATATGAGAAGATATAGATACGAGCAAATATTCTCTCTTGAACATCACAAGAATTGTGCACTGATAAATAAGAATAAATATATGCGATAATGGAATAATAAGATTAAGTTACTTTTCATGGAAAAATGTTTGTTACAACATGAAAATGAATCAATTATCTTTGACGAGGGGAGCAAAATAAATAACACTAAACGTTGCCACGCGAATGATTAAATTAAAGAGATTAAATTAATGATTAAAGAGAACGCGAAATTATGAGATTAAATATATATGAGGATATATCATGCAAACAGCAATCAAATTGTATTCTTCCGATCTAAATAGCGCAAATTTCTGTTATAACTCATATCATTTACGTCAAGCGGTATAAAATTGAAAAAAGAAATGCAATAGAACGTTTCCTAAGGAATTCCACATTTACGTAACTCATATAGGAAAGAGAAAGAGAGAGAGAGATTCGCGTGATTTACGTTTCTATTGTAAGTAGACGATAACTCAGGTGTAACTGCCGACCATCACGAAATTAAGCGGCCTTTCCACTCTTTCGTCGTTGCTATCGAAGCCGTCGAAAAGCATCGAAAACGTGAATTTCTCGCGCGACCTCTTCTTCCCCCCAGAGAGTCTTTATCCTAAACGATTTTCGGCGCCAACATCAAGATATATCGGTTCTTCCGTCTATCGCGGAAAAGGATGGGACTCCCTCGTTATAGAAAACGGCCATTCAACGTTAGTCCTACTGTATTGGATCCGACGACAACAATGCCGGGCACAATAGACAATACATCGTAGCAAGGTAACAATGCCCTTCCGCGGAATGTTGTACATCGCCGAGTTATCGCGCGAGAGTCCGTGCAAGCCGATCGAGCGTGTTCCCCTTCCGTTTCGGAGATTCGGCACAATATTTCGAACGGTGCGAACGGCGAGATTCCGGAAGTAACCTCTCGGACAACGAAGAAACACCTCGCGAGCGAGAGAGAGCGAGAGAGCGCGAAAAAGGAGCCAGAGAGAAGAGTATCAGAGAAAGAGAGAGAGAGAGAGAGAGAGAGTGAGAGAAAGGAGGGGGATAGGGGGGTGAAATCAACTCTGAGAAGATATTTGCGCGTTAAATCCTTCTAAACCGATACGGAAAATGACAATGAGCCGCAGACAATAGATCCGGAGGAAGAAAACAATTCCGGAAGAGAGAAAGAAAGGGGAGAAGATATACAGGGTGTATCTAAATAAGTGCGAAAAATTTTAGATCATTCTTTGTCGAAGATTAAGGGGGATTTCTTATATAAACATATACTCTATCTCTCCCTGAGGAGTTACACTTTTCTAAAGAGGGAGATAAAAATTAAGTTTTTATTTTTTTTCTCAAATTTCACAGACAAATTAAAAAAATGAAACTTGGTGGATATTTTCCACTAATAAAAAGGATATTTATTAATATCGTTTTGTATCGTTATAAGGGGATGAAACTAGCAACCCCTATTTAATTTTTAACTCCTCAGATAAGAGTACATGTTTATATAAGAAACCCCCCTTAATTTTCGACAAAGAATCATCTTCTAAAATTTTTCGCATTTATTTAGACACACCCTGTATATCGAGAGAGAGAGAGAGAGAGAGAGAGAGAGAGCGCGTGAACCCCGACCTCCTCTCCCTCTCTGTTTGTGTGAGGACAGTCATTCGATGTATGTACAATGCTCCGTTAATACGTTTCGAATGGAGTTGACGATGGGGTCTTTGCACTCGCGCGATAATCGCGTTCACTCGGATATATTTAATTAATCGTACCACTATCATCGAACCAAGCGTGGTCGCGGCCTCGCTTAGCCTCGCCCAGCCTATCCCATGAACGAGAATCTTTGTTCTCTTTTGCGTCCGCGTAACCGCGTATATGTTCTATATCCGGGTAACGAACAACAGCGTCGATCGAGAGAACCGCAGTATTTTATTCTTCGGAAACATCGGAAGATTTGTTCGAAATCGAGATTGTGTTCGAGAGGAAAGCATTGTAAGACAATCAGTGAAAAATAGCGAGGCAATTTCTTCGCGCTATCGTTATAGTTCATTTAAAGTGCCTTGTAACTGGGGAGATCAGGTTCAATATGTACTTAAAAATTTGAATTGAATCTAATAATCAAGTTTAATTTTCTAAAGATTCGAATAATATTCATAAGAAGTAATATTTTATATTTGGAACTTGCGAAGTGATCGAATCTAGAACTTCAGTATCTGCGCAAGATACTTATTCCAACTAATATTTATAAATAATACTTGTAAATTCTATCGTAAAGAATCTTTTACAAGTAGTATTTGAATTCTAAGATAAAAAATATCTATTTGTGATACTTGCACGCTCTTCATCCCACTTACACATTCATTTATCTATATATAATATATATTCCTATTTTCTCTTAAGTTTATTATTAAAAGATTTAAATATACTTGATCCAGATTCCAATACTTCGAAATATTGCTCTTGTTTTTTGAAGTAGAGAGATCGAAACCATGCAAACAAATTCGAATCTACTTGTAAGATATTTAAACCCATCGCTGCTTCTAACACAGAGTTGAGAAAACAGTTTTATAATAGTCACTATTGTATAGAAATCAAACATTATATTGTATTAATTTTGCATTCACCCCCCTAGCAAAATATTCGCGAACAATTTGATGAATATTAGATTTTCACGCATTACCATATTTACGATGTATTGCATAATTGTCGTAAAAAATTAATCTCGAATATTATCAATCAACTATCGACGTGTGGATTAACGCGGCGTTATAGGTAAAATCCGGCGAAAAACATACATTTTTTGAGGAGAAAAAGGGAGAGAAGAGAATCGAAAGTCTGTGTCGTGTTATTCTGTCGTAAAAATTCCACATAACTGACTCTCCATAGCATCGTATCACATGTATAACCGGAAATTTCTGCTTTCGCCATTTCCTACGTACATCTCGTATAGGGTTTAAGTATTTATTGCCATCTCCGGCGGAGAGATCGAACGTTCTCCGTCTCGCGCGATACTTTACCAGTAGTTCTACCGAGGGTATAGCTACCATTACAGCAGTATATTCGGAAAATGTATAGGTGTTATACACGGGGCATCCGCGCATATATAGGACCTCTAACGGGGTGGAGGACCCCGTCCGGGTGGTTTGGTTTGGGGTGTGAGTGTGCATAGCCGCGTTGATTATTCTATATACCGAGATGTCCTATATATTCACTTCCGGGCGGGAGGATGCGCAGCGCGACCGTTGATAACGATAACCGCACACGCGACGACGACGACGACGACGACGACGACGACGACGACGACGATGGTGAAGGCGTTCCACTGCTCCACTATTTTTTACGATACACGAGAACACCGCAGATGGGAAAAATGACGTAGAAAAAGAGGAGCGCGTATGTGTGACAGAAAGGGGGATGAAAGAAGAGGGTAGATATCGTGACGCGACACGACGGGTCATGCGAGGCTAAAATTTCATCCGACGACACAAAAGCGTTCCAGCCGTGATCTCCATCGTGTCTCCTCTCTCTTTCTCTCTCTTTCTTTTTGTGTCTACGGTTCAAGCGTTTTCGGGAATGCGACGTTTTCTTGTTGTCGGTCAGACACGTATTATGAAGCTGTTTCTTGGACATATTTCTATTTACAAGCAAAACCGTTGTGGGTCATCCTCTTTTAAATTCGATTCGAGTCTCTCTCTTTTTAGGGATTTTCATATCATTTTGTAATTAATATACATTTTTTTTTTAATTTTCTTTTAAATGATATATGATTCTCTCTCTCTTGATATTTTTATATCATTTGTAATTAATATAATTTTCTTTTATTTTAAGCCATAAAAGATATAAAGTGGAACGAAGTAAAAACTATTTCATCAATTATTTAATTTATTTTTCAATCCAACGCGAGAGTAAAGTTCAACGATGATTCTCGACGTCGCTACAGATACTATTATTAGCTAAAATTTTGCGGCTAAAATAATTCTATTTCGAAAACGAAAACGCTATACATATTCATAATTGCGTTTATCGACTTATCGATCGTCATGTTGACGGATTCTCGAAGAAGAAATTAGATCAATATTGTCGGGAAAATATGTGTGTGATACACACAATCGCGATTATTTTTCTTCTAAATTAAAGTTTCAGTTAACGTATATTTGGAGTAAGAGATCAATATCAGTTTTCATAAGTTTTCCGCACACTCGCGCGATTAATTGGACACCATGATCTCGATGTCAATCATCCCCATAGACGTCGATCAAATCGCTACGGGGGCGTTTTCATGTCCACGCGCGTGCAATCTATATACATACATCTGTCTGCGTGCTCTCGCGCTTTATTGAGACTACAAAAGTGGCGACTTTAAATCTGCGTTTTATGAGGAAGTGCTGCTACTCTCTGCTCTATCATGTGTTATACTATACTCTCCCCATAACCGGGCGCGCGTGTGGAAAATGCGTCTGTGCACCAGTAACACACATTTTCAGCTCGTAAATGAGGTAGGGGTCGTCGACGCATGCGGTTTGTAATAAATTATAAGCTTGGCAGTAATGTGCACGTCGTGGTCGTTACGACGTGTAAGCGTGCTCTCTGTGATTTCGACGCCCATCCTCGCGTATTGTCGACGTATGTTGTAAAACGTTAGTCGCGTTTGTGTCTCTCTGCTTATATGTAACGAAATGTCCAGTGTTTTACGAAATGAGCCTGATAAACGAGAACCATTTAACGAAAAGTGATGAGATTTTTTTTTCTCTCGCGACTCGTCAGCTTTAACAGTATAAAAAATATTTCGTACACACTGCTTATAATATCTCGAAAAATTTTCTGTGACATCTTGATTTTTTTATGAAAAACTGTTAGTTTTATCAAATTAGCATTTTATTTGCTGAAAGAGTGAGACGTCCAAAATGGCTTTTAAAAATCCCTTTTTTGAGAAAAAAATTCTGCAAAATTGAGTAAGATATCATTTTCAAAGATAAATCGTTATTTGTCAAATAAATTATTACGTTACGACGTCTAGTTTTCGAGATATCGCGTGGATCAAAGTTCCAATTAAGTTGTCTACTTTCTAAATAGTAAATATGTTTCTTTATAACATGAAACATTGCAATTATTATTTAATTGCAATATATATACAAATAACAATAATAACATTTTTGTAATGTTATTATTATTATGATGTAACAATCAACAATAGTGCTAATATAAATCTTGAAAAATGTTATTTCATCAATGAACAAAAGTGGAATAAGAATACAGTAGTGCCAATTTCCTTATTACTATTTCCTTATTACTATCTTGACTTGAATTGATTTTAGTTATGAAAAAATTAACTTTGATCTGATATCTTTTATATTTTTTTATTTCTGCTCAAAAAGGGGATATCCTGGACGTCATTCTTTCATTTAAGAGTTAGAAATCAGTTGTTTAAGAATAATCTTTTATTAGATTTCGATACTCGGTGAAAAGAGATTGGACATTTCGTGGATTCCATATAAATAGTAAGTTATTTAAGTACAACATAATATTGTTTCATTGCTCCCTCATATTTCGCGTAAAGAAGTTTCTTATCAGTTACTAGATAGATAGCGGATGCGAATGCACGCGGATATATCTTTTTACGAGCATAGCAAGGTGTCACAGTTGTCACTGTTGCAAGCCGGATTTGATGACGAGCGGATTTGGAGCTGTGTACTTCCTAGTACCGCAGTAGCTCGTAAACTTCTAACGATGAAGCAGTTTTAGAACGATGTCTCCATACGTTGTCCATGACACGTATATTTTGGGATCCAAGCGAACAAGCGCGAATGATAGAGTTTTGCGAATTTACTTGCGCGAATCTCCTTTCGACATCTCGACAGTTAAATACGCGACGATAATTTTCGCTTTGCTTGACAGATGAAATTTCATGAATTTCATAAATGTCTTTTTTTTTTTTTTTTTTTTTTTTTTAATTTTAGATTTGATCGACCCTTAGATTTTTGTAGATTTTAATGAAGCTTTTAGATTTTTATGTTCTCGAGAAATTATGTCACTTTTATCGCAACATTTTCCGAAGCAGTACATATATTTTTTCCAATTGCTCGTTACCTTCCAAAGTCGCAACCAAAATATCGCGGGAATAATATATTTTTGTACGAATAATTAAATAAATCTATCTCAAAAGCCACATTGAAGACTAAATTTAATTAATTAGATGTAAAAGTTTTATTTGCGTGACAGATGCGCTAATATTTCATATCGAGGAGCCCGAGACACACGACTGTACGGGAATATAAAAAGCAGAATAGTAGTCGCAGCTAAAATCACGGGAATAATATATATTTTTGCATCAATATATATATATAATTATATAATAAATCTATCGAAAGTTGCAGCACATTGAAGATTAAATTCAATTAATTAGATGTGATAAAAGTTTTATTTGCGCGCAGTGGATGCTATTTTATATCAAGGAACTCGAGACACATGACTATGCGGGAATAAAAAGCAGAATAGTAGTCTTGAAAGAGGATGATGGAGCGCGAGGATTGATTAAGCGGCTAAAGATTGACCTCGATACGCCGCGCGAGGAATATTAAAACTGCAACATACGAGCAGGAGGAGAAGAAGGGGGCCTTATGAGGCCGCGGGGCAAAGTAAGTCGACAAGTTGGTTTAATTGAGTTAGGCGCGGTGACAGTAATCCATACATGCATGCACAAACACACACACATATGCGCGCGCGCGAACAAACGAGAGCGGTCACCCCCGGTTAGAGGGTGGAAAGAGGTGGTGGAGAAATAGTGCCGCGGTTTCTCCCTCTCTCTCTTCAGGGGTACTCCTGGTCTCGCGTGTGTAACGTGCGCGCGTGAGGCCTGGTTTAGCTTCGATTATCGATACGGAATGCACTTACGGTCCATAATGCACCCACGAGGCAGGGGGGTACGGTTCGCCCCCGCAGTCAGGCGTATCCGGAGGTGTCCGCGAACCCTTACACGATATATTTCACGTATACGCGCGTACGTACGTACCCTACCGCATCGCCTCGCTTTTTATACACCCCCTTTCGCAAGCGATCGACGTCGTCCATAATCATCCATCCCGCGAACGCTCTCTGCTTCCTCCGCCCCCTTCTCTCTCTCGCCCCCCTGGAACACGATGCATCAGCGACAGCGCGAAGATGCATGATCGAAACCGAGTCACGAGGGATCACCGTAACGTGTTTCGCGCGTATCGAATTTCCGTACAGAATAAACCGCAATTATACTACTATCGTGCCGCGGTGCATTAAGGTATATCTTTTATATAGTGTTACTTGTATGAACGGAACAGTCACGCGGCATAAAGATCGATATTATTCACCTGAAAGGGAAGAAGGGGAGAGGGTTGGAGGTGAGCAGTAATTTACAAGCTTCCGAAACTTTCGAAACTTACATTTTTTTCTCTTTTTTTCTAAAACCTGCGTGATGTAACACGGCCTCTTCAATTATCACGCGATCGTTACCAGCTGATAACCGGTCGTTCTAGATTGCAGCGGCCCTATATATGTGGGCGGAGAGGGTATACATATATTTTTGTCTTGTACCCTATGTATATGTATATAACACCAGCTAAAGTTATTTCTCGCCGATCGTGCATCGCGTTTATAAATCGAGCCGCAGAGGGAAATAATATGCGTGCGAGTTTCGTATGCGTGTCATTGCGTGTTATAATCGCTGTTAGTCACGCTGTAAGTAGCGATGACCTGGTCATTTATCGATAATCCTCTAGTTAGATAAAACCCCCCTGTGGAAGGCATATATAAAGCCGCGCCGCACCCACATTCGCGCGCGAGACCAATCTTTCAACAAATTAATTCAGCTTGCCGGTGTCGTTTCTGCAGCGCCGACTGGGATATATCGCTCCGTAGAATCTTTCTCCGTGTAACTTCACGTGGGAAATAAAAAATACAGGAAAATCAAGCATCCTCGAGGGTTTGCCCCAAATCGAAATCGCGCGCACAAAGCGATACGTCAAATGTGCTGTCGTGACGTAACTCGGCGAACGCGGAAATGCGTGCGCGGAATAAGCCGAATTTGCACCATTGTTGAACGAAACGCATCATTAATTGGTACCTTTCACTCCCGAAGACCGCTGCGTGACATTTAAAAAAAAAAAGAGTGCGCGCGGAGCTTAATTTGTTAATTTATTTATTTATTAGCATTTTATGCATTCCCTCTCTCCCGCATTTTTTAAAAATGTTTTAATTAAAGTAGCGATCACACAGTCGAATGGTATATTAATCCTCGCATCTCTATACGAATCTTAGGAATTACATAATGCGGAAGAGCGGTGCCACGCTGATCGAATCTAAATTAGCAGAGCTTATCGCGCGTTCCTATATATTCGGTTTCTACATCCTAAAGTCCCCCGTCGTGTGCATCTAACTTTGACAATAACCCGGGGTGTAATGATACCTGGGAATCGGGGACGGCGAAGGTGTTTCTCGATATCTCCCTCTGATCTGACCGCTTTCAGGTCTATTGTAATCTTCGCCGCTCTCATGAAAAGCTAATTGATTCAATAATTACGCGGTTCTACACGGCAAACAATTAGGCTCAACCAGCCAAGACGTGAATCACGATTCGCGAAATTTGGACATTTCCGGCGGCGCGTTATCGCGAAAGTTTTTTTTTTGTTTTTTTTCCCCTCTCCGATACAATCATAGCGTGGCGAGTCGATTTTTAATTCCTCTTTAAATTCGCGAGGAAAGAGGAGGGGAACAATGGGGGGCTCAACAAACGACCGCGCGCAATTACGCGCTTAAAAAAAAAAATACAAAAACAATGGAAATATAATTGGCTTCGTTTCGAATAATGAGAGCATCGATGGTATCGGAAATAAAATCGTATTTCGCTTTTTCGCGTGTGTCCCCGAGAGATCGTGCAGAGATCGCCTATCAGGGGTCCCCGCAGGAAATATCGCGCGTGCGCGCCGATGTTGCCCGCGAGCGAGATATGAAAAATGCGAAACGGCTCCCGGGCCGATGCGAATCCTTTTACAGTTGACGCTTTTCCGATGACGTCGCCGTGATAACGCCGCGCCGACGATAATGCCGGAAATGGCATCTCCCGGGGGGAGGAAGGGGGGACGGGAGGGGGTCGATCCGCGTTCGTTGTCGACGGCGCGACTGGCCAATCCACGCTGTTTTGGGGCAAATCCGGAGGGAAAAACCCGCATTTTCATAAGTTCTTTTTTTCTTTCCCCCTCTTCCCCCCCCCCCCTTGCCGACAAATTTTCGACGGCGCGCATGTATGGCGCGAAATCAGTGGATTTATGGGCTGCAGACGGTCGTCGAGTTCCTACAATAAGCGGGGGAGAAAAAGACGATAAATTCGGAAAATGTTTTAACCTAATTAGGTATATATAAGTTAATGGCGCGTTTTATCGCGCCGGGGGGACGCGCGTTCTCTGGCGCGTGTGGAGATAAACGCGCGGCGCGAAAAATTATAAAGATTATCCGCGCGTATATATACATATATATTATACCATTATAAGTGTTTAGGCGCCTATGTTTTCGCTGAAACGCGATTTCGGTATTAGCGAAATAACCAGCAGGAGTCTGCTTAAGCGGCACAAATATAACGCTCTCCCCGAGCGGTGCACTTAGCGAAATGAGGATTAATAATTTTCGCAGTTTATGTAACGGGATATCGTCGCTCATGTGCTTTCTGATCCACGAAAAAAAAAAAAAAGAAAAGAAAATTTACTGTCGAAAGCGCCGCGCCGACGCGATAAGGGTGGATTGAACCGATTCTGGAGGAGGGAGAGTTCAAACTTGTTTTACACGCGCGTTTGCTATTTACATAACTACTCTTTTCACTCGATTTTGGCACAGTCTTTATCACGTTTGCAAAAGTCGATGGGTGGAAAGGATCAAATGAATAGAACGATAAAGTGTGCGCGCGCGGAATTCCTAATTAATTTTTCTAATTAAAATATATACATCGAGCAAATACATCGTCGAGAAATTTGTTAGCGTCGTTTCAGCAAATTAATTATGCACCGCGTATCTACCGAGTATCTCTATAAAGTTTCGCGAATTCATGAGCGTTAAATAAACCGGCCGACGCGTTCCCATAATTTCCAGCTGACGTGGTGCGCTCGCGCGCGCGATTGATCGATCATCGAAGAGCAATTATCAAAGTGCGAGCGCGATCAACTTCTCATTTACTCGACGTCGACGAGTAGAAAGAAAAAAAAACAAAAACAAAAACAAAAAAATTTGATCCCCATGACGAGATCGGACGGTTCAGTAGTGCCCCTACATAGAGAGAGTTTTCGTGAGTTTTTTTTTTTTTTTTTTCGTACGGATTTAGAGAGCGTTGCCACCTCTGGAAAAATCGGAGCGAGAGGGGAGGAGGAGGTGCGGTCGGATTCAATAAATCTCGCTCGCTGATAGTTTCGATAAATGGTTTTGATACGGAACACGGCGGACTCCATCCGTGATTCGCTATAACGTACCCAGTTTTCAGCTTGTGACATAAATGTCGTCGAGTCTCTTTGGGCACAAAATGGAATATAGGACGACTCTGACACGAATTCCCTTCCTAATGTGAGTCTCGCGCGAAGTCTCTCTCTCTCTCTTTCTCTTTCTTGCAAAGATCTTTTCTCGCGAACGAATGGGTCTCGTGTCACTTCTCTTATCTCGTGCTACCTTGACGCTTAGTGTCATCTGCTTTTTCTTAAGTTGGACTTACGATCGCGAGTATTTCTTAATCCTACGTTTGCTTTTTTGTGATTCGTCGAGACTTACAATTTCTTTTTTTAAAGTATGTAATCAAATAATCATAAGGACCCGACTCCTGTAACTTTTGCGCTAAATATGCGCATTAAATATTTGTGGTATTTCTATAATGTAGAGAAATTGCGGAATACTTTATTTCTTCGCTCGATCAGATAAATATTTTTCAAAGTTTTCGAATATATAGGTCGAACGGAATCGATACGCTGAATAAAAGGTTAGTATTTACAGCTGCATTATTTATGTTAAATGTAATGAGGAATGGCAATTTTTTAATTGAATCACACAGTGATGCAATTTTTTTCTGGAATTTGAACGCAATGTTAAAGCGAATGGTCTCTTCTAAAAAAGATATGGACTTATCTTTTATTTATATTTTACATCCATGCATACTTTAATTGCAAGTAATCGATGGAGCAAAAATTGTAATTCCGTGTTTGCATTTTTCATAATTTCGTAAAAATATAGTTGCGCAAATATCGAACTATCTGATTCGTATTAAAAGTTGCTAAAATCCATGAGAAAGGTGACTTTGATAAAATTTTTTAATACGCGAAGCTCCATGAGAGCAAATGCAATATCGGAAGAAGTCTTTAATGGATCTAACGCGAAAAAGAAACTAGTCTAAAGAGAGATGATCCCTTCCTCGAAGATGTTCTCGGGAAAAGAGCATCATCGCTGCACAGAGAAATGTTTAACACAGCAGCTAATGTAGAGAAATACAGATAGTTTCTGCTAAACAGGTGTTTCAACTGGAGCGGAACAAGATAGTAGCTAAAGTCAATTGGAATGTTTGAGAGGACAGATCGATTCATGGTTATACGAATAGTGTGCTCCATTAAGTTTGAGTGATAATAAATTCGGGTGACGTCGACGAGATTTCAGATTATCCTAAATGATTTCGAGACGGAATACGAGGGTGAGAAAGGATGAGAAGAGATTTTCAATTCAATTATATCGAATTTCACGGGCGATTCGAGGAGTTGCGCATAATTATGCGCTTATTATACGTTGTATTTTAATCAGGATGAACAAGATTCGTTTATCGATTCTCTCTCGAAGAAGAAGAAGGAATATTATTAATCTTGTCGCGATAGATCTACATCATTAACATCAAACCGATTGATTGCATTGATTATATGCATATATGTGTCACTTTTATCAATCAACCAATCAGTTCGTATAAAAAATGGGAATAGAAAGAAGTAGAATAACAAACAAAAAAAAAGTGAAAAAAAATACTCAATGCATTCGCGGTTGGGAAAAATCCGCGCCAACAATTTATAGTCGAAGATATTCTTCGACTTCCTCTCATTTTGTCGCGTTTTATTTATTTTGTTATTTCACCGTATTTCGTAGTGAGATGGCGTGTTCCCCGAGAGTGACTGGTCTGGTTGAATTTTATGCAATTCGGGTGATATCGCTTTCACGACAGCACAAATTTGCTTAAAATTCGGGACAGAACCCGCATTAAGTGCGGGTAAACCGCATTGTGTGGCTGAGCCGCACAAGCTACCGGAATGACAGCATTTCGTCGCCGTGGCGTGGTTGGAAAGTCGAAAGCATATTAATAACAAAAGAGAGACCGAAACATTTCCGTTTAATATGAAAATATCGACGACAAATATTTCGCGGAATAAACGCGACCAGAATCCGTTTCTCTCTTTCTTGCCCGTACATTTTATCGAAGAGGCAGATTATTGTACAAGGAAAAATATTATTATAATAAATTTTTTAAAAAATCTATGTTAACGAGACAGTTTTATTTAAAATTACAAACGAATATTTTTTGTGTTTAATCCGTCACATACTATATCTACACGACAGTTGCTAACGAGCCTCTCAACGTAATGCCTTTGCATATTCTTGAAGCCTGTATTTTCTTCTTTGTACTTTCCGACTTTGCGTCTTTGTGCATTAAGAAACTTAAAGAAACTCTAATGCCACATTAGCAATGCCTATTTTATTTAACTTGCGAATAGTTTTGAAGTAGCATAAGCAGTTAATTCAAACTTGAA
Source organism: Prenolepis imparis (assembly GCF_030444845.1). Taxonomy (NCBI): domain Eukaryota; kingdom Metazoa; phylum Arthropoda; class Insecta; order Hymenoptera; family Formicidae; genus Prenolepis; species Prenolepis imparis. Next base: position 2,704,178 of record NW_028141159.1, read on the forward strand.
TTCTTCGCTCTTGTTGGTAGAATATATCTTTGTTGTGAATGATGCATAAAGATCCTTATGGCAAGGTTCCGCCTCGAGATATATATGTACAATTTCTAATTTAATATCATATTTGGCAGTTGTAAATTTAATTAAAATTATTCTACATTGCAAAAGTTATATTATTACTTTTATCATGGAAATATATGTATATATATATATATATATATATATATATATTGTTTCGTTGTGAACTATGCGTATTCTCGTAATTGTTAAATTTTTACGCGAAAGTTAAATCTCATGTAAAAATATCGTGGGAATGCTTAACATTTTAAATGACGAATATATAAAACGCGTATCAGAGAGAAAATTCACGTACGTCCAAAAACACAGAGGGCGAGGAATAAATGCGAGCTAAAATAATTATTAAGCGGAATATTTAACACAAGAGCAATCTTCATCTTAAACATTATAAATTCAACATTTGTGAGAGAAATATTTCAATATAATATTAAATATATTATATATAATATTAAATATACTGTTTTTCTCTATTCAACACACATAACTATAATATATTCAACGGAATGTACGTGAAGGCGGACACGAATATTTGAACTTTTCGTACATTTTCACAATATTTTTTTATTGTTTTAATTTATTTTAAATAGCATACCATTCTGATTTTCGGTCAAACTCTTTTTATGAATGAAACTGTGTCATTCGTAACGCGTTATCTCCTTATTAGACTCGAATCGGAGACTCTCTCAGCGAGATCCGTGCCTATCGAACGCAATATCGCAAATGGACGATATCATCAACCCCCGTTCTTTCTTTATGTTACAGCGACTGCAACGAGATTGAGGCACTCGAGACACCTGGACGTGAGATCGCAGTTTCTGAGCGAGGAAGAATTACCGGTGAGTGCTTCTCGATTCATTCTTGATTCGATTTCTCATCCCTTCCTCTCATCTCCTCTCCACAACTTCCTATACCACTTACACTCCTTTCCTTCTGTCTCAGACGTCAAGTCCGGGATTCCTTTTACGGGGGATGATCTACCGAGATCTCCTCGTATAAACCATCCTTCCACCGCGTGTATAATGGATTTGTCCCCCTTCTCTTTCATCGCTTTAATCTTCCGAACGATTAAATATTTACCGCGCGCGCATCATCGCCTCGGTTTTACGTGACATCAACGGGTCCATTGTTGTCCCGTTCAATATATATAGAGTCTATAAAGTCGCGATCGCGAAGTGACGGAAATACGACGTCTTATTTCTCTGTTGCAATTAATCATTTCAATGAAAACTTGAATCTGATTATTATGATAATGTAATTTGAATTATACTCTGGATTTCCTCTCTTTGCTCTCGCAAATGCAGAAAAAATACTGTGTTAGGTTAATAAACAGAATAAACTTTCTTTATTGCGGCCTTTCTCGGAACTCCCTAAAAGTATCCAATATTGAATCAAGCTTGTTTCAATACATTATTTTTTACCTTTTTATTAATGTATGAATATCCAGGTATCTCTCAACTGCGTGTTTTCGACACATTATGCACTGCACCAATTTTTTTTTATATTAGCTACTAACTATACTGGGCATCGAATATTCTTTCCCGTTAAATTGTGAAGGTTTCCGAATAAAAAGACCCTTTGTATTTTGTTTTGGGCGAAGAAAAGTTCCGACATATTTTTAATATTTAAAGTTGCTTTGGATATCCGCATATCCGTTAATTGATAAAAAAAAAGGTTTAAAATAGTTGAGGTTCGCGCGCGAAAATAAGATCTACCGCACAATACAAAAATATAGGCAATAGGAACAGAAAGTAACGCACAAGCAATAACAGAAATAATCACATTTCAACTTACCAGAAAAACTGTATCAACGCACAATGGAATATGAAATAGACAATAGGAACAAAATTTCCGACGTGTTGGATTTCTGTTCTCTATATTGCCTGTATCTGGCAATCACAGTGATTCAATTGTATTTTCTAAAATGGACGCACAAGCAGAGAAGCAAATGATTGGATAACACCGAGAACACTCTTGTTGCAAAATAATCGTTGTTTTAGTATTACCTAAATTTTTATTCCATATTTCTATTCCCTGTTCTTATTGCCTGTACTTTTATATTGTGTTAGGTATTTAATTCTTCTGGCAATGTATATAATTTTTTACCTTTTCACCAATGAATCGATATCCCAACTATGCGTTTTCGAAATATTGCGCCATTTTTTTATAGCAGCTGCTGGGCATCGAACATTTTTTCCCGTTATATTTTAGAAGAGGTGTATTTCCGAATACAAAGGCCCTTTGTCTTTTGTTTCAAGCGAAGAAAAATTCCGACACATTTTTAACATTTCAAGTTGCTTCGGATACCCGGGTACTCATTCATTGACAGATGGGTTAAGTGATTTCCAGCAGCTTCGGGATATTTTTTCGTCGCTGTTAAAACATAAACAGCCTCACCGAGGCGAACGTGTTTCACGTTCCGATCGTTCGTCATGCATAAATGATTCGCTGCAGACGGGCGAAATCACTCGTGATTCGATGAATAGATGCGCGTTCCATTACTCGCGCCCATACGTTCACTTCGGTGAGACACTTCCGTGAGAAGTGCTTGGTTGGCGGCCCCTGAGACTTGCTTACGAATCGCTCGTAAATCCTTGACATTACGCCGAAGTTTGCTCGGCGGAGCGTAGGATATTTAGGAACGCGAATCGCGAACGGAGAATTGCAGAGGGGCCATCTTCTGCGCATGATTCGTTTATACATATAGAAACTTGGACTAATGGCAATCGAGTGAAAATTGTCGCTTCGCCGAATACCGATAATTGGGGTACTGACGTTGTTTGAGACCTAATCTTCGCGATGTATCCTAGACAGATATAATACCGAAACTCTTCGTAATTAAGATACATATAATCTTCTTTCCCACAATATAGATAATCTTCCTTGGTACAATAACGTATATAAATATGTATATATAAATATCAGCCATAACTAGCCTGCGTTGCGCCCGATGCAAGCTCATTTTTCGCCCCCTCCCTCTCCCAATTACCTATAATAAAGAAAATTGAACTTTTGAACTAAAAAAAGTTTATTTGCAAATAAATATATTTTTTCATTTTTTTCAAACTTTTTTATTTTATTGTCTTGACTGCACCCCCCTGAAACTTGCGCCCAATACGGGGGCACCGCCCTAATTGCTGCATTAATAAATATATATAAATATTTTAATAATTGGACTTTTATTAGGTCTGTTATACCTAATACGGAAAGTATAAAGTATAGCGAATGACGTTTTAATTAAATATAGTATTTCCACGTGCGTTGTAGAATATTATTTTAATGTGTAAATTAATGGAAACGATTTTATATTTTTATGCGCGAAAAGTAGTACGGCGAGAGAAAATATGATCGTACCGTTTATATTAATAATTCAATAGTGCAGTTAGTTGTATAAATATTAATTTTTTGTTATGATAAAATTTGTTTAAATATTTTTTACATTTTTAGAAAATTTTTAGAAAACTCGCATCATTATTTATTTGTATTTAATTCGTCGCACATAATCTTTTAATTTTAAATATAATAAAATATCTTCCATTTTTTAAATACAAGACATCTCGTCAATTTCTGATTTTGATAAAACTTTTTTTTTAAGAAAAAGTCAAACGCAGGAATAATAAGATTCTGCTACCGCGTGATGTAGTCATTTTCTTTGCTATCATTAATAAAACGGTTTTCTTATAGATATTACATTAATGGAACAACGTTTAATACTCTCGCTCCCTTTAAAGAGTCAAATTCCATTAATTTGCTTACCCTTGATATATAAGCTCCTACCGTGAATTGGAGATGGTAATCGCGGCGAAGCTCGTTAGTCTTTTGCGCATATTAATTGTTGCGAAAAGACGCCGTGAGCAATTCGCAAGTTACGAAAGCTTTTTCGCCTTTAATATTAATTAACAGCCGAGAGTGTATCTCGCGACCGCGCTACGTGTATCATTGCTTTAAAACTCGG